>NW_020664447.1:4729539-4745951 GCF_002925995.2 Terrapene triunguis
CCTCACTTCTTCAGATGCAAGTCTTGCATCTGAAGAAGTGAGGTTCTTACCCACGAAAGCTTATGCTCCCAATACTTCTGTTAGTCTTAAAGGTGCCACAGGACCCTCTGTTGCTTTTCACGTTTCACTGTGATAATTACCGTGGGGCCTGAGGCTGCCGTGCGGCCCTGCAGGGCAGGGTGAGGAGGGCCAGGGGGGATTTCGCCTTTCGGGGGCCGGTTCCAGCCCGCTGCCGGGGGAGGGGTGCTGGGAGCAGGGGCTGCCCCAACTCGGGGCTACTTTACGCGAGGGGTCAGTGAGAGGTGGAGAGGGGCGCGCACGATCCTCAGCCCGCGGCTGTCCAGGGCTCAGTCACTTCCTACTGCCCCGGAGGACGCAGCCCTGCCCCGCGCCTGGTTGGCTGCCGGCGGCGGAGAGGGGTGGGGTGATGCGAGCTGCAGCAGGGGACAGGGCGGCTGGAGCACAGCGCTGCTGGAGCTAGCGGAGCCTGCGGCTGGGGCGCAGCTGGCCATGGGGGGGCTGAAAGAGGAGCTGCTTAAGACCATCTGGCACGCCTTCACCGCCCTGGACCTGGACCGGAGCGGCAAGGTCTCCAAGTCCCAGCTCAAGGCAAGTGCGGGAGGGAGCCTGGAGACCCCAGCTGGTCTGGGGGGCAAGTGTCCTCCGCCCCACCCCGGGCGCAGAGCTGCTACTGGCGAGAGGCCCCGGGCACGGGGCAGAAACAGGGGCTTTGCTGCCTCTTGCTCTGGGGCCTCCTGACTGTGATTCCTTCCTTCTCTCTCCCCCCGCCAAGAGAGAGCAAGAGGAAGGAAGCAGCTTGTGACCATCCCAGGGTTGCTGCTGCTGGGGAAGCAAAATCAGCAGCCTGTCTTTTGTTCCTGCTCTTCACAGGGGTGGGGGTGGAGAGCCGGAGCCTGTGAGCCTCCCGCAAAGCCCTGGGACAGTTGTCTCTGGGAGGCTTGGTGCTTTGGCTCCATTGTGGTACTGCCGGATACCCCGGTCAGGACAGCGTCAGACACATTGACACTCTCTTGGGATGGCCCCAAAATGGTAGGGTTGACTTTTGAACACAGGGATGGTCTGAAAACCTGTCCGGACACACACTTGGTCTGTCCTGGAGATAGTACTTTGGTGTCCATCTTTGCCACCATATAACTGTGTAAAATCACTGGGGACCCCTGGGAATAAAGCTATTGGTGCAAAATATGCACCCCCTATGTCACCATCTTCTCTGTGAGCCATCAAGTTCCCATCATGTTCACTGGGCAAACAAGGGTAGAGCAGAGCCCTTTCCAGATTGTTTGAAATGCTATGTAGGCCACAAATTCATTTTTTCTCCAGTGCTGTTCCCTAATTTGATGTGCAGTGCCCTGGGTCTCGAGCTGTTACATATGTGTGCATGTGGGTCCTGAAGTTAAAGCAGTTCTCTTGTCATGGAGGGTGCTGACGCTTATTTGATTTCTGGCCTGTATGTGCGCTTACACAAACCCATCCCTCCAGTCATTTGCCTTGAGTATCCTTTTCTGCATGGCTCTCTTGTAGACTAGATGCAAGGTCCCAAACAAAGGAATTGACCCCATTCAAGTGGAATTTAGAGTCTGCCAAAGGGAGAATGTGGTTTTACAGCGCTCTCTTACTTGAGTGTAAACAGGAGAAGTAGTCAAGAGGCTCCAACTGTGTGATTCTTTTCCAGTTTATGCTCTGAAGTGTTTGTACTTAATAGAACTCGCACAGCTTGTGGAATCTGATTCCATTCTGGCCATGTTTCATAGGACTATCTTCGGCTGGGAATAATGGGAAGAATCTGCCTAAATACACGTTTCAAATAGGACTCTACACCTGTTGGCATTTCAGACAGTAGATCATTGTATTGATCACCAGGTCAACTGTAACCTCTGTAGTCACTGGAGAAAACATGAGGACTGTCTCTCTTCTGAAGGACAGACTGTCTGTCCTTAGTACAGTGGGAAACCCACAGTCAGCTTCAGTAGGTTAGGGATACAAACATTCTAATTTATCAAGGCTCTCATTTTTAAAAAAACAATCTTGTTTGTTTTCCTGCCACCCTACCACACCCTGCTATGTTCTCTCTTGATTTGCAGGTTCTGTGCAGTCTCTGTTTAGTTAGGTTTTGCAGTAATTCTTCCCCATTACTGTAATTACCGTGCCTTGAGGGTATGAGGAAAGGTTGACGCTTGAGAGTTTTATGAAATAAATGGTTGGTGGTCAGCTTTGACAGTTCCCCTTAGTGTCCGCGTGTTTGCTGTGGCTTAATTTAACTTTAATTCTCTGCTGCGTTACCCCTCAACCACACACAAGATTTTCCTAAACCTTTTTGGTATTTGTAATACTTCTGGAATAATTTTTTTTTAAATAATAATTTTAGTAATTCTCTTGATCAGTGTTTCCCAAACTTGGGACACCACTTGTGTAGGGAAAGCCCCTGGCAGGCTGCGCCGGTTTGTTTACCTGCCCCGTCCGCAGGTCTGGCCACGGTTCACTGTTCCAGGCCAATAGGAGCTGCTGGAAGTGGCGCGGGCCGAGGGACGTACTGGCCAGTGGGAGCTGCGATCGGCTGGACCTGTGGACGGGGCAGGTAAACAAACCGGCCTGGCCCGCCAGGGGCTTTCCCTATAAAAGCGGCGTGCCAAGTTTGGGAAACACTGCTCTAGATGATAGGAGCATAGCATTGATCTGCTGTTTTGATTGCAAGTGGATTACACCACCATTTCTGAAGAACTCACGTTCTAATTTCTTTTCCCAGCTGGTCTGTTTGCTCCACAAAAGTGACATTTTATTATTTTTTCAAGGCAGTACAAACATAAAAATAATCCAGTGTAAGAATGAATGTGTTTTATGCAGCAGAGGCCCAATTCCGAAGGGATTTATTTTCTGCACTGGTCTTAATTTAATGGAAATAGAAAGTGATAGAGACAGGTATGTGGGTCCTTTCTTCCCCCTCTGCATCATTTGAAGAGGAGTCAAGTCCTTGGGAAAAACTGGGACCCATCAGGACAGAGGCAGTTGTGTGAGATGTCCCTGATCCCTTTTCTCTTAATTACTTAATTCCTTTGTACATGATATCTGTACAGCCAACAGGTAAAGACCCTAGGAGTGAGTGGGGACGATATGGGGAACAGCCACACTATATGGGTATTACTGACTAATTTAAGCAAAATCAGTCCTCTTTTGTATTTTAAAGTATTGTGCATTGATTTATTTGACCAATATTTTCTAGTATTTCTGCAGTTATATTGATTACCCCATTCTTTTACACATCAACAAAAATTGTAAACATTTATGATGCTTGTCTGTTCATAAATTATACGTTAAATATAAACATTGCTCTTGTTTTGTTTATATTGCACCACACCCTTTCAAATGCCACTATAGCAAAATTACAGTATAATTTTTGTGGAAGCAATTACAGCTTTATTTTACTATTGTGGTTTTAGTATGAGCTACATGCAGGCATATGTTGTACTATTTTAAAATCTTCCTGTTGGTTTCATTTTTTTGTACTCTTCAGTTTCTAAATTTTTTTTTTTTACTAAAATGGTGAGTCTTGGTGGTATGAATAGTAAAGATACTTTCCAAAAGTTTAATGTAGCCTTTGGACAAATCTTGCAAATGCTTACTACTGGATTTCTATAAGACTGCTTACAGCAGTAAGCATTACATGTGGTAGTATGTTTGAGAGATTGGAACCTTAGAGATCATGCAAGCCAAACCCATTTTTACACAATATATGAAAAGTTTTTTGTATTTCTTCCTAATTTTCTCTATTTGGTGGTGGACTTACTTAACTATTGACTATTCACAGTTTTGCTGTTCTTCCTTGTTTGCTTCTCGTGGCCTACATTTTCAAAAGTGGTTTGGGCATCTCAATTTTTGGGTCCTCGACTTGACTCCTCTGATTTTCAGAAGGTGGGGTGACTGACACTCTTGGAAAATCTTGCTTTTTTCAGGTGTGTCAAGGTGTGTGTCCAAAAAGTGAGGCCACCAAAGTCTCTAGTCACTTTTGAAAATTTTGGCCAGTGTGCTGATCTGCAGGGTGATACAGGGTTAGGATAACAGGGCAGAAATGAGAGAGGGAGATGTAAATTATAGAACTTTAGTTTAATATCCAAGTGGAGAAGATAAAGGTGGCTCATCTAGAAAAAGTGAGCAGTATGTAGTTGGTCATTATAATGAGAAATTGTTACTTTATTATATTCACTGGAATGAATTAAATTATTGGTCTCCCTTGAGACTGGAAACATCACTGCAGCCATACCTCTACCAGTACAGAATACCCTTCTAAACTCAAGTCTCCCAGCTGTCAGCATTATACCCTATATTGAAATACTTTTTTTATAATTTGTATTAGCATAGTGCCTAAGAGCCCTAGACCTGGACCAAGACACCATTGTGTGCTGTACAAAACCAGAACAAGGAAGATGAGACGTAAGATGATGTCCAAACTCTCAACAGTTTTAGCTCTGTGGATAGGAAAGGCCGTATCTTAGAGATGTTATGCAGAAGAATCTTAAGGGAGGACCTAGAGGGAGATCTGAATTGAAGATGATGCCCAGGTTATGGGCCTGAGTGATGTCCAGGATGCTGGTAATGTCAGTGATTAAGAAAGGAGACCGAGGGTGGGAGCATGTTGAGCTGGAGCTGATGGCAAGATGTCCATTAGGAGATGTCAGAGAGACAGTCCAAGAATATCTCGAAGTGACTTTGTACAAGGCTAGTACATAGAATTGTACAGTTCCATAACTGTTGTAAACTCTTAAAGAAAAAACCCAACCCCACCCGCTCCTAAAAGATGAAACTAGTACTGAAGAAATTATCAATATCCTGTGGAGTGCAAGGTTGTTACTCTTAATGGTCCCATTATTATTTTGGCTGATATACTCTTTTATATGGGGCAGTTAGTATCTGTTGAATAAGTTGTTGGAGTGTTCCTTCTCTTTCTGGGGGACCGATCACCTATGGGCACTCTTATGCTTGCAGTTCAGCATATGTGTAAGGGTTTGTGGGATCAGGGCCTAAGTAATTCCAGGAGTTGGAGCAGTAGCACAGACAGAGATGTGTTAGAGACATAAATGCCCAGTGAAGCAACTTTAAAAATAAAAACATGATTCAGAAGCATCTAGCAAAGTCTCATGAAGCTTTCAGGACCTTAGTGATCCAGCCTTTGGCTGGTGTCAGTTACTGCAGGGGTTTGCAGCTTGCTCCACAGCATAGCAGAAAGATGAGTTTCTGGCATAGAGCAAGAGACTGGTTCTGGCATGCAGGTGGATTGTTAATTGTGGCAACAAGAGCATAATAAATGCTGAAAGAAAAAGTTGCTTAGCAACCATATGGGCACTAGAAGAATGATCCTTACTGGTGGAAATTTTCTTCACGGTTTAAATGAGATTCTGCAGTACAAGGGGCTTTTTAGTACCTTAAGCTTGTGCTCAGCTATTTTTTTTACTATTGATCGTCAAAGTGATGCTTTAGTGGATAGGCATTTTTTTTTAAAAAGTAAGAACTCATTGCTGAGTTTTCTAAATTTACTCTAGATCCCAAGAAAGGCAGTTGGCTCTCTGCCACTTCAAAGAATGGAAGACTTTGGAAGGCAGCAAGGAATTTCTTGAACTATGAAAAGAAGGAACTGAGCATAATAGAGTCTCAGATAAGGCAGATTTTCAAAAATGGTTGAAAGTAGAATTCTTTCCTGGTATCTGGTTCCAAGTTGTTGAAACTATCCAGGGTTTCCTTCAGCCTTTGCGCATCAGTAAGCCCTCAAGGGGGAGAGCAGGAGAGCTAGGCAGATGACAACAAAGTGCTGCTTTTATTGAATATTCCTTAGTTGTTCTTAATGGTAACCTTGTAAATGAGCACATTTTTTTGGAATGTTCTGGTTAAGTGCCTTCTAGTTGAAAACTTCTGATCAATTTATTCCTTTCCCCTAACTCTTATAGATACATAGGTAACAGGAGGGAAGCCTTGATCAGGGGATGAAGGAGCACTGGTCTCTTTCACTGCATTAGCAAGAGATGGGGGGCTTTAGTGTTTGGAATAATTTGTTTGGTGAAGGTAATTTTTTAAATTGGAGGGGAACAGCTTGCTGAGGAGGGCAGTATGTTTGTGTGTCTCTCAGTTTTTGTTTTTGTTTTGTTTTGTTTTGTTACATCATCGTCCCAATTCATAGGGTGCCGTGAAAAGGGTAGAGTGAAGGGGAATATTTGTTTTAAAACTTCCCATCACTGGAATGGGTGGGTATTTTAAGAGACTCCAGAGGGCCATAGCATCTTCCTCCAGCATACTGTACTTCCGTACAATATAGCCAGTGTGAGGCATTATGCTTAGGATAAAATTTTCAATAGGATCTCAACCTGGCATCTAAAACTATATCTCCAATATTTATTCATCCGAGTTCTTGTACATAGTCTGAGAGCCGGCTTTGCATGTGTATTTGCAACTTTTGCATGAATAGCTGAAAAATGGTGCAAATCACAGTCTGAACACAAAAACGTATATACAGTTTTATTATCTGCTTTGAAAAACTTGGCAGTTAATTAAAATAGCAGGTGTCACGGAGTATGGGGGGACTCAGGGCCCTGCACCCCCGGCGTCCTGCGATTCACCATGACTCTCAGCCAGCCAGTAAAGCAGAAGGTTTATTTAGACGACGGGAATACAGTCCAAGACAGGTCTTGCAGGCACAGACAACAGGATACCCCTCAGTTAGGTCCATCTTGGGGTCCTCGGGCACCCCAGCCCCCCTCCAGAGGTCAGAGCCCTCCCTGCCTCCCAGCCACCTCACCAGCCAGCTTCCCCGACTCTGCCTTCAGCGACCCCTCCCACAGCCTTTGTTCAGTTTCCCGGGCAAAGGTGTCACCTGGCCCCAGCCCCCTCCTGGGTTCTCATTTTACATGCTCAGGTATTCTCCGTAGGTCAGTCTCCCATCCCCCAATGCAGACTATCCTAGCCACACTCCCCTGTCAGCATTCACAGACCACAGTAAGAACAGTCCCAGTTCGTCACAGCAGGCAATAGAGAACAGTACCTATTTCTGTTCTCTTTAGACTTCTTTGTTACCCGGCTAGGTCAGATTAAATTATTTTGTTTAATTTTAATGTACATGTGTGAAGATTTTGTTTTCATGGAAGTGTTTATGTGCTTTTGTAAATTAAAAGGTGGTCTTGGTAGGATTTCATGATAATGCTGATATTTTGCTATGTTTTTTATCATAAGAGCAATGGAGCAAATTTGAATGTCATCGGATAGGAAAGAAACCAGAATGACTCTCCATTGAATCTGCAACTTAGATACATTCTTCTTATCTGACAATTCTGAAGATTTCAAACCTATTTCCACTTATTCTGGTTTTGCAGCTACCCCATTTTCAACTGCTCTGTGCTAACACAGATATATTTAGCTGTCTATAAATATCTGTAAACAAATTTGCAGACTTTCTCCCTGTCTCACTTTGTTCTGTTTTTTAGATGTTGTACTTGCCCAATGAACAAAGAGGACCATTACATACATACATCTCTCTCTATATTTTGTGTGTGTGTGTGTGTGTGTGAGAGAGACACCAAATAATTTCAGTTGGTATCTTTTCTCACAAGTGGGTGGTTAGCTTTCTTTTATGTAGGCAGGATCATTTTTTTTTTTTAATGCAAGTTGTTTTTTTTTCTGTTTAATTCCTCTTCTTTCCTCTTGTCTTCATTATATTGTTTCTCCGACAGCACACTGGGAAAAGAATTTACAGTTCCAATTCCTTCATAGATAAGTAAGGTTAAATGCTTAACCCAGTTTCTGTAGCTGTATGGGGTACATAATCCTTAAGGGCTTGACACTGTACTATATAAATCAATGGGAGTTTTCCCCTTTCACTTTAATGGATGCAGGTTCAAGCCCTAATAAGCCATGTTCAGGCATGTCTTCACTAGCAACTTTAAAGTGCTGACACAACAGCACTGATGCATCAGCGCTTTAATATGACTGTGTAGTCGTGGCACCAGCGCTGGGAGAGAGCTCTCCCAGTGCTATAAAAAAACCCACCTCTATGAGGGGAATAGCTACCAGCACTGGTGCACTGTCTACACTGGCACTTTACAGCGTTGAAACTTGCTGCGCTCTGGGGGTTGGGTTTTTTTCCACACCCATGAGCGAGAAAGTTGCAGTGCTGTAAAGTGGCAGTGTAGACAAGCCCTTAGATTGGCTGAGCAGCAGGCTGTCTGGTCCTTGGGAAGGTATGTGAGAGAGAAGAGAAGGAAGAAACCGCACTCTTTGTGGCTGGGAGATGCGGGACCTTTCACCAGGACTCTTAGGATATGTCTACAGTATGAGCTAGAGATGTGATTTCCAGCTTGCCTACATATGCTAGTGCGAGTATAAATAGCATCATAGCTGTGGTAGCACAGGCAGCGGTGGCATGGCTGAACTGTGCAGAGTACAACCCCCTGGACCCCCATATGTACTTGGCATGGCTAAGCCGGTTGCCATTGCCCATGCTACCATGGCTACACTACTATTTATGCTCATGCTAGCAGTTGTACACAAGCTGAGAATCACACCCCTAATTTGTAGTGTAGATGTAGCCTTAGTGCTACTAGTTTCATGGCATACAAGTAAAAATGATCTAGGTTCTTTGCCCCATAGTTGGTAACCAGGCATATGTTTTGCTTGTAAAATGCTGCATACAGTGGAGAGTTTTAGATGTATTTATTGCCACTTAGTTTTCATGAACTCTGTACTTCCTTAAAACTAATGAAGCATGTAGCCTCTCATTGAAGGTCATTTCTCTAGATAGGTTATGCGGGGGCTGAAACCGATGAAGTAACACATGCAAATATGTTGTTTTAAAATAAAATGTTAAGAATTGCTTCTGAACTCTTCCCTTCCCTTCCCTCCCTTCCCCCAGGGCCCTCCTATAACATTACTTGCCTTTTACCAGTTGAAACCTATGGTAAATATAGAAAAGTAACGGAAGAGCAAGCAGATGAGAGAAATTCAAAATCTATACCTTTATTTGACAAGTTAGCATTTCCTATAAACTCAAGATGTATCTTGAAATACTTTTCATGAGTCATGTTAGTCACAGTGCTGAATTTTTATAACAACAGGAGCTGGTTATTGCTTATCATTTCCTCCTATTAACTAATTTCCTCACAGAAACATGAGTTTTGTATTTCCACGGACCTTCCCTTACTTTCAAATACATGATTTGAATTCTTTGTGTAGCTGTTTTTGTATTTGTTTGGTAACCACCATATTGTAACCATTTTGTCTCTGTAATAGTGTTACCATTTGAAGGGTTTGAATCCCTGTAATTCAACTACTAGAACAGTATTTTCCTTCAACAAAAATCCCCAGTTTACAACTCACCCTGACATGAATGTGTCACATTCTGTGCAGACTTTAGTGAATCACAGCGCTGTCACTAAGGAAACTGACCTCTGATCTCACTGATTTGTTTTCCGTTTTTAGGTCCTTTCTCACAATTTGTGCACAGTGCTAAATGTTCCACATGACCCAGTGGCCTTGGAAGAGCATTTTCGGGATGATGATGAAGGACCAGTTTCCAATCAGGGTTACATGCCTTATTTAAACAAATTCATCTTGGAAAAGGTAAGTTTTTAGTTCTTCTTGTGTTCTCTCTTCAAGTAAGCAGTTTTAGGATTAGATAATAAACTTAAATGTTCTACTGCAATGATAAATTCCTACACTGGGGGAAAGGGGAGGAGGGAGAGAGAGAGAAAGGGACAGGGAGGAAGGGAAATGAAGAAATGCTGATCCTGATTCTGTACATTAGGACATAATAGAGAAATGCTCTGTGCAGAGTTGTATGCCTTAAAATTGCAAGATGCAGTATTATTTTTTGTTTTGTTTTTTTCCTTTTTACCCCACTGCCTGGGCCACACTTGTGCAAAGATGTGTTCATGTACATAGTGGATCGTGGTTAAAATTATTTTAAGACGTTTGGAACTGTATATTGACCTATATTCTACTATAGTGATATGTAGACTCAGTTACAAACAGGAAGGGCAGAAATCCCTTATATCGAAAGAGGGTATTTTAATTTGAAAATCCACAAAAATAGTATTATAGTGGGAGTCAGTAGGTGGTACTGTTAGTTTTAAAAGTTCTTTCTCTTAGTGCACAAGTATTGTGTAGACTTTGAAGAAATGCATTGTTAGTTTTGTGATGTATTTTCTTTTTTTGGGGAACTGTGGCAAGCAGCAGGGTTTGCTCTCTACCTTAATCTACCTAACCAGAGGCAATTCTTGAGGCAGAGTTGCCTTCTGGGAACTGGGCATTAGTGTGTTATCTGAAATTCCTAAAGAGGGAGTAGTCTGTGTGTCATTCGTGACCACCTCTGTTCAAGGCATGGTGTATGAAAGTGTAAAATAAACAGCAATAAGACTATTCCCAGTTTCCCCATCACTGATTTCTCCTCCAATGAGAAACTGATCTGCAAGGCCCCAAAATCTGCTACTACTCTGCAGAGGGGTGACAATAGCTATGCAGATAGTGGCTCCCCTTTTATAGCATTAATGAGTTCCTCCTAATGGAGTCCTGTACCAAGGAATAGCTGAAAAGTTTTGTGCAGCATCATGTGTCACACTTTGTGCAAATTATTTAATGAACCAATTTGTCTTTAATGATAAACTTAAAAATAGCATATGCATTTAATACTGGTGAGCATTACATAGCTTTGAGGTGCATAACACCTGGCAGGTCTGGTTGAGGTATCACCATCAGTGAAGTTAAGCCTCATCAGGAACGCTGGAAGCTCCCAAGAAGTAGGGGGGCCACCGGTGTCCAAACTGTGGCCTCGCCCTCTGTCCCTCCCCTGGCCCCGTGCCTACTCCACCTCTTTTCCCCCCCAAGGCCACTCGCTCCTCGTTGCCTGCTCCCCCTTAAGGTAGGTAAAAAATGGGAGGGCATAGCCTTCCCACTTTTAAAAGTGATGGGGCCATGGCCCTCTAGCCCCCCCATTCAGGTACCACTGAGCCTCATCCCTTCCTTTAGTTTTAACCAGTCAGCCCCCTCTATCTCTCCGGACTTTGGTTCTCCCACAGATTTCACACTCTTCCCTCCTTTTGTGTGGGGGTGGGGGTGGGTTTTTGGTGTGTTAGCCATTAAAGCACATCAGGGTACATCATGATGCTGATGTAACTGTTACTCTCTTGGCCATTCTGTGGTGAAGCATTCTGCAGTGTTAACTTGTAAATGTGAAAGCATTTTAGTTTAAATTAAAGAGACTGTTTGTTTATTCTGAAATACAAACAATCCATCAGTTTTTCCTACCAAATCTTCCAAAGAAAGAAAGGGCCTTGTTTTTCCCAAAATGAAGAGTTGTAGGTGGAGAGCCTGAACTGTAGTCCCAACTTTTTACAAATGCCTTTCATAGGCAGTATCAAGTCATTAAGCCAGTTGTCATCTGCAATGCAGTGTCAAAGAGAGAATAGAAAAAGGGAAATGGAAAGCCTCCTAAATGCTTAAATGAAATATGCTTTCATTTAAAAAAGTGTGCATAAGAAGAGTGGGCACTTTGTGTATGAGGGGGGAGGAGGAGGGAAGGAGTAACTGCGCTATTACCATTTAATAGCACTTTAATTTGCAAAACATTTTCATCTTAAAAGGCAAAAGTTGAGAAACCCAGGTTCAATTGCCCAGAATCTCTTGCTTTGTAATGCTAATTAAATGTCAGATATTTGAAAATGCTTGTATCTTGGATACAAATTAAAAAAGGGTTTTTTTGTGCTGCTCAAGAAACTTTTTTTTTTTATTCCTTTTTTAAGATCTGAATCATGCATTGCTGAATATACAAAGCTGTCTTTGTGGACAGTAAAAATCTTCATTGTAGTCTGTTTTCTTTGGCAGTTTAGGAGGTATGAACAAGTGTCAGAAGAGAAGAGAGATGCACTGAGGCACAGATGCATGCCATTTCTCCCTTGGAAAAATGAATTTTTGCTTTTCCCCATTTCAGTAATTTGTGCCTTAGTCTGGATGATCTTAGAACAAGTGAACAAATACGTCTCCAGGATTTCCCCCCAAAATCTGTATTCCTAAACAAAAATATTCACATATTAAACACTGCATGATCAAGTCCTTAGCACTCTATTATTCCTTATGGAACTCCCACTTATTCCAAAGGACACTGTTGATTTCCAGACATGCAGTTTCCTATGAATTCTTCCGGTGAGGTGATGGTATAACTGTCCTCCTGTTGTCTTCAATGAGAGCAGAAGCAGCCTGTTTTGAAGGAGTTCTTAAACTCACAGGGTATTTTGCTTTTTAAAAATTACCCAAATTCTCTCCTTTTATTTAAAATAATAAATCCTTGCATTTGGATTTTAATAAGATTCAACATTTCTTAGAAAGTAAACATTGGTGTTAGTATATGGCATAGACACTCTCATGTTTTAGACGGCCTTTAGACTAAAATTAATTATCAGCTTGTTTTTACTGGAAATTAGAAAGAAGCTTTTGCATTAGTTTTGTAGTGCAGTGTATTGTTTCTCAGTGTTCACAAACTATCCAAATCATTTTATCATCAGCAAACATGCCAATCTGTATAGAAAAATCACTTTGAGGTGCCAAAGCAACAACTCATATTATCCTGCCTCACTTCTAGAGTAAATCTCATTGAGAAAACTGTTCAAGCTTTTAAAATCTTTCTTCTTGTACTCCTGAATATAAATGAATTATTCATCTAAAGTACTAGGGAATGAGTTGCTCTGCAACAAAGCCTCCATTGTTGAACCAGGGAAGCATGGAGAAATGCCGAAATTGGCAATTTGATGAAGGAAGCGAGTAGCAACAAACTTTCTTTATTGGTATATGGAATTAGTATTACTAATACCTCCACTTATATTTTCATTATACCACCTTTATAGTTTCCTGGCAGCTGTCTTGATACTTTTGCATCTCAGATGCCTTCAGTTCAACATTCTTCCTCTTTAATTATACTTATTTCTGTTGCCCGAAAAACAAATAGAGAGAGAGAAAAATATGTATCTTGCCAGTCTGGTTTTTTTCATACTGTGTTTTTTATTTCTCTGCTTTTTACGCACTTATTATTGAGTTGTCAGTAATATCTCACATGGATATCAGCCAAAATTATAATAGAAGAGTTACATAAAATTGTACCAAATCACACTTCCTTTCACTTACGCTGGTGGTAGCATTTTACACCCCGCTTTTCGTATGTCTAAAGAACTATACAAGATGCAAGCCAGTGAAGAATCAGACCCATAAACTCCAAATTCTTTCAGCTCCTTGGGGACTGTCTTTGTGTATTGTAAAGCTCCAGGCAGGCTGTTGAATTTCTGTACTTAGTTGCACTTAAGGCCGTTTTGTTTGGTCGAATGGTGCTAGTGGGATATTATGGTTGCGGTGTTTTTGTTTTGTATACCAAGAAAACAAACAAACAAACAAACAATCCTACTGGATTCAGACTTAAATCTTTTGTCGTTACAGTGTAAAATTTCTTTTGGAGGAGATGGAGGTGTTCTGTATTTTTTTTTATTATACTTCATTGTTTTAAGTAAGAGTGCTTTTTCAACTTCTCTTTTAGTTCATCTTGTATCTTCCTTTGCACAAAAGCACAAATTAATAATCTGATAGTTTTAGAATACTACAGAAGTTTCCAAGCAAAATGGTGACTTTGAAGTAGATTGCACACATTCCATAGAGAGTAGAGTAAAAAGCATATACTGGTGTATGGTGTACATTTTGTTATTAAAACTAACATTAATCTTTAAGAACATGTTTGTTTGGAATCTACATTATTCAGATAGGTCACAAGCAGGATGAGACTCCTATAAAATGTATGAATAAAATTCAAGATCAGACTCTGTCTGGGTTTAAAAATTCTTACAATATTTTGGAGTCCAATCAAGTCAGTTTCTCTATTAGTATTTTTAAAGCTAATTTTGCAACTTCTTTTAAATTAAAAATCCAGGATGGCCTCTGCTCCTATCTGATTTTATAAATGGTTATTTGTTTATGTCACAACAAGAAGCTTGTGTGTGTTTATTACTGACTTTCTGTCCATTTGCCAGCAGTTATTCCTATCCAGAAAGGTAGTTTTGAAAATTTTACAAATGCCTCTTAATCATTTTAAGCTCATCTTGTGTAAATACCTATAATTGTAACTTGAGATCCCATTCAACTGTCTTGAAATGTAAACATTATTCAGAGGGCTAAAATATGATAATGGTAATAGCTTGTTTATTACTTCACCACCTTGAGTGAAGCTTTGTTAACTGTGCATCCCAAATTAAAGCAGCCAAGATTTCCATGGTGTGGATTTAGCTCTAGAAAAATTAGCTGATGGTTTGGGGACTTGGATTTTTTCCTTTGCAGTTTTATTTGAAGAATGTACATATAAGAAAGGATTATGGCATCAGCTATACAAAACTTGCAAGAAGGCTATTGGGCATTTACTTTTTGGTAAAAGTGAGCTATTTAGTTTCTCTTTCCCTTGGATTTCAACATCATTGTGTTTGGTGCAATATGTGGACATTACATACCCTCTTAAGCTCTTCATCCCTTTTTAACAATAGGCTTAATGGTTAAAAAAAAATTCCTGAAGTGAATCAAGATGACTTGCCTTTGGAAAGGGTTGGGGGGGGGGGCTGTCCACTCACCTCAGAATTATATACTAGGAGCTACATAGAATTAGCAAAAGAGGACCTATTTTAGGGCCAAGTCAGAGTCCTGCAATAAACTCTGCATGGAGCTCATTACAGGATCAGGGCCTTAGTAACTATTTTTAATTGCAAATAAATAGATCTTAGAATAATTAGCAAATTGATCAGACTGAGAAATTATTTTCTAAACTATTTGTACGTGGCCATTTCCCCAGTAAAAATGTTAGGTTTCCTACACTTATTTGATTTTTATTTTATAAAATAAAATAAAATAAACAAAACCCTGCTGTTTGAAAACAGGAAAAGGAAAATAACACCTGGATCTACAGCTGCTATGAAAGTATCAGAGGGTAGCCATGTTAGTCTGGATCTGTAAAAAGCGACAAAGAGTCCTGTGGCACCTTATAGACTAACAGAAATAGTGGAGCATAAGCTTTCGTGGGTGAATACCCACTTCGTCAGATGCATGTGGGTATTCACCCACGAAAGCTTATGCTCCAATACTTCTGTTAGTCTATAAGGTGCCACAGGACTCTTTGTAGCTGCTATGAAAGTACGGTAAGGCTTTTTAAAAAGTGCTGTAGTATATTGGTAAGCAAATGGGAAGTACTTTCCTGATCCAGCAACTTCAACATCCCAACTGTTTGAAGGATCTGGCTGAAAAAGGAAGCCTTGTCCAGGACAAAGTAATGGCAAACACCACCGATCTGTGCTGAATCAGCTCTTTGGGAATCATTAACTAGATACCTGTATTATAATGGCAGAGTTACCTGCACCCTATGGTGTCGCTTATACATTATATATTTAAATAATGTCCTAAAGGGTGCTTCGCACTTTACACAACAGATTTAGGCAAGTCCCTGCCACAAAGCGCTGTTTAGTCAAGGAAGACAAAAAACAGAGGAGGAATGGAGGACCGTAGCAAACGTATAAGCAAAGGGATTACAGTCATGTTTAGCATATGTCTTATTAGGGCCATGATTTGTGTAGACTTTGTTTTAGGTATTTATTTTCTAAATGTTCTTTAACATGTCTTTTGACCCCCTCCATCCTCACATCTCCACTTGCATGATAGAGGTAGTGTAACAGACTTGACAGGCTATGGCCTTCTTTAATGATATCTCCCTCCCCCACCCCACCCCAAACATTAGTCCAGTATTTACTTTTTAGTATGTTGTTGGGTTTTTTTGTTTTGCTTAATCCCTGTGTGACCAGGGTCCTAGTGGGGAGCCAATTGTGGTCACTCAATTAGGGTGAATTGCAAAGAATGGGGCAGACAATCCCACAAAAGCTCAGAAGTCCAAACAACCCAGTTCCCTTAAAGTGATCCAGCCTCAAGCCTCTATCCAGGTACCCACATCAAATATGATGAAAATTTCTGTAAAGCTTATTTCATCATAAAAAAAGAAAAGGTTCTACCAATTCCAAAGGATCAGACACATTACCTCCCAGGTTAATGAATGTTTCAGATTGTCAAGGCTGTATCCCCACTTTGAACTTTAGTGTACAAATGTAGGGGCCTGCATGAAGACTTCTAAGCTTAACTACCAGCTTAGTTCTGGTCCGCTGCCACCATCCCAAAGCTAATTCCCTTCCCTGGGTAGCCTTGAGGAGACCTCAAGACCTTGAGACCTTCACCAATTCCCTGGTGAATACAGATCCACACTCCTTGGATCTTAAAACAAGGAGAAATTGACCCTTCCCCCCTCCTTCCTTTCACCAACTCCTGGTGAATACAGATCCAAACCCCCTTGGATCTTAAAACAA
>NW_020664447.1:4745961-4814037 GCF_002925995.2 Terrapene triunguis
CAACTCCTGGTGAATACAGATCCAAACCCCCTTGGATCTTAAAACAAAGAGAAATTAATCAGGTTCTTAAAAAGAAGGCTTTTAATTAAAGAAAAAGGTAAAAATCATCTCTGTAAAATCAGTATGGAAAATAACTTTACAGGGTAATCAAACTTAAAGAGCTCAGAGGACCCCCCTCTGTCTTAGGTTCAAAGTACAGCAAACAAAGATAAACACTCTGGTAAAAGGTACATTTACAAGTTGAGAAAACAAAGTAAATCTAAGACGCCTTGCCTGGCTTTTTACTTACAAGTTTGAAATAGGAGAGACTTGTTTAGAAAGATGGGGAGAACCTGGATTGATGTTTGGTCCCTCTCAGTCCCCAGAGCGAACCACCCCTTAAACAAAGGGCACACAATAAAAGCCTTTCCCCCCCCCCAAGATTTGAAAGTATCTTGTCCCCTTATTGGTCCTTAAGGTCAGGTGTCAGCCAGGTTACCCGAGCTTCTTAACCCTTTACAGGTAAAAGGATTTGGAGTCTCTGTACACAGAAGAGCTGTTACCCTTCCCTTTATAGTTATGACACAGATCTTCCCCAAATACACGCTACAGCCAATTCTTATTAACTAAACTTTATTAAAAAGCAAAAGAGAGAGAGTATGGTTAAAAGATCAATATACATACAGACATGAGTTCAATTCATTGAGGTTCAGATTCATAGCAGAGATGGTGAGCCTTGTAGTTGTAAAGAGTTCTTTCAGAAATAGTTCATAGGTTATAGTCCAATGTCCAAATCTCATACCAGCATAACTGGGACCTCAGTCTTGCGACTCAAACTTCCCCTGATGAAGCCTAAGCAGATCTGAGATGACAGAATCAGGACCCAAGGATCTTTTATACAATTTCACGTCTTTTGACAAGCTGGCATTCAAAAGGTAATTAGGATGACTTTGAAGGAGGTACTTAGCTATAGAATTAACATAAGGCCATTTGCTTGATCCTCCACCATTCACAATACATTTCAAAGCAAGATGAATACTGAGATATCCCGTGTTTACAATTCATTTAAATGCCAGGATCTTCTTTTGACCTCCGAATGATCAGAATACAGCATAGACAGGGACTATTGATTACATGGTCGACCCTACTCATATATATGTAAATACACAAAAACACAAACATTATCTCCCCAGATGTCTTTTGAGGGTTATTTATTTTGCAGGATGTTTAACCCTTTCTAGCCATGTGTCACACCCTGATTCTCCACCCTAGTCAAATCACTCACTTTCTTGTTTTAGCCCTTAGCTTGCCACTGTTTATAGTCATTTACTCCTGAGGGAACTCTGTACAAAAAAAAAAAAATTCTGTGCACAATATTCTAAAATTCTTCAAATTTTATTTGTCAATAAATGTGGAGGCTCCAACATGGCAGTGTGGAGCACAGGCCATTGGCTGCATGGAGGTGGGAGATCACCCTGCAGCCCCCACCCCTCCCAGGACAGGGAGTGCGCAAGGGCCAGGCCTGCCCCAGAAACAGATGGGGGGGTGAGAGGGTTCTGTGTGGGGTAATCTGGGTGCGGGCGGCTCTGGAGATCTGGATGCACACAGGCTCTTTTAGGGGGTTCTGGGTGCAGGGCTAATGGGACTCTGCAGGCATATCCAGATGAAAGTGGTTGGGGCTCAGCGGGGTGTGTCTGTCTGGATATGGGGGGATGGGGCTCCCCACATCCATGTTCTGTACATATTACAAAAAAGCAAGCGAAATCCCATTACAATGCAAAGTGTGTCTTTAACTTCTGTGTAGGCAAAGAAACAGCATTACAAAGCTGTAGAGTTATGAGTGATGGAGTAGGTTTTAAATCTAACATGAGTGAATGCATAAAATTATTATAGTATGGGAAGAATCTTCGACATCTGGAAATCATTCACAAATTATATACACAGATCCTAAAGATGGTACAGGACGATGAAGAAGAAACTGGAAATTTTCAAAGTTATTTCAAAATAAGGAAAATGTGTAAGTTTAGGAGGAAATTACAGGGGTATGTGAGGGTTATGTGTTCATAATCACATGCAATCACTTATTTTTGAATGATTATGATTATGACTTTATTACAATAGCAGCACATGTAACATAATAAAGTAGTAAAATATATTACAACAAACCTTTCACAGTTACTCTTCTGTCTATAGCTTTTAGGTTTTTTTTTTTTTATATGATGATGTCTGGATTCACTCCATCCAAGTAACTCAGTGTAACATAAGGATAGTTGTAGTTAAGAAGGTGATAGTTATAGAAGTGTGGCAGTGTGTTTAAACTAGGCCACTGGAGTAAATATGAAATATGGTGAATTCTCCTTCACTGAAGTTTTTAAATCAAAATTTGATGTCTTTCTAAAACATGCTTTAGTTCAATCAGAAACTGTGGGCTTGAAGCTGGTTTTACTGGATGAGATTCCAAGACCAGTGTTATGCAGGAGGTCAGACTAGATGACCATACTGGTTCCTTTGGGCCTTAAAGTTTCTGAATTTATTAATTTAGAATTTTCTTGGTGCTTTAGTGTCATTTGATAAATACATTCTCACTTATGTTTATCTGTACAATATCCTATGCTGTTTCATGTAGATTAATTTTTTTTTTTTTCATTTCTTTCTTTTTAGGTTCAAGGGAACTTTGACAAAGTTGAGTTCAATAGGATGTGCTGGACTCTCTGCTTCAAAAAGAACCTCACTAAAAGTCCTTTGTTCATTAGTGATGAAGATGCCTTTAAAGTTTGGGTTATTTTCAATTTTTTATCTGAGGACAAATACCCATTGGTCATTGTACCTGAGGAGGTAAGAAACAATGATTTTAAAATGCTTAACACACGTTCCTTCAGTGTCCAAATTGACCTCTGTTGCTGGTACAGTAGAACCTCAGAGATACAAACACCTCGGGAACGGAGGTTGTTCATATTTCTGAAATGTTCATAACTCTGAATAAAACGTTTGGTTGTTCTTTCAAAAGTTTACAACTGAACATTGACTTACTATAGCTTTCAAACCTTATTATGCAGAAGAAAAATGCTGCTTTCCCTTTATTTATTTTTTTAGTTTATGTTTAACACAGGACTGGACTGTATTTTCTTTTTATTTATTTATTAATTTATTTTGTCTCTGCTGCTGCCTGATTGCATACTTCCAGTTCTAAATGAGGTGTGTGGTTGATTGGTCAGTTTGTAACTCTGTTGTTCGTAACTCTGAGGTTCTGCTGTATTTGGTGCTCTTTTGAAATGGTTAAGGAAAGTGTCTAGAACCTTTGGAAGAGAAAAATATCTTTTGAAGTGAATACAATTGTTTCCTTTTTTTAATGACTGAAGTTTTTTCTGAAACAAACTGCAGAGACTGTCTTTAAAAGAGCATCTGTTGTGAGGAACTGTGGTGTAGCAGGAGTGCTGGCTGGTTCCTGGTAAACAAGGGCTTAACTTCAGCTCAGCTCTCTTCTCGTTGCACGTGTGCTGAGGGACAGGCTACAAGAATGACTCCGTGACTCTGGACAGAGAGGAAAGGTTGTTTTTGGAAAGGGGGGCTCCACACCCAGGGCTCATGGTACTGGACTGAGCCCCTAGGTGTGAAGTTTATTTTTTCTGCTTCTGTTAACTTTTATTTTCTTCTTGCAAATACACACTCTAACCCTCAACAAATTTAAATCTTGAGGATCAAACCTTGTTTGTTTTGTGTGTGTGGTGTTTAACCGCTGCACCTGTTCACATGTGGTTAAGTTGAATTCCTCAGAACCACCCACAGTCTCACTCTAAAGAAAACTTCTCCTCTTATTTCTATCCCAGTGTTGTAATGTTTTAGAAGATTCCGATCTTTTCTTTCCCACGCCAGAGAGCAGAAGTTTGAAGATTTTCACTAACCACCTTGTTTTAGTAAAAAAAAAAAAAAAAAAAATTCTGCTTGAAACAGTGGCTGGTTGCTGTAGAAGCGAAGAGTTGTGCTGTGAATGAAGCACCAGAGATGAACTGCCTGTAATTTAAGAACTTGAATAACTATAGGCAGGCATCTCACTTAAACTAGAACAGAACTTTTAAAAGGTAAAAAGTAGGAGCTTATCCCATGGAGAAGAGGAAAGCCATAATGTGGCAGCTCCTGTATGACACTATATAAAATCCAGTTGAATGGACTGCAGTCAGTACGACTCTTCAGCACTTTTGGGGCTTTGCCAACAAATGATTAGAGTCAAGGATCAAAACATGGTGATTCAAATTCCACAACATCACAAATAAAAATCAATGTAAATTGTTTATTATGCTAAGTGGACTGCGTGTTCAAACAGTGCGATGAATGCTCCTTATTTACTGACACATTTACTTCACACATGTATCAATCTCCGACCATTTTATTCATAAAAATACTGGGCCTGTTTGATTCTCCTCAGTTTTATCCTGAGGAGTGTGTTGGGTCTTTTTTGTTTTTGTTTTTTTTACACTGGTGCAAACTTCAGTGATTCCAGTGGAGGGTATTCCTGATTCTCACTGGTGTGAGATTAGAAGCCCCCTTTTCTTTACACCACTCTGAATACAGCAATGTCACTTGGTGTAGTACGGGAGAGAGTCTTTGACTATTGTCCCTGGATAAACATCTCCTCATCAACATAAAATGAACCTCTGTGTTTTGCCAGGGCAGTTTATTTAGCCGCAGGACACTTTCACCCTCTGACAATGTTTTAACTATGCTGGGGCTTGGTGGTGTCCTGGCCAGAACTTACAGGGTTCTTTCTCCATTTTTTTTTCTCAAAGTTTGGAGTACCTGGCAGTGACTCTTCTGTAAGCCAAGGAGTGAGTCAGTATTGGCTAGGGTCACTCAAGAGCAACGTATGATTCTCTCTCTCTCTCTCCCTCCCCAGAAGGTGCTCTGAGCCCCTAATGAACTGTAGAACTTGAGACACAGATTCAGACCCCTTATCTAGTGCTTGATTGTGCTGGCTGCTAGACAGCCTGGCTGGCCTGAGAGTAAATATTTGGCATCTTGCTATCTGATACTATCATTAGAAGCAGAGCCCCGGTGCTGAGGTGTAGACCTTTCTCTCCTCTGAAATCTCATGCTGCTACAAACATCTATTGCTGGGTGCATAACCACAATATTCCTGAGACTGCCAGACAGGCTGCATCATCAGCTCCAAAGCTAATGTGCACGCTACATACTCCAGATTTTGGGTCTCTTTCATAGACAGTCTTTGTTCATTTCCTCTCCCCACAGACGTACATTTCATTCAGGAAAAAGTGCGGCATGTTGGTTAGTATCTTTCATTTTCACTCTTGATTTGATTTATCATCTTTTAGAGCAGACACCATCTGCATCTTCTTTGTTATTGCAAAGTGTTTAAGTTTCATATGGTCTAAAGAAAGTTTATAAAGTTATTTGCAATGTTGTTGCAGCTATATTGGTCCCAGGATATTAGAGAGACAAGGTGGGTTAGGTAAGCTTGAAAGTTTCTCCCTTTCACCAACAGAAGTTGGTCCAGTAAAAGACATTACCTCACCCACCTTGTCTTTATTAAGTCATTTGGACTACTCTGTTCTTATCATGCACAATGCATGAATTCTTTCTTTAACTCTTCACTTTGGTTCAATACAAGTAATGTAATTTATCACAACCAGAGCAATAGAAGATAGAAGTGATGTCTCCTATTTGACACTATTTTTTGTTTGCTTTGCATCTATCAGTGTGGAGTTCTGTCTTCCTGAAAAACAAATGTATTCTGAACCAAGAAATAAAATTAAACAACTTTCAACATATATTAAGATTTTTTTTTAGCTTTATAGACTTCTGATATTTTTACCTTTTAAATACTTAGTGTCTAACTTTTTAATATCACATCTAAAATCCTGATGAGTTCTCCTAAGCATTCTTTAATACAAACTTGTTGATGTCTCTTTAGGAAGGGAGGCTTGGGAGGGGAGTTGGAAATCTCTAGCTATTTTAAGTAGCTTCTTTTAGTTCCATAGTAATATTTAACATGACAGCTAATCAAGCTGTTTGTCTGTTTTTTGAAACATATACCACCTCACTTTGCTTTAGGTTCCATTTTATAATGGAGAAGAATGATTAATCCATCACAGTACAGTCTCTCCCCTATTTTCTGCTGTTGAGTATAAGAAGAGGTTTGCTTATCAGGTGTAGTGTGATACATAAAGTGCTTATTTGTAAGATACAGTGCAGTTTTGCAATAAAATGGATAGACTGTTGTGAACCTTCACAGAATTTCACTACAGCCAACAGTAATTTATTTGGAAGAAGGGTGATTAACCACTGTAATCATTCACTATAACTTCCCAGCCAGGGAATGTTGTTTTCCCCACCTCTCTGTTTCTATGGCTTGGGTTATCATTTAAGTATAGTACAACACACTATCTGCCACAGTCTCCAGCTCTGAGTCCTTTGTGTGACCTCCAGCTCTCTCTCCACACTCCAACTCCCACAGGAATTTCATAAATTGGTGGGGAAATTTGGCCCAGTGCCTATAGATAAGAATGCTGGTCACTTCAAAATTCCTGCTGTTCATCACACATTTTAGATCTTTCTATATTGCTGACGATCAGAAGATCTGACTGTTAGAAAGGAATGGAAAGGAGCTTCTTGGATCTCTAATGACTGCAGTGGACCAGTTTTTGTCCGAAACCTGGGTGAACATGTAGAAAATATTTGCAGAGTCCTAGGTTCCATGCGAGCTAGCTGACTGAATGTTGATGTTCCCATTCTCTGGTTTGGATGGATGCCCTCTCAGCTAATCTATTCTCTGCTGTTGCCCACTCTTCAGAAGTGTGGAGAGTAGCACATTAGAGTAAAGAAGGACTGAAGTGCTCCAGAAGTAGTCCAAGGGATGAGTTGCAGGTCTGTCTGATATGCTTCCCCTTCCTGGGTCAGGAGGGGAATATTGGGTATTGGTGGGATGGAGCTGTTCAGTATGGCATACTCCCCTCCACAACCAGTAGATTTCTGTGTAGTAGTGCTGGGGAAAAAAATCATTCTTTGGCTCTTCTGCAGTTTTTAAACCCCCCTCAGAAAGAGTGGATGGGTTAGTATACATCCATAGGACAGCTAGAAAGCAGCACCATGTCTGCTTGGGGGGGAGATGCATAAGAGGGGGTGCTCTTGTGGATGGCCCAGAATTCACAAGGGTGGAGCATATTTTGCCACTGAACTTTGAGCATAGTGCAGTTAAAGGGTTCTGCCCTCTGCCACCTCCACGCTTCCACAAACTCCTTCTCCTGGCGAGGAGAATGGGTTTGGGTTTTGTGCAGCTTGAAAGCCACTGGCACTCCAGGGTACATTTCCCCTCCTTTTTTGTGATGGACTGTTCTAGGCCTAGGACTTGAGTCTGAAATTTTCTCACAAAGGTGATTGAGCCTGTTTATGCACTCAATAATTTTGCACCTATGTAATGTCATTGATTTAAATGGAGTTGCACCTTAGTTGCAACAATCTGAATGAAGAATCAGGACCACTAACTTCCTGGCTTGTTAATGTTTTGTACATTTGTACTTATGCTGCTGTGTTGATCTAATGATAATAGAAAGCTAATATGGCTTTAATGGACTTCTACTGGAGGATGGGAGAGGACATGGTCCCATGAAAGGATCTCTTACAAAGGGATTAGCAGAATAAATCTATTGAAAAACCACTTCCTTAATGTATTCTCTTGGTGACTGGGAGGTTGGAGGCAGATACTAATTCTGGGAAAGTAGGCATGCTCTCACTTGACAGTAAGAATCTTTGTTGTACACAAAACAAAATGATCCTGTTACTGACATGTAAGCTTTTCCTGGAAGGGAAAGGATAAATCTGAGCAGAGTGGTTGTGCCAAACTGTGTCTTGCTGTTGTTGTCTCTGCCTGTTTCAAAGAGAGCTAGACTGAGCGCAGCTCTCTGAATTAGTGAAATAATTAGTCAGAAATAGCCTTGTCTTCTCTTATGGCAGGAAACCTTTGACAAGTAGGTAGATATTGCAGGGTGCTCTGAAAATGGTCTAGCCATGTTGTATGGTATATTCTCTCCTCCACTACTGTTAGGCACGCAACCGCGTTCTCTCCAGCTCTCACAGATGTTTTACTCGCTTTTATTAGGTACCTAGTCGGATGGGGGAGGGATCATTGAAATAGAAGGGTGGTGGAGAGAATTGTAATAATAAGCAAAACATTTCCAGCTGCATCTCCAATTTTTAATATTGCTTTCACTGCCCTTCTTATCTGTTAGACTTGGTGGTATGTCTCACCATTCTTTAACTGAAACGTGCCTTATCTTTAAAAAAGATTTCCAAACGTTTCCCCCTTCTGTTTCAGCACATGTGACTGTTACCTTGGAAATGCTTTATCATCTAAATCTATGGTGTGCGGTTAGTAAACAACCATATTCTTGAGCCAGCCTTAATAATGAAATGTGCAGAGCTGTGTAATGTGAATCACTATATAATGATGTATTGTGTTATGTTCAATAAACACTTGAAAATTTTAAAAATAAAGCAAATATACATTGCCTTTTTATTTATTTAAATGTTCCCAGACCCTGTTTGAGGCCAAATTGTGTAAGTAATTACACTGTTTTAAGCTAAAAAAATTTCTAAATCTGCTTTGCTTCAGACCAAAAGTGTGGTGGTGATGCATGCAGTATGGCGAGTAGTACTACGAAGCACTATGCTCTGCTCTGTCTCATATCAATACAAGTTGCAATGAAAAAGTCTGTTCTATGGCAACTCTTCTTTGACAAACTATTTCGGTAACAGCAAAACAGAAATGGCTTCTTCTTTGTGTGTCCATGCCTCATTTTTCTTGTAAAAATGATATATTTTCATGACTGAACTAGGAGTGTGAATGGAGTTGCATGTTAGTGATTCTGAAAAATTGCTTGGAGAAAGCATTTTTGACTACCTGACTTACACTAGCTGTTAATGTAATGGCTGCTGTTTTGCCAGACATGCCAGGGGTTGAACCAGGTACAACTTGAGCTAAAGAGACAAGGCTCTTTAGTAGGGGCTGTAACAGACTCTCATGCCCTGTGTGTTGGGAACAGAGGGGAACTTGTATCACATGCTCACTAGTAGGTTACATTAATTCTTCCATTTAGAAACCACAGATTTCTTGCTTCTTGAAAAGAACAAGGATAAGGTTCAGAGTAGCAGATTTCTCATCTGGTTCTTCATATATGTATAGGTCCTATCTTGAGGTGCATCTTCACAATTTATATCAAATTATTAATTACATTAGTTTAATTCTAAAGAGAGTAGATAATGGTTTGCATTGTAGGATGAGCACAGTCTTTGTACTCTGTTTACCCAAATAACTGTATGAGCTAAAGCGACATAAATATTTGTGTGGGGATTTTTTTGTGGGTAGGAAGGAAAAATATTTGACCATAAGGGGACTGGATTGCTTAGGAGATTTTTAGTGGAATATAGAGCTTTTCACATGTCGGCTGACGGTTCAAACTCTGCCCAGGTATGTAGCAGACTGGCAGTTATCATTTCAGGGCTCTTTGGTGGCATTTGTGAAACGAGTCCAATGATCAGATTCCACAAAAACCACCACTACAAGTGAAACTTTTGTTATCCGTCTCAGCAGAGAGGCCAAGGAATGGAAATGGAAACGTGAGCTACCCACCTAAACCCTGGGGATCCCTCTGTGGCAGGGTTGAGTCACTTTGAGCATTGGGGAAATGATGACGTGATAGCACCATTGTCATGGGTCATAGTTGCTCTTGGGTACCGTACCAGTTGGCACCTACTTTATATAAAATGATGGCACTGCAAGTCCTCCACATATCTACTGGTGGCCCACTGCAACCACTGTTTTGATGGTGTGGACTTGGCAGAATAGCCTTGAATGTCTGAGATGTAAGAGGAGCCATCTGGTGGGCATTATGGCTACCTTGATGTTTTTGTTAATTTTTTTTTATCCTTTACACACATGGGTTCATCCAGTTGTGTTTGGCAAAAGGTCATGTAAAACTGATATCAGTACTTTCATATGGGATGTGATAATATCCAAAAGGTTGAAACCAATATAGGAAAAACTGCAAATGAAAGAAAACAGCATCAGAAAGGGAATAGGGAAGTATTCCACTGAAAGAAGATGCTAAAGGCACTTTGTGTCTAGTATTAAAACAAAAAACTCTTTAATACCCATAAGTTCTTAATAGTGACTCTTGGTGAAACCCTGGCCCCACCAAAGTCAATGGGAGTTATTCCACTGAGTTCAGTGGGTCACAATTTCACCTTCTCAGTAGAGCATTGATCATTGTTTAAAACAAAACAAACAGTCCTTTAAAAGAAAAACTTTACAACTTTATCACAGAGGATAATTGCACTCAGTAGCAGCAAACATTGCATCATACTTACTTCTTAACTCTTTCAACTTATTAACCACAGGTATAGACTGTTTAAACCAGATGATTTAATTAGTCAGTTATTTTGATGTGTTAACATGTGTGGAGGGTAGGGTAGGGAAGGAAGTACTCTGTTCTCAGAAGTATCAAAAGTTCCTCATTTGAGCATGCAAATGAATAGCATGTCTAGTGTTTACGTCCATATTTGACCAAATGGAACTACTGTATTATGTTTATTACTCATTGTTTTATGCTAATTTCCCCCATCTCTACAGCTGTAATGCAGCTATTGTAGAGAATATTTGTATATACCTGCCAGAGTAAGAAGAGTAAATCCTGTAAAATTCTAATGTTTAAAAGTTAAACTAATACTTAAGCCACTTTTCTTGTAAGAAAATATCTAAATATTGCTATTCATACACTTGAATGGGCTTTTAGAGAGTGATAAGTGTAACTCATGGAGTACTTGTGGGTTTGTCTCCTTGAGAGTAAATATTCATATATTTTAATCACACACACAGTAATACTTGGTTTATATAGAACTAATGAAAGTAAATCCCCGGTTTAGTGTCTATTTTAATAAAACATCATTAACAGTTTTGATGTATTCCCTTCTCAACCCATTAGTTTGATTTAAATTCATGATTGCATGCTGTGGGCAACAGTGAAAATCTGTTCAAATATGATTTCTAGTCCCTCTCTGTGTGAACCCAATCTTGTAAAATGATTAGCAAAAGGGATTCGAGGGTGCTTCACACCTTTCTTTAAATAAATAAAAAGCCCAAAGTTAAATGCCAATAAGAATTCTTAATTCTTTTACTATCTTGTACTTTGGTAGGCTGAGATGACACATGACAAATGAAATGAAGTGGATGGTATGACTTATATTAAGTGCAGAATATTGCAAAAGGGTAGCATTCTGCTCTGGTTATTTTAACCTCCCATCCTGCTAAGGGAAATACAGTGAGCTCTGTTCAGAGGAATTGACTTGATGGGCATAATGCATTTTAAACCTGAAATGAGAGACTTACTCTTATCTTTTATTAAAGAAAGGATAGCCTGTCTTTAAAAGCCAATGTTTATTTCAGGTCATTAAGGTTGAGGCCTTCTGGAAATTTGTTTCTAAATTGGGGTCACCTAACACTGCAGTTCATGTACACTGAAGTAGCATTCTTTGTTGGTGGTGGTGAAACTTGCCTGCAAGTGGGAAGTAAGCTGCTTCCTGAATCTTACTGAATGCTGAGGATTTATGGTATCTGTTGTTGGAAAGCCCTGGCTGCACATAAGTTATGTGTATAAGAGTTTGAAAAGTGGAAATAACAAACTTAGTTTTTGTGAATTATTTATATGAATTAAAATATTTTAATTATTTATTCAACATGAAATTTAAGTGATTATAGCTTTAAGAAGTGCTAAGAGTTGAGACACTTCTTACCATCAGATTGCTTTAACCTGAATGACCTTAAAGTGAGTAATTCAAAGCCATTCACTGAACTTCTAAAATGCAAAGTCTAGGGGTCCATTCCTGCAAAAGCCTACCATTGGCCATACTGCTTACAACTGTGAGTAGTCCTATTGAAATCACTGCACTGAAATCAGCAGGACTACTCACAGGAGTAAGCACTATGTCTGGTAGTAAATGCTGGCAAAACTAGGGCCTTCAACTTAGCATTCAGAAGTACAATCATTGTACTGAGATAACTAGGAGTACTCTCGGGAATAATCATGATACCAAGTTTGGAACGGCAGCTACTTAAACATTTTCTTCCCTAAAATTGGTTGGCTGTTAGTGCCATTTATGTATGAATACATCCCAACTAAATTCAATGTCCAGTTGCGTGTAGGGAAACAGAGGTAAAAAATACTTTAGCTTTTTTTGCCCCCCTAGTCCCATCTGCCCTGCAAGGCTAAATACATCTTTGCTTACAATAATCTTTAAGAGGACAATAAGTCCTTAAAAAAAGCAAACATCACAGGAATGTAGAATTAGCTCAGAAGCATATGAATTGGATACTTTTTCTTGTGTGTGTTTTTCTTTTTGAGACAATAAAGTGATTATAGTTTACTTCCTCATTTTTCCTTTAGCATTAATTCCCATTTAGTATTACTGAAAAGAAGACTATTTAATAACTAATCTCAGTGTTCCAGAAATAGCAGTAAAAATCCTGTTTCTCTAAGGTTGAGCTCAGGTTCAGTAATTAACTGCTTTGTCAGACTTGTTATATTCTGTCACAGATTTGCACGTGTTTCGTATTTATTTGCCACAGACTTGGGTGCTTGCTCACATCAAGGAGAAGCCATATTAGCCAGAGTATTAACATACATACTGTGGCTAACATCAGATGCTTGAGGCCTGTTAGTCCTTGTAGGATGAATGTATGGAAGAACACTTCCTCATCCCCCTTCTCCCAAACCTCTGATGAGAGACGGTGATGGGCCACTCAACAGCCTACCAATTCAATCCCTTATGTACACCAATCAAAAAGTGGCCCAGTACTCATGCTGAAAGGTTAGACTGGCCTGTGGTGAAGCCTTATTTGGCCCACACTAACTTTTCTGTAATCCATGGAAGAAATGACCTACTTCTTGGTTTCTCAGAAGCACTAGGGTAAGGGAGGTTGCACAGCATCAATGACATGGAGGGGGGAGATTTTCACAAGTGCTCAAATAAATGACTTTCATTTGAGGCACTGAGGACCCTGGCACTTTTGAACATGAGATGTTCTAAGTCACTTAAGTGCTTTTTGAAAATTGTACCTAACAATTGGTCTACTTTACACAATTGTTCCAACCCTCCAGCAGGACTGTTTACCAGGGAGAATAGGCCTAAAAAATAGCTAATCCTGCATGTACTGAAAGGGGGATCTGAAAGGTACCTTGTAAGACTCAGTCCGATGGTGTCCACCCCTAAGCCATTGTTGTACTTGTGACCATCACGTGCCCTTTCAGCGACATCAGCTCTGCACACAAAGAAATTCAGTGATTAAGAGGAACTGCTTCTAAGAGCCCTTGGTGTGAGAGAGCTGATGCAACATCTGCCGTAGGATGGAGGCCAGAGGCAGGATTCATATGCCTGCTTTTATAGTCACCGGAAAGATGGGCCAGCTATTTTAGAGGCTGATTTGCCCCTTGTCTCCGTAGGAACTTCTTGTTGGGGCTGGCAGGCCATGATGTACCACTGTGGCTTTACCCAGGTTTACTTTGGCTGTCAGGGAAATGCCTTGCTTTTTCTGGCTTCATTGCCCCAGTCAACTATGGCACATAGTGGCCTTGCCATGAAGCTGGTGGAAAAACACAGTAAACCATTGTTCCCTTTATGCCTTTCTCTACCGTCTTGGGCAAACCTGGCCTGTCTTCAGGATTAGACCAAACCATCCTTGAAATCTAATTATATTACATCAAAGTGTTGTGCATCTTCAGACATAGGAAACTGACAATGGTGATTTTTATTGTATAGATGTGATTGTGGAAGTAGGAACTCACAAACTGGCATTGGTTAAAGATTTGTAGGGTTTTTTTATTACTGGATGGATTCAGTTTTAAATAAATCTAGTATTAAATAAGTGCAATCAGTGGTGTAAGATAGATAGCAAGATTTAAGTCTTGACTAACCTCAGTAGAAGCTATAGTTATAGTTATTGTTGTCTGACACATGATATGGAAAGTATTAGGAAAAGGAGAATTTGTTTTAGGAACGAATTCTTTTTCATCCTCACTTTCATTTCTTTTATGCCCGTCCTGATATCATAATATCAGATTTGAGGGGGAGGTGTCAGGGCTCAGACATGTGACTAGCATGTGACTATTGCTAATGTCTTCCTGCTATATTTTATTGGTTTACTTTTATAAAATTGTAATGCTTTTGAAGCTTTCCTCTTTCTCACATTTAATTCTGCATAATCTTGATGCTATTAAAGAATAACTTCCATGTGTATCATTCGTGGGCGGAAATCCCAAAACTGAGTGTCTGAAGTTAGAAGTCTAAATCCATATTTAGGCTTCTAAATATGAGTAGTCAGATTTTCTGGGGGTGATGAGCACACACAACCCTGTTGTAGCAAATAAGAACTGTGGGAGCTTGGAATCTTTGAAAATGAAGCCATTTATCTTTAGGTGCCTAAATGTGGATTTAAGAGCCTAACTTTAGGCATGCAAATTTTGGCCTAGAGCTTTTAAGCATTTGAGTAAATTCTTAAAAATGATGTAATTTTTGCTTCTATTTCTGTACAGATTGAATACTTGCTTAAAAAACTCACTGAAGCAATGGGGGCAGGCTCACATCAAGAACAGTTTGAACATAATAAGAACAGCCTCGGTGCCAATCAAGGTCTTTCTGCATGGGAATTGATTGAGCTTATTGGAAGTGGACAGTTTAGCAAAGGGATGGACCGACAGACTATATCAATGGCAGTTAATGAGGTCTTTAATGAGCTCATATTAGATGTACTGAAACAGGTAAGAATTGCATGGAATGAATGTTTGAAAATAGTAGGATGTATGAGTTATTGGATAATGAGATCATTTGCCCATGAATTCTGCTGCCATGAATAACAGTTTCTTTAGCTGATGGCAGCGAACAAGCTCGAGGGGTCTCCTTAGCGCTCTGAGAGTTGGTTTCTGTTAAGAGTTTGTGAATGTGGTTTATTTTTAAAAGACTATATTTTGTAAAAGGGAAGCTGCGCTATGTAAAAAGATCTATTTAATCTTTCTAGTACTGCAAAGGAGATACTTGTCCTTGGTGAGTTGTACTTAGGAACTGAAGGAAAAGTGGCCCTTGTGTTTCTGACTTAAAATAGGACCTCTCTTTATACCAGTAATTCATTAGCTAATAGAATAGCTGCAAAATTGTATTTCTTAATTCCTGAATTTGTGGTAAGTCTTTAATATGTTAAATATATATATATATTTGCAGTTGATTTACAGAAAAAAGCTCTGATAGGTATATATCAGTCTAACTGTGCCCACACAAGGGCGATGCACCAATTTAACTGTATCTGTTTCTAAATTGATACAGTTAAAACAGCATAAAAATTGTGTAGAAAATGCTATTTAACTCTGCATAGCAGATTATGAAGCATTAGTGATTTACTAAGCTGAAGTCAAAGCTAAAAAGTAATGGTTTTATCTTAAAATTCATAGAATATTTCTGTCAACCTTCTGCTCGTTTGGAGTTCCCGTAGAGGGAATGATTACCATTTGGTCAGGGGACTCCTCAGTTGTTCTAGATGTTTCAGAAAGTCCCAGAATGGCTTTAAAGGACTGTATATTTTTAATAGGAAAAATAAATCCTTAAAACCCCAGTGAAGTGTTTTTATTCAGGCAAACTGCACTTACCTAGGGTTCTAATTCACGCTCATATGTACTTTATGGGGAACTGTTAGTGGTCTTTGATTGTTTCTCCTTATGAAGAAAGCAAGCAAAGGCTTTTTTGGCAGCCCTTCCAAATCCATTCAGAAGAAGTTATCAGAAAATCTTGGCACAGGAAGTTCTTTCAAAATAGCCAAAGAACAATGCAAAACATCTGTTTTTGTTAACTCCTTATTGCTCGTTGGCAGGATGAACAGTTGAGGACAAAATTTAAGCCATTCTGCTAATACCATTGAACATCATAATTGGCGTCAGCTCAGTCCATCCACTTGATGTTTGAAAGGAAATGTCTTGATTTCTTTAGATGTTTCAAATGCTTTCTATCTGATGCTGTGTTGCCTCTCATAAAAGGATTGCTGCAGTGTCTTGACTCTCTTCTTTTGATGACTGTGACTTTGTTTGGGGATGTCTCCTTGCTTCTAAAAAGACTTTTTAAAAAGTTTGTTACGACCTGACCTCCTCCCCTTCTGGACAATCACCAGTCTGTTGGAAAACGGAGTTCACACTTTAATTCAGATATAACTAGTATTGATGGAATTATTTTTTGTGTGTGCAAATTTGACAATATTGATTTTTATTTTTAATGTTGTTGTGTGTGCAAATATTAACTTTTTATTTTTACAGTTGTGGGAAAGTAAGGGTGGGGTAGGGCTGGGGTTACGGTTGGGGCACCGAGGACAGCAGGACTGCAGGGTGCTCCAAGCAGCCCAAGAGACCTGGGTGGAAGGTGGTGGTCCTGGTCCAGTGGAGCACAGACCCCCAGCCAGGGCTGCAAGGAGGAAGACAGATCCCCAACTGAGCGGGAGGCCATCCTGCTGCTGAACATTTACTGCCCACACACTCCTGGCTGATGAGTGAGTGAGAGCCCCCAGCCATGGGGGAAGCCACCCCACTGCTGAATGGCTCGTACTTGGCAGGATGGCAACAGGACGACCAAAACAAAAACAAAAAACAAAGCACATAAGAGTTGGGGAAAATGAGATTACAGAAATTAGCAGGGGAAATGGGGGAAGCTGTAGTACCCAAAATAACTTTTTAAACTAGTTTTTTTTTTTTTTTTAAATTGACTAGCCAGTAAATTCAAATGTCTGATAGAACATTCAATCATTCACATCTTTCAACATGCATTCTCTTTCCTGTGGAACATCCTTTTGACTAGCTCTAACCACACTGGATAAAACACAGTAGGTGGGTGATTCTGTTAAAATTATTGTTTAATGCAGTAGTTAATATATCTAATTATGTTTTCATCATTAGATTTCAGTGTTAACAGCTAATTGAGATGAATGGGGGCACACGACTTTGCTTGGAGCCAAATTCTCCTCCCTAGTGCAGGAGTAAATAGGGTTTATATGGAGGACTAATAGAAAACTGAGAGGGATGGATTTCTCCCCATAACCTGGGAAGAATGCACCATGTAGCTGTGTAACTATCTCATGGCTGCTGCTGCTGCCTCATGTTTATGGTGTTCTTGGGCAATAGGGAGCTTGAATTGGTCTTTCCCATTTGCTAACAGCAGTATTTTAAAAAAATAATGTATTTGATACCATAAGTGTACCTGGTGTGTTAATTATGCATTATTGAAGTTTAGGGGAAAGACTACACTATATTCTTCACTCACCCTATACTTGGGTACATTTGGAACTGATAAGAGAGGGAAATGATGGCCCAGAATAAGGCTTGGGTGAAAGCCAACTATGGTTAATCCTTTCTGTGTGGAGGTGAAATGTAGATGCTTAGGATCTTGGGGCCAGTCTATTGGACTCCACCACCAAAGATATGTAGCTAGAACAATTGTAGTTTTACATCTTTGACATTTTAATATTTCCTCTGTGTGAAATACAAGCTCTGTTTTGGACTGGGTACTTCTAGACCTCCTTCCCCCACAGAAAAGAAAAGGGAAGTGATCCTGATCTCATTCTGCTTCAAAGCAAAGAGAAATGTGGTATTTTTTTTATTCTATCAATTTTATTTATTTTCCACATAAACTGAACACAGTTTAAGCAAAGAACTATCTCCACATCCCCTGGCTCCTCCTCTTCCTCCTCACCAAGAGACAAAGGATATAAATACATTTCCAAAGAAAGTTAACTAGCTATCTAAAAGGGGGAAAATATGTAAGAAATTCCGATATTATATCACAAATAGTACTTGATGTTAGGTCTGCAGTAAATATAAATAATTAGGTCTAAGATCCCACTAATAGTTCCACTTCCAGTTCAGCTGAGGACAAATTGATCAGACTAGTTATTCTTGTTTTTTATGAAGTCCACCTGCTGTGTGCGGATTGTAAAAAGCGTGGATTGGAAAAGGAAGGAGGGGGAGTTTGAAATCTTTATGATGATAATTAAGGTGGGGTATTAGGGTATGTCTGTATGGCTATTAGTGTAAAGCAAACTGCTGTTCAAATCTAGCCTGCCCACTCACTGGCCATGCGGAACTGCTACCAGGTGCTAAAAGTGTCGTAATGGGCTTTGATCTATGTGGTGACACGCTACTGTAGATCAAAGCACACTATAGCACTTTTTAGTGTGTGGTAGCAACTCGCAGCCAGTTAGTGCCTGGCAGGCTAGAGCAGGATAGATTTACACCCAGCTTGCTGTGAGCTGTTTGTAGAAACAAGCCCTTGGAGACACAATGTTTTTCTTTTATTTAAAGCGGATTAAGTAAATGTAAGGAAAACTAAAATACTATGGGTGAAATCCTGGCCCCACTGAAATCAATGGGAAAACAACTATTGACTTCAGTGGGGTCAGGATTTTGCCCTATGCTCCCCAAATATAGTATACTAGTCAGAAGTATAGTTTTCATTCTGCCTTTCTCAGTCCCACTAATTGAAGTTTCTAGCACACTCTCATTGGGATCATTTCTTTAAAAAAGGCTTTGGACTCTTTTTGGGTGCAGCTAGATGAGCAAGGCAGCAGAAGGTATTTTAGGAGACAAGAAGAACCACTTCCAGGAGGTGGAAGTTTTCTTATCCCCAGGGTTACGTGTACAGTAGGGGATGGAATATCTAGCTAGAATATCTATTTAGCTCCAGGCCCTACATATACCACTGGGGTATTTTGTTGTTGACATTTCACAATGTGATTAAATTAATAAAATCTCTGTCATTACACATCATGGATGACATGTCCAGCAGAGTAGAATGGTAGCACTAATAATAATAATTAATAATAATAAAAAAGGAAGAGTGGTGGTAAAATATTGTCAAATAGAATCCAGAGAGATTGCAGTATTATTTCTGTTATTTTAAAGATGGTTTTACCATTTGCAAATCGGGGAAAAAGGAATCACAAATTACTTTCATGAACTAAGCAATAGCTGATGGAATTGCAAGTTACGAGGAACGGAAATGTGTAAGAATCAGCATTTAGGGCCTGGTCTATTCATCGGTCTTGGATCATAACCTTAGGGTACACAAGTAAAAGGCAGAGCAGTACAATCGAGGGGACGCAATTCAATGGGTCATTCCTTTTTACAGGGTTATATGTTGAAAAAAGGTCACAGAAGGAAAAATTGGACAGAACGTTGGTTTGTGCTAAAACCAAATATTATTTCATATTACGCGAGTGAAGACTTAAAAGACAAAAAAGGAGACATCATCTTGGATGAAAACTGTTTTGTAGAGGTAAAAATAAATTCAACTCTCTAAATATAGACATTTTAAAATCATCTTTTGCGGTGGACTCCCAGTGTCTATTCAGTGATGGTGGGATATTTGTTCTATTTTTTTCCTTTTTGCATCAGTGGGTCACTCTGTTGGGCTGTGTCTCTAGGTTTTATTTTCACGAAGATCATTTAATGAAACTATTGGAATTTGTACAAATAAGTTCCTGAGTGGAAAGCAGTAACAGTAAAAACTTAACTGTTTTATAATGTTTCAATTTTCCGTGAACAGCAGTTTTGCATCTCTATGTAAAATGGCATTTATATCCCAAACTATAAAATAGGCAAATGAAATATTATACTGTTGTATGTCTTCATAGCCTGTACATGTGACTGATTGGTGCATAGGTGGGATGCGATATGGTGTGCTATTCAGGTGTGGTATTTAGGTTCACTGGAAACTAATACTTTGTTTTCCATTCCAGTCCTTGCCTGACAAAGATGGAAAGAAATGCCTTTTTCTTATCAAATGCTTAGATAAAAGCTTTGAGATTAGTGCCTCTGATAAAAAGAAGAAGCAGGAGTGGATTCAAGGTAAGGTGTCTTAAATCTTAGTGATGATGTGCAAGTTAAGGTCCTGCTTTTGCAAAGCGCTTAAGCATGTACTTAAGAACAAGATTTCCACAAGTGACTAGTGATTTTGGGGTGGTTCCCCTTCGAATTCCAAAATTGAGACATCTCAAAGGGGCCTGATTTTCAGAAAGAGCTAAGCACCAAAACACTGAAAAATGGGCCTCTTCAAGGTGTCAAATTGAGGCACCCAAAATCACTAGTCACTTTTGAAAATCTGTGCTGATGCGCTTTCATAAATTTTATCCTGTAGGAAGAGCTCATATGGAACTCTGCCTACCAGCAGTTCACTTTCAGTAACTGCTTTGCTGCATGTTGTGGGATGGCTAACACACAATGAAAGATGATTTTTATTTATTTACTTTTTGTTATTTCTTTCTGTTCACATACAAACTTGCTCTGTGATACAGCCACATTTTTTAGGAAGAAAAGAAATTGTTCAGTAGGTTTGATTTTTGTTGGGGGTGGGGAAAGCTCGTTCATCGTAACATCTTAAAACTGGTTTTTACTTTTGAGATAATATTGTCTAGTGGACACAGCATAGGGCTGGAGACCAGGACCTCTTGTTCTCTAAATCTGGCTCTTCCACTGCAATGCTGTGTAGTGCAGAAAAGCCAATTAACATCTGTACAGCACTTTGAAAACACAAAGTGCTAAGTATTGTTATTCATACTTCCCTCCTAATTTACAGTATCTACTTAATTAGGCTGCACAAGGGGCGTGTGGTTAGCAATTACACAATGCTAAAATGAGACATTTCACTCTTCTAGATAGAAAAATTATCAAAAGAGGAAATAAACTAGCACTTGACTGCTTTTCTTTCTGAGTGCTTCAGTCATTCTAAATATAAACGACTTTCTTGCTGAAAGAATTTACCTTTCTTTTACTAGTAAGATGTGCAGCCCAGATAAAATGCTGGTCCTAGGAAATGAAATGTGAGGGTACTATTTTTGAAGTTCTATCAGCCAACATGCCCCTGAGAAACAGAGCGGTTATTATGTGGATTAGAAACACTGAGAAAATTGTCTAGGGATGTGGAGAGAAATTTGCAATTGGTTGTCATTTCCTAAGGCTTTCTCTCTTTCAATAATTTATATTCACACCATCTTAATCTTGCCAATGCACCACTAGAAATTGACGTTGGCTATGGAATAATCGGTCAGGGTATTGGAACTACTGGACATTCCTCTCTTTGGGATACAGATGATATTGCAATGTGTAGAAAGCCAGCACACTTACTTTTTTCATGTTATTAGTTAACTTAATAAGAGAGAGTGGGGATGAAGAGAGACAGTTGTGTGCAATAACAGAATAGCTGTTTCTCACCCACCCAGGCTATCCAGAGAGTCTAGCATTACTCCTAACTGAAGTTCTCTTTTATTGGTGCTTTTCCTTTCCATCACGTGGACTCCTGTACAGCCATTCAGACCACTGTAAGCCTGCTGAGGGTTGGCAGTCCTCCACCTCACAAAGACGCGCGCCAGAAACGGAAAGAATTACGCCAGAAACTGCAAGCTGAGCAAGAGGAATTGGAGCGGCAGATGAAAGAACTCCAAATAGCCAATGAGAACAAGCAGGAGGAATTGGAGACAGTGAGAAAGGTGCAGGCAGGTTGTTTGCTTTCAAGCTTTCACATTGCACTGATCAGACCAGAATTTTGCCTAGAGAAGTCTGTTTGGTTGAGATTGAGTTTCTCGCAATATTAGTCTGTTTTACACATGCGTGTGCTTTTTGTGCAGGGTCAGGACACACTGAGTCAGGCTGAGCTATGCTTAGCGCAGGAATCCTGGGTGGGCAGAAGGGATGGGAAAAGAGGCAGGCATGCAGCTGTTCCAACCTGGAGTTACTGGCAAATGAGCTAGACCCCAGTTAAGTTAGTGCTGTCTGCAACAGCTCTCTAGAGGCCGTTCTGCTGGAGGAACGGAAAGTGCTCTGGGTGTGCCCCCTACGCCAGGGAGAGAGAGAGGCATAGAGCAAGGGAAATCACCAGCTGTCCACATAGGGTAGCTTTACAGCACTTTGTGCCGTGGATGCATCTCAGAGGGGCTGCACCATGGCCTGGGGATCTAGCCCCTTTAATTAATTAACTGAAGGAGCAGGCTGGCGTTTAACAGAGTTTCCATTAGGGTTTTCTTAGTTTTAATGGATTACTAAAGTTACATAGGTCACAGGGACTGAGAAAGAGGAAAAAATCCTGCCCCAGCACACTTCCAACAATATGTGTAAAGTTCAGTTTCCAGAGACACATTGAAATATGCTGCAGAATCCTTGTGTGTGTTTGTAATCTGATTGGAGCAGTTTGGGGCAGATTCACAGCTCAGATAAAGGTATTGACCACATGTACTTTGCTCAAACGCATGTTTTCTCATAAAATTTGCATCGACTTTGCAGAGCAACAGATTCAGACCGCTCGAGTGCGAATAGTGGGAGAAAGCTTTAGAAATCAATTTATCTGAAAAGCTCTAAAGATGTTTAAAACTTGGATTAAGGAAGCTTGGCAGAAGGTTCTATGAACAGCACTGAGGAGCATTATGTATTTGCTATTAACTTGCTGATCACTGCAGATATTAGAGTTGCCTACATCTGTGTGATTGCTCCCCAGTGAGGCTTGGTGAAAGTTAAAAGATCCATTCTACCTAATTTAAGATTTATGTATCGAAAGCTCTAGCTGTTTACAAAACATTTTCTACAATGAAATTTAAATGTTCTTGGACAAAACTTACAAACCTAGTGAACTTTCCCTTAAATATCATGGGTTATTCTTGGATTTCAACCCCACCACTTGCCATACCACATCTCAGCTGCTACCTAGAGTGCTTCCTGTCAGCAGCCGGCATCACTTCCTTACATCCTGACCCCTGTGCTGTAAAATTGAGACAGCTGCCTTTTCCGTTTAAAAAAATAAAATAGGCCAGAGAAATATGTTCCCTACTTTTCTGAGGAAATGAAGGAACTTCTGTCCCAAAACTACACTGGCCATTTCAGGACTAGTGATAGGGCTACAGTCTGATTATCTCATGATTCATCAGTGCTGAAAAAGGGTCTTATACTGATAGAAAGGGGAGCTTCCCATCTTCTTAATGGGACACAGTACTTTCCTCTAGCCCTGGTCAATTCAGAGACAACAGAAGACCTTAAATTCATGATGATACCATGTACGTAAACTTCACTTTAGGTCATTTTCAGAGGTTTCAGAAACATCTTAGCCATAACCTTCTCTCCCTCTGAGAGCTGGCTTTCACAGACAGAGATTAAAAAATAGTACCAATTAAAAAAATCAAAATATGTCTAAAGTAGTTTTCTAGAAGATGCATAGCACGTAGAGGAATGTGGGGTGTTGTAGAACAGTTGTATTGGCACTCCTTTGGGAAGACCTGGATATATCAAATGAACTCACTTGTGGATTCGCAACTCATGAGTAGTTAAGCCATTCAAAACTCTCTTGGCTCTCCATCTTCTGTTCTGTCCTTTTCTCCCTCTCTCCCGCTACATTGTTCCTCCGTTTTCCACTTCATGCTCCTATTAACTCCTCCCCTCCCCTTGCTCATACCATCTCCAACTACATATATTTATTTGTTAGTAATTTGTGTACTGTCAGTATGTTCCATGCCATACAACGTGTGGAAGGAGACTTGGTCCTTGACCCACTGTGGTTGCAAGCTATTAAAATGACATTCTTTAGCCAAGTAACATGAAAAGCAGAACTGGTCTGCTCGTAATCTTGTCCTAAATTTCAGTTGGTTTTGTGTTTCCAGTTAGAGCACACTTGCCTCATTGCTCATGCACCTTCATAAATAGAAAATATCTGATTTATTACCTATTCTTAAGATCTTAGAGCAAGATCAGATCCAATTATAAAGTAAACTAGAATGACTAGACGTAGACTGCAGAGAGTCACCCAGACTTTGAATCCATTACTTGTATGCAATCTGAGGCCCTGATCCTGCAAATACATAGAGAAGTTTAACTTTAAACATGTGAGTAGTCCCATTAAGTAATGTGTTTACAGTTAAGCTTGTCTGTGTTAGTAGAATATAATTGTTGTCAATTCTTGTGACTTTATTATAAGTCTCATATTTGGAGTTTTTTAAAGTCCCAGCTCCTGGAATCATGTGAATATTTTAGAATCTCAGCTTTCATTTAAAAAGTGAATTTCCATCTCTCATGGTTGTGGAGAGAAGCCTAACAATGTGATCTGAGTGCATGTTATAGGCATAGAAACTAGAAGGCAAATGAAAAGAACCCAAATATATTACTTTTAAAATCTTGTAATTCTTGTGAGCCTGATTCTTGATTTTTGAACACATCAGTTTGGTAATACTGGGATATGGGGTATTAGTTTCCTTGCCTTGCTCTGAATCTGATAATAGAAGGTCTTGTTCTGATTTGATTCCTACCCCATAATTTTAAACATGGTAATGTGCCAAAACGCAATGCCTGTCTTATCTCATATCTAGTACTATTTGTGTAACTTACCAGGCAGCAAAAATCCTAGGTGTTGACTTCTGTTTGCTATAACTTGAGGAGCAGGTGCGCAAGAGGAAGAAACATGGGATTGTTCTCACAGAAGCTGTATGTTTACTGAATTGTAACAGATTTCTGTGAATCTTGCAGCAGAGATGGCAACTAGCAAGAATGTTGAGGCAAAAAGCTCCTTTCAAATAGGTCTGGATGATTCCTTAATCTTAGAGGGTGAAAAGAGAACAATTTAGGCTAAAACATGAACTCCTGCATTTCCAGTACATGAAAGTGTTGTGTATTTGGGGTAGAAGAATTAGCAGCTTTTGATCAGTTAGGAAAATACGTTTAATGGAAAAAGCTACGTAAACATTCCAGGAAACTGAATTGTGCCGGAAAGCTTGGAGCTCAGTTTGCATCAGGCTGAGAGCCAGCGTGAGTTCAGGGAGAGCTCAAGTACACTTTGGGAATGGCCTGGGCGCCAGGAAAACTTTAGAAGTGTGGGTGAGTTGTTGACATTTGTCTAAAATAACATTTTCTTATGGAATTTTGAGATTCCCCTTAATCTAATTAAAGGATGAACTTTACCCCCATAGTGAGGCCAAGCACAAGGCCTAGAACCTGTTAAGTCTGTGTTTTGGGTTCATAAGTGGGACTTAAGTGATGCAGAAAGCCAGCATGTGGTCTGGGTCACATGGCATAAGATTCACACAGAGCACCCACCATACTTTGTTTGCCTCAGTAACTTTTCTGATATCTAACACCCTTCTATAACTTCCTCAGACCTGGGTATGTATGCATATATTCTTGGACATGAGGGACAGACAGCTCAATGTAAAAGTATCTATCCTCAATCTATAGCAGCGGGAACAGGATCCGATCGTTCAAGTGACTCGGCGTGGGTGGATCTTGTCCATCTGGAGCCCCCAGATGTCTACAGGGATCCACATGGATGCAGGGCTTAGCTGGTGCAGACACTTGAAAAATTATGACCTTAGACTCCAGTTTTTATCAATCTGATTTGTATTTGGCCCCTACATTCATATTGGTGCTGCTTTATTTTCATTTAGCTTAAAAAATGGGAGGAAGTGAAAAGGTAAAGTGCCCTTAAATTAGCATATCGGATTTGGATGTTTTTAAGATGTTGCTCCCATTCCCCCAGAACACTTTCAGAGACACTGTCGTAAAACACCTACATTTGAGGACTAAACCGAACACCAAACTTCTTTTGTGCTATTTAATACTAAAGTTATTCTTTTCCCCCCCTTATTGCTTCAGTGCTGGTCAGCCTGATTATTTTTGTCAGTTACTTGTGTTTATTGCTGGCTTGTAAAGAAATGAAAGCTATTTAAAACGAGCAGGTGTTTAACAAAGCAGGTGTTGGGTTAGTGAAACTGTGGGAGAGAGAGAGGAAGTAGAGTAGCAGTTAAAATCTGGGATTTTCAAAAGGCAGTAGAAGAGGTAGGTGGCCATCTCCCATTGAAAGGTGATGGGGCCCTGTAACGGGGCGATGACTCACCGCTGCGGCGCCTCCTGATGGTCATCCAGGGAATTAGCTCTTTCCACTCAGGAGTACCCTCTGCAGGCCGGTGTCTCGCCTTGCTGCTGGCCCCGGTGTCCCTCCCTGACCCCGGTACCCCTTACCTCGGGGTTCCGCCCCCTGCAGTATCCCGCAGTCTCGCTGGGTCTCCCCTCCCTGGGGAACCCCCAACCAGCTATCCCCACCTTGCCTAAGTCTTTGGCCTGCAGCCTGGGGGTTTTCCAGGCTGAAGTTCCCTAGCTCCTCTGGCCTTCCCCCAGCCCTGCTCCACTCTAGGTACTCTGTTCAGCTCCCTAGCAGCCAGGCCCATCCCTCTCAACAGCTAGAGAGTGACTCTCTAGCTTCTGACCCACAGCCCTCTTATAAGGGCCAGTTGGGCCCTGATTAAGCCAGCCACACTTCCAGGGCTGGAGCGGGGTGATCACCCCGCTACAGGCCCTAACTCCCTTCGGCACATTTGAATATCCCAGCCTAAAATGTCATTAAAATATTCTTACTTTGATAAGATGCTGGTGTCTCAAGATACAAATGGGTTTCCAAACAGGGGTAACATGTGAATTAGCTCATTTGAAAGAATTATTATTTTTGGAATTATTTTTGCTTTTAAAAGAAATGGTGCGAAACTCCTGACTATTGCTTGTCCAGCACTGTTGGAGCATTTTACAAACACTAATGCACGCACAAACCTTGTGAAGAGATTATCATCCACCTTTGTGGAACAGAGGTGCAGAGAGGTGAAGAGACTTGCCAAAGGCCGTAGAGAGTGCTAGGGTCAGACTTGGCACTCTATTCTAATATCTTTTGTCTCTCAGTCCTTTGCTCTGACCATGTCTCACTATTACTTTTTCCTTTATAATTTCAAGTGATGGTTATTGGCTCCATTCTTATAAACCTTGTATGATATAATCATGTGGATGTTAATGGGACACAGTCAAATTGCATCAATCATTTTCATTTTTTTGCTGTTCTACTCCATTATGTTTAATAATCTCATAGAAAAAATCATTTTCTTCTTATCCTGTCAGACAACTTTGGCTTTGTCAGGTGCTGTGTGGAAATCCTCAGGCCCTTAGAGCTCCTCCCTCGAGGCATCCACTTCCTCCTGCCCTGCACAAAGCCTGTGACCTCCTGTCCTCTTCCTCTATGCATGGGTATTAGCAGCATCCCGGAGGAACTGTCCTCCCAGCCTCCTGACATCATCATTCACTCAACTCTGAAATCTAGATTTTGGATTTTTCCTTCTCATTTGCTCTGTTGTCACTGACTTTTGGTCCCTTTCATCCCTCCCACAGGTCAAATTGCAGGGCAAATTCATTCAGTTATATAGAATTTTAGATCAAGGTGGTATTTTGGGGAATGCATATAGGCCCAAAGATGAGACTCTGCTTCTCAGTCAGTTTTTAATGATTGGAAAACTGATTATAAAACAGACATCCCTGTTAATATCTATAAAATCACAAGCATTGTGTTGTGCTCCTGTTGTCCACTCACTCACTGCTGGCTGTTGTTCAGTCCCCACACGTGCACTCGCTATTGCAGGAATCTGCATTGTTTTGCCCAGAGCTGGGGAGAAAATGGGTTTCCCACCCGGTGAGAATTTTCAAGACTTCATTTTAGGACAAAAAAATTGTAAATTGTTGTGAATCAAAAATTGGCAACATTTTTGGATTGGGTTAATAGAAATAATTCATTTCCTTTTTTCTCTCAATTTTTTAAACTATAAATTAAATTTAAAAACAAGAATTCATTTTGAAGTGAAAAACAACTTTTTTGTTTTGAAAGAAGACATTTGGACAATTCTGAAAACTCACCTTTTCGTGCCAACAGCTTTGGTGCTGATGAATTGGCATTTACAAAAATAATTAATTTGAAAATATTCCCGACCAACTGTAGTGCCACCCACCGTTTTTTCAGTGAGCTGTCCATTTGTATGAATGGGAGCTGAGAACGTTGTTTCCATCTAGTACATGAGACTGGATGGGAGGAAGGTTCATGGATGGTAACAGGTACACAGACTGACTGAAGGTAGGGTGACCAGATGTCACAATTTTATAGGGACAGTCCCAATATTTGGGGCTTTGTCTTATATAGAGACCTATTACTCCCCCACCCCCATCCCGATTTTTCACACTTGCTATCTGGTCACCCTAACTGAAGGTCATTGAACCATTTCTGGTCAGCCTTTGGTTAGCATGTAATCCATGCAGGTGTGAGATAACTGTCTCTCACACTCTTTTACATGGTGTTTTTCTTTGCACAGCAACTGGAAGAAGCAGCTGCTCGAGCCGCAGTAGAAGAGAAGAAACGTCTTCAGACTCAAATGGAACTGCAAGACCATTTCAGTGTGGAGCTAGCAAGAGAGAAAATGGTGAGTGCTAGGATAGCCAAAAACATTTTGAATTTCCTCAATGAGCTGTGTTTCCACCATGACAATCATAGGCTTTTGCTGAATGGATTCCAAACAGGTTTTGAATGGTGGCATACCAGAGTAGAAGTACTGTATCCTTATTTGCTGTGCATTCATTTTGAGTAATCATATACAGATTGATGATGTTTGTACAATTCTGGGACAACGTGAATTGTAGTAGTTGAGTGCAAAGTGTGTTTCTTTGTGCTTTAAATTGTCAATTCTATTCTTAATTCCTAATAATTTTATTAAAATTGAATTTTAAGAGCTTTGTGTGTGCATAGATTATAAAGATGATAGTGCTTACCACTTACGTTGTAGTTTTAGCTGTAAATCTCAAAATCTTAAAGATGAGGAACCCATGGCTGACCGAGGTTCCTTGTTAAAGGTCACAAAAATGAGTCACTGGCAAAGTTAGTACAGAACCCAGCTTTCGTGATTCCCATGCTGCTTTCCTTAAAATACATCTGCTGTTCCTAAAGCCCTTATTATTATATAGCACATATCTACCTATTAAACTTTAGAAGCAACTTGTCTTACATCGCAGCCTTGTAATGCTGACTTGCAATTAGTAAATCAGATCCCAGGATGAATTTTATCATAATTTTTCATCTGGGCTTTGTCTTGAATAAAATGGTATATTACTAAAGTTATCTACTGAAAATAAAGGATAAGTGTTGATTGTCACTCAGATCCTTCATTGCATAAAATCTTGGGACATAAAGTTACTGTGCTAATCCAGTTGGGATGGCTGTGCATGTGGGACGGGGTGGGCTCCGTTTTGGAAAATGATCTTGTTTGCTGGAGCAACAGAGGCTTGAGATAGTTGTGGAAGCAGAATGCTTAATAGCTGCAGGAGAGGAAATGCCTTTATGGCAGGGGTTCTCAGACTTTTGTACCAGTGACCCCTTTCACACAGCAAGCCTCTGAGTGCGACCCCCCTTATACATTAAAAACACTTTTTTATATATTTAACACCATTGTTAATGCTGGAGGGCCAAGCGGGGTTTGGGGTGGAGGCTGACAGCTCACGACCCCCCATGTAATAACCTCCTGACCCCCTGAGGGGTCCCGACCCCCAGTTTGAGAACCCCTGCTTTATGGTACTCAAAAGCAAGCCCTCCTAGCTGGTTAAGGAATGACCATAATGAGCATTGAAGCATGTCCTACCTGGTCTTCAACAATGAGATTCAGGGTCATGATTTGTTGAGTAAGACATAATAGCTAAGTTTCAAACAGTGACTGGAGGGAAACTTAGATGTTTGTCTCCTGATTTACCTTCATCGCTGTCTTCCCTCAGCCTTTCACCTTGCCAAAGGTGTGAGACAGCCTTCTACAACTGGTACTTTCTTCTTCCCAGTCAGTCCAATGACCATTGCTTCCAACTCTGCCTGATGCATGGTGAGAATGGGGAGTCCAGCAGAGGAACAGCTGTACAGCAGTTCTGTCAATTCTGCTTGGTTCCCTGCTCTGGCCATGTGTTAAAAGAAGGACTGAGAGATCTGAAGGAGAGGAGGTGTAGCACATTCCCATTCATCTGGCGTGGCTGGAAGAGTGGCAGGAGAGTTGTCTTCTTTGTCTCTCTCCTTGATTTCCATAGTTCTTCCGCTTTCTTTGCTTTCTCTTTCCACAGCCAACACCCTTTGCTGTGGCTTTCTCTCTGCTCCTTTGATTTCTCTGCTTTTCCAGCCCCACATCTGCCCCCATATCCACAACTGCTACTCCGCCACTATTCATTGGCTACCATACTGGACTTCACAGTGTGAAATTTACTAAGCGGTTGTCTACACACTGCTGGTGAACCAATTTAAACTTGTATGTGGACTCTTTTGTCTGTATAATACTGGTTCCAGCCGTTTAGCTTGTGCCTATAACTTGCCTGACCTGAGCCAGGTTTAAACCACTCTAAGAGCATCCCCACAAAGTTGTACCAATTTAATTAAGTCAATATGAAACCACACAGTTAGTTATAAAGCTACAACTCTGTGTGTAGACCAGGCCTAAGTTTAACTACAACGTCCTGCTATGTGGACAGCACAGAGGGTAGAGAAGTTAAGCATCCTGGGAAGAGTACAAGCAGAGGAGCAGGGGAAGTGAGCTGCATGTGAGAATCCTGCCTGAGGTGGGAAACTTGGCACATATAGTGGAAAGGTTCTCTCTGAAAATTGGATATCCTTGAGGGCTCCATCCTGGGCAAAGAAAAGCCCACTACTGTCATGGGGATGCCGAGCTAAGGTGTGTCTTCACTTTATGTTGTCAGGTAAGACAGCAAATGGAAGAGCAGGTTGCTCAGAAATCATCTGAACTTAAACAGTATTTGCAGAGAGTATGTGAACTCGAAGAAATGTATAAAAAGCTACAGGAAGCCTTGGAGGATGAGAAACAGGCACGTCAAGATGAAGAGACCGTAAGGAAACTTCAAGCCAGGTGTGGTTTTTAATCTTATGGTAGCAATGGAAGTAAATCGATAAAACCATCCCTGACAGGCATGGTCTAGGTTTACTTTGTCCTGCCTCAGTGCAGGGGACTGGACTTGATGACCTCCTGAGGTCCCTTCCCGCCCTCCATTTCTCTGATTCTAGGATATTGGAGAGGAGATTTAGGGGTGAAGTGAGGGACTGAGGTGCTGCTATTCACTGGGTTCTCTCAGATACTATAAGGTTGAGGAACTTACAAATACATAGTAGTGATTAATAATCATAGTGATCTTTAATAAGATATCAAAGCTGAATGTAGTAGACACATTGGGGGTACAGAATAGATTTGGATGTTTGAGTATTGGACACTTGTCTCTAAGGCCTAAACGTTCAAAAGTGACTAATGCTTTTGGCTGTCTGTTTTTGGGTTCCCAACATGACACCGTAAAGAGGCCTGATTTTCAGGTGTGTGCTCTACACTTTCAGAAAATCTGACACCTTTTAGTGTGTGTCAAATTTGGCACCAACAATGTCAAGTCACTTCTGAAAATGGAGGCCTACATGTGTACTATTTTGCTATTACATGTTTTCACAAAGCAATAATTATTCCAATTTTCATATCAGCTTGTATTTTATCCCAAATTAATTTCATACTGATAATGGGCTGCACTTCCATTTTCTACTGTGGATTTCAGTCCTCCCTGCTAGTGACAACTTTATGTGCCTATTTTTCATGTGGTTTCTCAGTGTTGGGCAGTTGCACTACAGGCTGAAAGAACTCCCTGAACTGCACTTTTTGTGATTGCGTTGTTTGTGCTCTTGAGTGACTGGTATGGGTTCCAATGTTGTTAAAACTCCTCCTTTTCCCATACTTTCCAAGTTAATCATCAGAAAGTAATTTGCTTGATCTCCTTGCTTGTTAGCACATATGTGCTAGATAATGGATTAGACTTAGTTTTCAAATACCGTGCTGCAGTATCACAATCTCCTCTCTAGGTTACTGGAGGAAGAGTCAGCAAAGAGAGCTGAACTGGAAAAATGGCACTTGCAGCAGCAGCAGACCATTCTGATGACAGAAGCAGAGAAGCAAGAGTTAGAGACCCAGAGGATCATAAAGGAACGTGCTCTTCAAGTTGCTATGCAACAGTTGGAACAGCTTGAACTAGAAAGGATGCAGGCACTTGAACAGTATGAGGTAACTTACTCTATGCCAGCTGTGTTCCTAATATGCCTAATACTTATGCCAGGTGTTCAATGAGAGTCAAATTAAAACAAATTTAGAGGTTGGTAATGGGGATATTGTGCCTTTTTAATTCATGTGTATGCATTTGAATCCAGCCCAAGACAAGAAGTTATCTCCAGCTTTTTCAGTGGCCTCTGTGGTACATGTTATGGCCCCTGTGACTTCACAACTTAGGGCTGGTCCACGCTAACCCCCCACTTCGAACTAAGATACGCAACTTCAGCTACGTGAATAACGTAGCTGAAGTCGAAGTATCTTAGTTCGAACTACAAGGTACTTACCGCGGGTCCACACGCGGCAGGCAGGCTCCCCCGTCGACTCCGCGTACTCCTCTCGCAGAGCAGGAGTACCGGTGTCGACGGCGAGCACTTCCGGGATCGATTTATCGCGTCTAGACAAGACGCGATAAATCGATCCCAGAAGATCGATTGCTTACCGCCAAACCCGGAGGTAAGTATAGACATACCCTTAGACTTCACAATCTTTGATGTATTTATCTTCTCAGCCCTGTGAAGAAGGGAACTGAGGCCCAGTGTCACACAGAGCAAGGAACTGAACCCATGTCTTCTGAGTCCCAGGCTAACAAGGACCATCCTGCCTCTCATGTGAGAGCTTCAGTCCAGTTCCCCAGGATAAGTGTTGATATCGCACAAACACCAGCACAACTAGCACTAATCGAAAGCCCATCAGCAGTCGGAGGATGACAAGTAATGATTACGGGGACTGGATTGTCCTCTGAGCCCTAGAACTGGCCTTTCTGTGCATAGTTGGGTGACGCACAATGGCTTGATTCTCAGGCCAACTTGCTTTCTTGATGGTGCTGCAGGGAACACATTAACATTGAATGTCCTGGCTTGCATGGTTTAAAGGCAAAGATGCAGTGGTTCTGATCCCCTTATTGTGATCGTACCTCAGCCATACCCTGTTGTTTCTGGGAATGTTACAGAACATCTAATTGTTCTGGGGGGTTGCAGTTGAGTGAAATGATGGGTGTGCCCCCTCATGAGGGGAAAGTGAAATTAAGAAGTGCAATATCTTGAACAGACAATTCCCAAGGATCTCTTAAACTTGTATAATTGGTGCTAAGTATGACATTGCATGGGAGTTGCTTGATTTTCTGATGACACTTTGATTACACATGCACGTGTATGTACATCCATAAACAAAACCACATTCCTACTCCAAATAGCAGCCTGCCAAAACCAGATTTAAATCTAACAAACAACTCTAAACTTTAAGATACACCTCTACCTCGATAGAACGCTGTCCTCGGGAGCCAAAAAATCTTACCGCGTTATAGATGAAACAGCGTCATATCAAACTTGCCTTGATCCGCCGGAGTGCGCAGCCCCGCCCCCCGGAGTGCTGCTTTACCGTGTTCTATCCAAATTCGTGTAATATCGGGTTGCGTTCTATCGGGGTAGACGTGTACTTGTTATCTTTTTTAAAGTTAGTGCAAATATTTTAAATATTTAACAAGGTTTCTTTTAAATATTCAGATTTCTGATTGCATAGTCTGACCTTTCCTTTACAAATGGGGCCACTAGGAATTGTCTGGCATTGATTCAAAAGGCCAGCTGAGATTAGAGGAAGGAAGGTCTGGTTTTTAGGCTTCCATTTCACCCATTCATTTTGGTGCTCTCAATTTGTTCATGTTCCCCTAATGCCCTGACAAATGGTCCAGGATGCTTGAGCTGCCTTGCATGTGCCCAAGACGAACACTCTCCTCACAGAGCTTCGCTTTATGAAGTTACCGATTAGTGTAGATGGACTTTCAGTGGCATGGCCATCCAGTAATGGTCTTAGCCCACAAACAGAAACCTCTTGCTATGTGGAAATTGTTCACCCTGCAAGTGTCACTTCAGCCCTACTTCTGCTAGTGCAGAATATCTTTCTAAACCCCATTTCCCCAACTGACAGCATTAGGAGACGGTCTGGAGCAGAGAGGTAGATCTGTGAGTTGTCTGCACAGAGATGGTAGTTGAATTTGTTTGCAGATAGGATTACTCAGAGATAAGGTGTAAGGGGAGAAGAGAAGGAGACCAAGGACAGAGCCCTGTGGAGAGGATGAGGAGGATCTCCAGAAGCATTATAGGCTAGACTAAAGCATTTTGTTATTATGGACTTCACTGTAGTACCTATGAGCTTTAGTCATGGACCAGGACCTCACTGTGCTGTGCACACTGTACAAACAACAAAAAGATGGTCCATCCCCCCGAGAAGCTTACCCTCTAAGGATAAGATGTAAGCATTACAAATGGAGACACAGACATATGGGGGAGTACAAGGAAATAACGAGGTATACGGGGTCAGCATGCTAAGTAGTGGTCTTGGCACATTGTCAAGTTTCTTTGTAGGCATCATGCAAAGGTAGATAACAAGATGGCTTTGCAAGTGTTTATGTGGAGCTCCTTCCCAGCATGAGGAGTAGTGTAAATAAAAGTACAAAGATGCTTGTTTGAAGATTCAACATGTAGGCAGTGGAGGCTGGCTGGCATCATGGGCTGACCAGACTCCGGCACTGACAGCTCGATACCTAATTGGGGATAGGCTGTGAAGAGCCTGGAAAGTGAAGACAAGCAGCTTATGTTTGATGCGATAGATAACAGGGAGCCACTGGAGGTACACAAAGGGAAGGGTGATGTGGGCAGAATAGCAGGCTAGGAAATTATCTTTGCTACAACATTCTGAATGGATATGAGTGGGGCAAGACTGCATTAGTCCAGGCTAGAGAGAAGGTTGTTGTAGTAATCAGGATATGAGGTGATGGCTTGGATGGATAGGAAAAGGCATAAGAGAGCAATATTAAGCAGAAAAAAAATCAGCAAGATTTAAAAATAGCCCAGATGTGAAGACCTAGACAGAGGTGTGAATTGAAGATAATGTCCAGGCTATGGGCATGCAGGGTGGTGCTGTTGTCTCCAAAGTGATAGAGAAAAGAGGTAGCAAGGTGCGCTTGGTTGGGGAGGGGGAATATTAAGAGCTCTGTTTTAACCATGTTCAGTCATCAGCTCAAGCTCGACATCCATGAAGAGATGTGGGGGAGAGAGGCTAAGACTTCAGTTTGGACAGAAGGAGACAGTCTGGAGCAGAGAGGTAGATCTGTGAGTTGTCTGCACAGAGATGGTAGTTGAATTTGTTTGCAGATAGGATTACTCAGAGATAAGGTGTAAGGGGAGAAGAGAAGGAGACCAAGGACAGAGCCCCATGGAGAGGATGAGGAGGATCCCCAGAAGCAAAGGACAAATTGGAAGAGCAATTAGCAAGGTGGGAGGAGAACAAGACAGAGTCATGGAATCCAAAGGAGGACAAAAATTTCAAGATGAGCCTGGTTGACTGTGTCAAAGGCAGCTGACAGGTCAAGGAGGATGAGGATGGAGTACTGTTTGAGCTTTAGCTAGGAAGAGAGACATCATTCGAGACTGTGACTTGAGACTAATTGAGTTGATTGGTAAAGAATTGTTCTCAAAAAGTGAGTGGTCCTAGCTGAACTGACGACCAAGGATGCTTTAACTGGCTTTTGTGGGAGGTAATTTGAAAGGTGATGTTTGAGAGAGAGTTTCATCTTCCTGTATATTTTGTGTGTGGTATCTGGAATAGGCCAGAGCCTTTTAATTTTTTTAAACGTGCTGCATCTTGTTTCAGGGGGTCAAAAAGAAGTTGGAACTGGCAGCTAACAAGACCAAGAGCTGGAAAGATAAAGTAGCTCATCATGAAGGATTAATTCGATTAATAGAACCAGGTCCGTAATCAGTACAGAAAATACAAATTAACAGAGCTCATTGTGCCCTCCTGCCTGACTTATCCAGGGCAGCCTTTCCCTTTACCTCATCAGGTATCACTGCCGCCTGCAAATACCATATTTTAAAATAAGCAATTTGAGTAAAGAGTGACCATGCAGAATCTGGGGGCTGTGGTTTTTCTGACTCAACGTATAGTGGATTGTGCAAAATCTTTAAATGATTTTGAGAACAAAGATTATATCACAGTTTCACGTTATCCTCCATTTCTTTGCTGCGGAGCCAAGTAAACAGTGTCATTATGAAATATTAGAAGGGTACTGTCAGCATTGATGGCCTTAGAGCAATCTGCTCTCCCTGCCAGCTCCTTTCTTGTGAAACCAAAATTTCAGTTGATAAGATTCCTGCTCTCTGAGGTCCTACTCCTTCTCTAGCAAAAGCAATGCCATTGGTTGGAGCAGGATTGGGCCCTGAGCTACTCAAAGAATAAGGGTCTAAGTGCTTTTCCACCTCCTGAACAGTCAGCCAGGAGAGGGGAAGCACAATGCCCAGGGCTTGTTAATTTTGCTAAGAGGCTAGAAATTCAATACTGTGGTAATTCTTAAGACTTTGCTACCCTCAGAGATGTATTAAACAAACAAAAAAAAGGAATGCTTACGGGGCTTTTTTAGGTTGAGCCTTTTCAACCTTGTTCACATTCTTAAAATCCTAAAAATCTGTTTACAATATATGTGTGTGAAAAAGTTACTTCTGTGGCTAGCTCAAGTTAGTTTGGTTATTTAGGGTGGGTAATACAGGAAATAAATAACAAAAACATGGAATAAAACACGTCCTTGTTTACATTAACAAGCTCAGCCAAGACAGTTTAAGTCCTCTAGTCCAGTGAGCGTGTATTCAGTGCATGCACAAGGGCTTGAAAAAAGTGGCTTCTCAATCCTGGGCTCGGCTGGGCTCTGGAGCAATTTAGTACAGCTTTAAAGCTGCTCTAATTTTCACTGTGTGACCCTAGCACTTCTCTATCAGCTGGGGACTGCTGGAACCAGGTCCCCTTTCTCTTGCGGACATTCCTGATCGTGGTGTAGAGCAGCTACATCTGCTCTGTGCCACATGGAGATTTCCCATTGACAGGAGGTAGGTTAAGTGGTTTTGCAGTGCCTAAGTGCTGCCGAGAATCCTTGGTGGAGCTAAGGATTTAGCCCAAGGTTTCTACAGATGCAGAGAAGGGGGGCTGTAAATCAGCCATGAGTCTAGGGAAAAAGCCTCTGTTACTCATAGTATTATTTCTGTTATCCAACTGCCTAGGAGCCCTAGTCATGGTCCAGAACTCTTCTGTGCTAGGCATTGTACAGATACAGAACAGTAAGATTGTCCCTACCCCCCAAAAAGAGATTACACTAAGTGATTGGTCAGTTGTGCCACAGGCATGGACAGTTACAAAGAGATGGCTGGTGTCCTAAAGGAAGGGAGAAAATCTTGGAAAAGCTGACAGAAGTAAGTGGTTGTGGGTTTGGGACACGTATGCAGATGCACTTCTTGTAGTAATAGACACGTAAATTGCCTTTAAGTCATGCCAGGTATTGTGAAAAAAGGCATTTGGTGTTTGGAATGGGATTATTTATATGGTATCTCTGCAAGAAGTGCATATAGAAGGTAACCATGGATTTTTAAAAACTGGTTACCTTCCTCTAGCCAACGTATGTTTGTTATCTCACCGCTAGTTGCACTGATTCTGGCTGTGCTCCATCTAGCCTGATGTAGCCTGATGATTTTACCTATGGAAAAATGTCTGTTTTATATCAAATATTATAATGTCTTCCAGGGTCTAAGAATCCTCACTTAATTACTAACTGGGGACCTGCAGCCTTCACTGAAGCTGAACTTGAGCAAAGAGAAAAGAGCTGGAAGGGGAAAAAGGCCACTTCTGAGTAATGAAGGCAGCTGAAATCTCACTCAACAGCAATAAAATATTTGATCTTGCCATTTTATACTTCAATTATGGCTTACTGCTTGTAATGATTGTGTTCAAAGCAACATATTCTGCAAATGCTGTCTACAAAAGGATCTTTTATCACAACAGTATACAGGAGCTGTCACGTCTGCAACTTTCCCTCCAACACTTAGCTTCCAGAAACTGCTTTATTTATATGGAAAACATTATCCAATCTCTGAGCTGCAGATTTTTATTTAAAGAATAACTTTGGTCATAGAAGAACCTGTGGAAAAATTTATGACATAACCTATCAAATGCAGTCACAGTGTTAAGTACTGTTATTTCAAGTGTTTCTAAAGTGAGGGAACTGCTTGCCTATGTCTTTAGGCAGGCAGTGTCATTTAAAACAAGAGGTGAGACCCATATCAACACCCACTGCCAATCATAATCGCCTTTTGCCCTTCATTTCATCTCCTCCACTGGACACGTAGGGTATGTCTACACTGCAATAGGCTCAGACTCAAGCCTAACCCTCTACACACAAATCATGCTACCCCAGTGTCCCAACTTGAGTCAAGCTGGGACCCAGCCTTCAAACCCTATTGCTTTGCAGTGTAGATGCAGTCCCACTGGACTTGTGCTTGAGGAATCTGCCAAAAATATTCCTTGGGTCAGTCAAGTGTTCCTACACTGCACCATGAACAAAGGGCTAAAGCAACCACGTGTTAGGTAGTCTGGGGTATGGGTAGTTGGACTCTGGCTTGGATCATGAAGTATCCAGGGTGGGACCCAGACTTCAACAATTCCTAGTATGCACTCAAGCCCTAGAGTAACAAACCCAAGGCTTGGTGACTACATTTCTTCTAACTCTGAGCTTACATTGCAGTGGAGACGTACCCTTATTTTCCTCTCTGTGGCTCTGTGCCTGTACAATGGCCCATTTCCTTCTGCAGCACTGGCCCCTGCTGAAGGCTGGCTTCTCTTTGCACTGATGTATCTGAGCCAGCACTGTATGACCTGACAGCTCTCTGTGAACCACCACTGTGTACTTCATAAATCACATGTTGAGAAGCACCGGTCTAACACCATTGGGAAAGGCAGCGCTCCAGGATTATGGCTGTAGTGCAGTCTCTATGTGGAAAAGCAGCTGCTGCCCCAGCTGTCCTAAAGCTTATGTCTTCAGTTCATGGATTTTGGTTAAAGTCTTTTAAATCATAATTGGAGGTCTTTTAAAAAGACATGCTATACTTCAAACAAACCATGGCTTGATTCAGACATTACTGGATGAGGTTCTTTGGCCTGCATTATACTAGAAGTTATAGTAGTCCCTTTAAGCCTTAAAATCTGTATGGCAGGTACAGTCCCCAGCTGAAGGAGACATACTCCCACCTGTGTATCTATTAGCACTAACATGCCTGTGCTCAGGGCAGCTAGTCCCTCACACTGCTGCAGCCACATTCTGTTTTTAGTACACGGGGGAGTATTGCTCTGAGCTGGGAACAACAGCCCCAGCTTGAAGTGTAGCCATGTCCTATGAGAACTATTATGAAATAGGTGAGATGCTAAAAACTGTTTATGGCCCAGGTTCCACCAATTAAGAAAGCAGAAAAACTTAATTTGATTTTTGTTCCTTTAATCCTATAATTGGGATGAAAACTTCATTAACCCAGCATTCAGATGCCACCCTCACCTAGTATTATTACCTTTAAATAACAACAAAAACCTTTGTCACCGAACACTATGAATCTATCCAGTTATACTAAAAACATTCCAAAGAACTCTAGCACACAATGGGTCTCACAGCAGGGAAAGCCATTTGTTTCCAAAAGTAATATACTACATGGTTTTGCTTTGTAGACATTCTCCCACATAAAGGCGAGATGTCAGTCAATTCCTGAGAAATAGTTCCCCAAATGCGCACTATGCCCCATACTGAACAGCAGCTGCTCATGCATAGAGCCTGCCAGTCAACTTTTGCCTTGCACCGCTATGAAACATACAATTCTCAACTTCTAATTTTTAGTGCAACTAAATGTTAAATTATTGCGTAGTTAAATATGAAAATGAATGTTTTAGATTTATAACAAACCATATATTTGTGTATAGAACAGTATTACTAAGTGAGTCAGTAAAATAACAGAAGTAGAAACTGTACAATGTTGAACAAAAACATCCTTCAGAACTGGAACTCCCCTGTTTTTATTTGCTGGAGAATCGAACACCAGGGGGATCTGAAATCAGACATTTTTATGGGTGGTTATATTTTTATACTAATTAATTGAACTCATAATGTTTCAATAAATGGAGACACACATTTGAGTGCTAGCAAATCCTAGACTTTCATATTTGTAATTACTGCACCGTAAACTAATATTTCTTTTAGTTTACTACTTGGACTATAATTGTTTACATAAGAACCATGTGCTAATAGCAGAAATACTATCATAGCTGTACAGTGTTAAACTGGTAAAGGAAGAGCTGGAACAGTATAACTTACAACCATCTCCTCACCCCCACCCCTGTTTTTTTTTTTTTTTTTTTGTTTTTGTTTTTGGAATGAATAGTGGAAGGTGTATTGGGCCAACTAATTTTCTGCTGTCTTTTTTTTTTAAACTTGTCCAAAATATTTTAAGGAAATACCAAATGATGCAGACTTTTTTACTGTTCTTTAGAATTGGCTTTTTAATAAAATGGAAAAAAGTTATTTACACTTCTAGAGGAACTTGTACACTTTTCTTTGGCTTCATGGAATGGGAAATGGTCTGTACCACAACAGCACATTTATTGTGCTGAGCAAATGAAAAACCAATTTAGTCATCATGCTAGTGACTACATTCAGAGACTATCCACACTAAGAGATCAGGATACTTTGGGCTTTAGATCTTACTGTAAGCAACAAAACAATTTTAGGGCCATTGTATGATATAAATTTGTTGCAGCCCTTGTCTTTGCAGTGGTTTAACTTGTCAACACTACTCTGCACAAAGTGCTCTTTACAATAGTGATTGTACCAATGTATTCTCAGCTTCCAGGAACAACTCTCCCATTCTGCCTAGCAGTGTTGCTAGGAATAGGGCCTTTAGATTAACTTACAAAGGGTATGTTTACCCTACGGGATTACTCTGAATTTACAGAATTCAATTTTTGGCAACCGATTGTATAAAGTCGAGTGCATGCGGCCACACTAAGCACATTAATTCGGCGGTATGCGTCCATGTACCGAGGCTAGCGTCGACTTCCGGAGCGTTGCACTGTGGGTAGCTATCCCATATTTATCCCATAGTTCCCGCAGTCTCCCCCGCCCATTGGAATTCTGGGTTGAGATCCCAGTGCCTGATGGGGCAAAAAACATTGTCGCTGGTGGTTCTGGGTACAGCCTCACCCCTCCCTCCATAAAAGCAACGGCAGACAACCGTTTCGCGCCTTTTTTCCTAGGTGAACACTGCAGACGCCATACCACGGCAAGCATGGAGCCCGCTCAGCTCAAGCAGTCCATGAACATTGTAAACACCTCGTGCCTTTTCATGCAGTTTATGCTGAACCAGGACCTGAAAAAACAGGCGAGGAGGAGGGGACGACGGCAGCGCGGTGACGAGAGTGATGAGGACATGGACAAAGAATTCTCTCAAACCGCGGGCCCCGGTGCTTTGGAGATCATGTTGTTAATGGGGCAGGTTCTAGCTGTGGCACGCCGATTCTGGGCCCGGGAAACAAGCACAGACTGGTGGGACCGCATAGTGTTGCAGGTGTGGGACGATTCCCAGTGGCTGCAAAACTTTCGCATGCGTAAAGGGCACTTTCATGGAACTTTGTGACTTGCTTTCCCCTGCCGTAAAGTGCCAGAATACCAAGATAAGAGCAGCCCTCACAGTTGAGAAGCGAGTGGCGATAGCCCTGTGGAAGCTTGCAACGCCAGACAGCTACCGATCAGTCGGGAATCAATTTGCAGTGGGCAAATCTACTGTGGGGGCTGCTGTGATGCAAGTAGCCAAAGCAATCACTGAGCTGCTGCTACGAAAGGTAGTGACTCTGGGAAATGTGCAGGTCATAGTGGATGGCTTTGCTGCAATGGGATTCCCTAACTGTGGTGGGGCGATAGATGGAACCCATATCCCTATCTTGGCACCAGGGCAGCCAGTACATAAACCGCAAGGGGTACTTTTCAATGGTGCTGCAAGCACTGGTGGATCACAAGGGATGTTTCACCAACATCAACGTGGGATGGCTGGGAAGGGTTCATGACGCTCCCATCTTCAGGAACCCTACTCTGTTTAAACGGCTGCAGCAAGGGATTTACTTCCCAGACCAGAAAATAATGGTTGGGGATGTTGAAATGCCTATAGTTATCCTTGGGGACCCAGCCTACCCCTTAATGCCATGGCTCATGAAGCCGTACACAGGCAGCCTGGACAGGAGTCAGGAGCTGTTCAACTACAGGCTGAGCAAGTGCAGAATGGTGGTAGAATGTGCATTTGGACGTTTAAAGGGTCGCTGGCGCACTTTACTGACTCGCTCAAACCTCAGCCAAACCAATATTCCCATTGTTATTGCTTCTTGCTGTGTGCTCCACAATCTCTGTGAGAGTAAAGGGGAGACCTTTATGGTGGGGTGGGAGGCTGAGGCAAATTACCTGGCTGCTGATTACGTGCAGCCAGACACCAGGGCGATTAGAAGAGCACACCAGGAAGCGCTGTGCATCAGAGAAGCTTTGAAAACCAGTTTCATGACTGGCCAGGCTACGGTGTGAAAGTTCTGTGCCTTTTGGAGTAGCAGTTAGATGCAGGAGTGAGCTCATTCACTAGTGTCTCCTTGATCCATCTAGGCCTCAACACAGCATTGCTCCTTTCCCCCCCACAGCACATGATTAGCCAGGGAGCTAGGCACATTAGAACCTCGCCCACCTCCTCCCAAGCTGTAATAAACAAATATCCTATGTACGACTTGTGGGTGTCTCCCACTAGTATCCCTCCGCAGAGCTAGTTTGGCACTTAGGAAGCCCTCAAAAGATGGAGAGGCATGGAACAATACTCACACTGCAACAACTTTGTCTTCCTTGGTAGCAGTCCCAAGTGGTCTTCCAATCTGTAATAGGCAAATGTCAGACCTAACTCTTATTTCTCTTCCTTAAGCCCATATCTACCTTCAGTAACACGGACACACACATTGTTTCTACCTGCCAATTGTGAATAGATTTTAACTTAGGATCCTTCCAATGTTACATACACAGGTGGGTCTCTGTTTTCCTAAATAGTGATGGTTTATCTATGATTTGCAACAGACAGTTGCAGCCTTGAATCAAAAATCCACAGCAGCAAAACTAATTTTCTCCCGTCAGTTCAGGCTTTGTATCATGCAAAGTCTCCTTCCCCTAAGATCTGTGGTGTGGCAGCAGGGTGACAATGTTACAAACCTCAGAGTTACAGACACCAGAGTTACAAATTGACCAGTCAACCAAACACTTCATTTGGAACTGTAAGTACACATTCAGGCAGCAGTGAGAAAAAGCAAATACTGGGTTGAACATAAACTACTAAAAAAAATAAAGGGAAACCAGCATTTTTCTTCTGCACAGCAAAGTTTCAAAGCTATATTAAGTCAATGTTCAGTTGTAAACTTTTGAAAGAACAGTAACATTTTGTTCACTGTTATGAACAACCTCCATTCCCGAGGTGTTTGTAACTCTGAGGTTCTAGTGTAAATGTGGAGCGTGAGTTCCACACTGTCATTGGTGCACAACATGTTTGGTCTTACCCTGCCATCTAGTGGTGATTTAGAGTGGTGTCAGCAATGGGGAGAGCTTGCCATGGTTCAACCTCAGTTGTAGCCAACGCACCTCAGCGCAGGCATTAAACACGGTTTCCCAAAGGCACTCAACATGGTTCGTCTATGCTAGACAAATAAGGTACAAATCATGAACTGGTTTGAAGACAATAGCAATAAACTATTGACTGCAGGTTAAATAATTCTTGAGATTGTGCACAATTTCTTAAAATGGACCATTTTAATTAGGAGGGCTCAAAACTATGTGAACAAATCCAAACCTACATCCAGAACCTAATTATAAAAGTGACTCGTCTCTCCATAAACCACATCTTCCAAACGTCTCGGTTCCAACACTCAGCCCCTATTTACCACTGTTCCCTCTGTGTCGGGACGAATTAGCCTTTTGGATTGGCGTAGTTTACAGCTGAGGCTTTTAGCTACAGCTGGCTGCAAGCTTCAGCTATTTTGTGAGATGAGGAGATTAAATTACTTGGATAACACAAATGCTGAGGTTGTACGGACTATGTCCCTCCCCGCAGGGACTGAGTGGTGTGGGGCAACTCATATTTTACATCAGACTAATTTAAAATTATTAGGGTGGGTGTTGCTACAAACATAGATGTGAGGTTGATGGAAGAAGGGAAAGGAAGAATGAGGTGGATCCCAGCAGATACCTCCCACCTCCAAAAGAAAATTAAACTTGGAACAATATGGTCTGATACAAAAATCAAAAGGCTGCTAACACCATTTTCTAAAGATAGGGGAGAGTGGGGTTTAAAGGGATAGCTCTTCACACCCATGTGCTCTTCCAGGAGGTCTCTTTAAACCAAGACACCCCCCCCCACCCCTATTGTCTCTGAAAACAGATACAAGGACTTGGCCTGATCCCCTAGGGATAAGGAAAAAGGATTTATGACAGCCATAACAGCATGTTAATAAAAAGGCAGAAATGATTCCCACAAATTCCAGATACTGTAGAAAAAGCATTAAATATAATCAAGATTTTCACTGACACAACAGAAGCAAAACTACTCTCAGTTATGCATGGGCAACATTTTTTGGACCAACACTTTTTTTTTTTTGCTATAAAATGCAGACAAAGATAAACTTTGTGTGAATTTGTGTCAATTTCATTGAATTCCAAAAACTCAAAACATTTTGTTTCAAGATTTTTAAATGAAATATTGCAATTCAAAATGACTTTTTGTTTTGAGTTTTTTTGATTTGCTGAAAAAAGTTTCATTTTTAGCTCTACCCAAAATAGTACCCCGCACCCCCACATTGCCAACAAACTGAAAAAAATCACTTATATGCTCAACTCATTTACCTTCTACTAGCCATTAAATCAAAGTTTTAGGTTGTGACACAAAAATTGAGCCTGCCTCTTTGAATATGCCCACTATTTACTGAAAGTGCATATATTTTGCCTCTGCAAACCACATAAGGCCGCCATCTTACAAAGACTTTCACAAATACTTAACTTTATGCACTTTGCGTAGTTCTACTGATGGCAATGAGTCTACTCCCAAGTTAAGCACATGTGCAAATCTTTGCAGGATTGGGATCTAACCAAGGCCTGGTCTACACTACGGGATTAATTCGGATTTAGCAGCGTTAATTCGAATTAACCCTTCACCCGTCCACACTACAGAGCCATTTAATTCGAATTAAAGGGTGCTTTAAATCGATTTCTGTACTCCACCTCGACGAGCGGCGTAGCGCCAAAATCGATTTTGTTAATTCGAATTAGGGTTAGTGTGGCCGCACACCACCGAATTAATGTGGTTAAAATAAATGGGGTAGTGTGGCCGCACACCACCGAATTAATGTGGTTAAAAACCGAATTAATGTGCTTAGTGTGGCCGCGCACAATCGAATTTATACAACCTGTTTCCCAAATTCGAATTATCTAAATTCGGATTAATCCCGTAGTGTAGACATACCCATAGTGTGCAAATGCCAGTCTGCACATACAGTTTTCACATTTGCCTCTCATGTGCATGCCAAGGAGATGTGCTCATAAAATAGATTCTATTAGGGTGGATCTATACTTGAATTTTTAGTAAATATTTGAACACACTATGATAAGATCTAATGTAGATAGGATACGTTTGTTGCTAGTTATGCTTAACCATGGCTTATATGACTAGCAACACATGCTTATGTAGACAGGACATTAGACTTTACAAATCACGTTAGTTAATGTATTACTTAGCATTAGGGTGACCAGACAGCAAATGTGAAAAATCGGGAAGGGGTGGGGGGTAATAGAAGCCTATATAAGAAAAAGACCCAAAAATCGGGACATCTGGTCACCCTACTTAGCAGTGTTCAAATGATTAAAATTCAAGTGCAGACAGCTACTTTTGCCCTAAGTGATATAACAGCCTAATCTCCTATTTAAAAGTGGTTTAGGCACTAAGGGACAGATTTTTAAAGATATTCAGGAATCTAAAGATGCAGATAGGATCCTACTGGGATCTGCAAAAGCACCTACCCACCAGGAATTAGGAACCTAAGCACTTTTGAAAATCCCACTCGGGGGCCTAAATAGCTTTAAAAATCTGGCATTAGGGAGCCTAAGTTGCATCGAAAGTCATTGGAATTTAGGCTCCTAAGGGTGTGATTCACAAAGGTATTTAGATGCCTAACTCTCATTGAGATCAATGAGAATTAGGTGCCTAAAAACCTTTGTGAATCCCTCCCCCCAAGAGCATAAGTCACGTTTGAAAATGGGATTTACTCTCATAAGTCTCTTTGGCATGGTTTGAAAATTCTAACTCTACCCTTAAAGGAGCCAAGCTGAAAATTCAGGTTAAGAAGTGTTTGGAGTAAAACCTGTCAAACTGAGTCTTTCATTAATGAAATTGTCTGGCTAGTTTCAGCACTATCTTTTTCCATATAGAAGCCAACGGAAGCAGGCACCTGAAATGGAGGACAGCCCAAACCCTTTTCTTGGGAGCATGTTACATGCTCAGGAATTTCCAGCCTTTGCTGTGCGCATCTCCACTCCCAAGTGGAGTAGGCTAGGCAACGAGTCAGTGTGCCTGCGTATAGACTGATGATGAATGTGTTTCTTTTACCTTGAAATCTGAGCAGTCTCCCAAAGACGTCTGCCGGGCAGTTGTGTTCTGTGTGGGTCTGGGCCTATAAATCAAAGCTTGTTTGTTTCCCAGTGGGCTTGTACCAGACTAAAGGGAGGCATGCTTACCAAATCCGCCTTTATTGAAATGGGTCCGACGAGAGAGCCTGTAAATCTCCTTGATTGAGACAGAGAGCATCTCTCCGTTTGCCGTATTACTTTAAAAATGGCTCTAGCATGGCTGACTACTTTAGCTCTCTCTTTCACTTTATCGTACATGCTTGGCTGTGTTTACCTTTCTGTGATTAGTAGCTGCATGATGTAAAGAATGCCATTCTCCAGTCAAACACAAACAGCAGCAAAGTCTCCCAGATCAGTGATCCCCAAAGGCAGTTAATTATGGAGTACATTCAGGAGCTGGCAAGATTGACTCCCACTCTCTGGCTGCAGGGTGCAGAGCTGATCTGGGTAAAAGGGCAGCTGAGCTAACACGTTTGGCATGTTCCTTAGGAGGAGTCTAATAAAAACATGTTTTCAAGTCATGTTCTTACTTCTCCCCCAAGCCATTAGGATGACTCAGGTAGATACACTCACAGACTCACCAAAAAGCAACCACAAAGCTTTCTCAGGTGCATCTGTGAGCAGCCAAAAGAATAGTCAAGGGGAGAACTTCATGTCTAACCATGAAATACACACAGAATAAACACTGGACTCTGCCCAGGCCACTATCCTTTTACGTTGCTTCTGAGGAGTAAAAGGGATGAAAGCGACCACTAGAGAGTTTACTTAACTCAAGGATTCCCCTCCAGCACAGAGCCAAGAAAGTAGCTCTATGTGAAATTCTCTTTAGGCCTGTCATGGGATCATGTCAGGAGTGGGATGGACCATCATCAGAGTACGGTGTGCTCCAGCTCTTCTACACCAGGGAGTCTCCCCAATGCAGCATAGAGCAGCCTTGAAGCTGGGAGCAAGAGATTCTCCTTTGCCACTCTGTGGTCAGTGCAGAACTGGAAGAACAGAAAATCTGGCCCTCAAAGGCTGTCATACTGTCAAACAAGTCAGTAACACCACTTACCATATCTATAACAACTTGGTGATCTCAAAGCACTTTATAAATATTAATGAACTCAGCTTCTCAACATCCCTGAGAGGCAGATAAGTGGCGTAAGCCCCACTTTGCAGATGGGGAAACCGAAGGACACAAAGGATAAGTCACTTGCCCCTGGTCCAGTGGTTTCCCCAGGAATTGAAATTAGGGGGGGTGTTTGAATTTACAGAGAGGGGTGTCAGGGCCAATGAGGGGTGAGACTGTGAGGGTGAAGGTGGGTTGTATGGCACCATAGTAAAAACTGAAAAATGTTTCATGACCATTTTATTAGATTTAACTCATGTTTTAAAATCACACAAATTAAAGTTGGCTACTCAAGCCTTCTATGAAGCAGTACGTCTACATCCTTCTTGGTTTCTTGTTATAATTTTGCACAACTCTGTTAATGAACTTCTTGAATGCAATGCGTTCATCTTCGGTGGCTTCTCGTGTGTCTGGTACTTCCATTCCTTCAATTGATATGCTCATTAGTTCATTCACATGATCAGGCAGAAGGCAACTTGTTTCAGAACACAAAATTCTATTCAATAATGAAAAAGAACGCTCAACTGTAGCTGTTGTGACTGGGAGTAGCAAGAGATGAATTCCTACTTCTTTCATCCCAGGAAACAGAACACAAAGATCGGGTCGAGCCACTAGTGATGATAAAAAAGAAGTTGAAGTCAAATCTTCATTCATTCGTCGTATGATATTCCACTCTGTGTTCAAATTCTCTATTCTGTCCTGATCACATGGCAGCCCCATTGCTGGTAGTGCCTCACTCCACTCAACTGTTGGTGTTTTATAGGACAGGCATCTGTAAAAGCTACATAGAGGTTGAGTAAAATCTAGAAGTCGCTGTTGTAGATTTTTAAGAATCAAGTCTGTGTACTTTTTAAGTTGTCTTAAACACTTCTTGTCTTCTTCACTTAAGGATTCAATATAAATGCCTTCATTAGTCAACTTCTGGACTGAAGTCTTTGCTTCTTCCAGTACTTTTTCAATGGATAGCTCTCTGATTGATCCAAATGTAGCTTCTATTGCTGGACAAAGATCTACTACTGTTGTAGCAGATGCCTGGATGGCATTGTTTAATGACCCAAGTGGTTTCAACAGTAGACTTACAAGAGAGAGAATGGCAATAATCTTCTCTGAACGTAGTAGCAAAAGTAATCCACCAGCCTCACTACTTAGATCCATCCCATCTTGGTAGATACTTTCCAAAGCCAGTAATAATGGCTGAAGTAATTTTAAGACAACAGCCAAGGATCATTCATGAGTAAGCCAGCGGGTTTTCCCAGGTTGGACTAATTTGAACTTCAGTCCCAGAGTATCTTCTATATTTTCCAAGATATTCAGTCTTTTTGGACTCTTGCTGAAAAAAGAATATAATGAAGACATTACATTTATAGCTTTTTTAATGTCTTTTGAAGATTCTGCAGCTCGTACTAGTGCTAGTTGGAGTAGATGGCCTCTGCAGTGTGTATAGGAGAGATTAGGGTTACACTTTTCTCTGAGCAAAGCTTGTACTCCACCATGTCTTCCAGAGAAGTTTGCAGCTCCATCAAATGCACAAGCAGCCATCTGTTTGGGGTCCAATTGACAAGCATTTAACTCTTCTAAGATGTGGGTTGTCACAGTTGCAGCCGATGTGTCTTCTATAACTTGAACATCTAGAAATGCATCTACTGGCCTACCCCTGACATCAAGATAACGTACACAATGACTTAATACTTGATGCCCATTTGCATCAGTGCATTCATCAGCCATGTATGCAAATTTTTTGAATGTGGTCAGAGAGTTCTTCACTTTTTCAACTGTTGAGTCTTTCACTGTTGCACCGCATGCTTCTAGCCAGTGAGTTGAGTTTCTTGCAGAAAGATAGTGAGCATTTGCTGGTCTTGTTCGGAACCAGTGTTCCACTTCAGGATGAACAAGTGACAATGCACTCAACATTGGCCTCCAGTTTGTAGTGTGTGGTATCTCTTGCTTAAATAGAAAGTAGGATGCCACAGCCATGTTTGTTCGCATGAACTGTGTTGTGTTTCCAGCATTCTTAACAGCCTCATTAAGTACTTCTAAAATTGGCTTTGAAAGTGGGCTTATAAGGCTTTCTGCATGTTGATACACTCCAGAGGCCTGGTGTTTTGCAGCCTTTTCACATAGTTTGTCAGCATTGGCTTTGTTGATCAGTTTGACAAACCAAGCTGCTCCACTTTTACCAATTATAGCATTGGGAAACTTTCCTTCTTTGTAAGCTTTTTTGCAAGAGGTGCACCAGTAGCCATCTTTTGTAACTTCAATAAATGGGAACACTTTGACCAACAAACATTGGGAACTTCCTTTAGGTTTTGGAGACACTGTTTCTTCAGCAGGTAGCTGTATTTGTGCTTCAGGCTGGTTGGATGTAGATATACCACTTGAACCTTCAGATGATATGTTGATATATTCTTGGTTCTTGATGTGTTCTTCACCATGGTTAGTTTTTGAGGCCTTTGAGTGGAAAAATTGTTGTATTGTTTTTTGTCTTTTCATTTTCACTTTGACCTGCAACATATAAAAGAGATATGAATAAAGTAAATGTTTTGTTAGGATAATGCAAATTTAACATAAGGATAATGCAAGTTACACCAAAACACATAACAGGTCTAGATTTCTAAAAAAATATAATTTAAAAAAATGTTTTTAATTTAAATTGACTTTTGAAAAGTAAGCCATCATGGGATAAGAAGGCAGTCCTCTCATGGATCAATAACTGGTTAAAAGATGGGAAACCAAGGGTAGGAATAAATTATCAGTTTTCAGAATGGAGAGAGATAAATAGTGGTATCCCTGAGGGGTCAGTACTGGGACCATTACTGTTCAACATATTCATAATTGATCTGGAAAAATGGGTAAACAGTGAGGTGGCAAAATTTGCAGATGATACAAAACTATTCAAGATAGTTAAGTCCCAGGCAGACTGCGAAGAGTTACAAAGGGAGCTCACAAAACTGGGTGACTGGGCAACAAAATGGCAGATGAAATTCAATGTTGATAAATGCAAAGCAATGCACATTGGAAAACAATCTCAACTATAAATACAAAATGATGGCATCTGAATTAGCTGTTAACACTCAAGAAAGAGATCTTGGAGTCATTGTGGATAGTTCTCTGAAAACATCCACTCAATGTACAGCAGCAGTCACAAAAGCAAACAGAATGTTGGGAATCATTAAGAAAGGGATAGATAATAAGACAGAAAATATCATATTGCCTCTATATAAATCCATGGTACGTTCACACCTTGAATACTGTGTGCAGATCTGGTTACCCCATCCCAAAAAATATATATTGGAATTGGAAAAGGTACAGAGATGGGCAACTAAAATGATTAGGCGTATGAAGCAGGAGGAGAGATTAAAATGACTGGGAATTTTCAGCTTAGAAAAGAGATGACTAAGGGGGGATATGAGAGAGGTCTATAAAATCTTAACTGGTGTGAAGAAAGTGAATAAGGAAATGTTATTTAATCTTTGACATAACACAAGAACTAGCAGTCAATTAAATTAATAGGCAGCAGGTTTTAAAAAAACAAAAGGAAGTACTTCTTCACACAACTTAAAGTCAACCCAGGGAACTCTTTGCCAGGGGATGCTGTGAAGATCAAAACTATAACAGGATTTAAAAAAGAACTAGATAAATTCCTGGAGAATAGGTCCATCAGTGGCTATTAGCCAGGATGAGGAGGGATGCAACACCATGCTCTGAGTGTCCCTAGCCTGTTTGCCAGAAGCTGGGAATGGGCAACAGGGGATGGTCACTTGATGATTCCCTGATCTGTTCATTCCTTCTGAAGCACCTGGCCTTGACCACTGTCAGAAGACAGGATATATGGACCACTGGTCTGACCCAGTATGACCATTCTTATGTAAAAATTAATTATAATAATAAAAATGTTTAGTACAGAAACTCCCCAACATAATGACCTCTCAAGATAGCAACAATGTGAGATAACAACCTTGGCAAATAATGCATTTTAAAAATCTTGGCCTACTTGGAAACATAAGTTCCCATTCCTAGTCACAAATCTAGCATTCTGGAGAAAAGTCACTAAAATATAGTCCAACAAACAAATGTTTATTTAACGTGCCCCTCACTTTTCCCTTCACCGCACTCCACTCACTGGTGTTGTCCTTGGTCTGTGGAGACTCAGAGTTCAGAGGTGCTTTCACGTGAGTACACCTCCCAGGTGGGGGGCAAGAAGGCACCTTGCTCATTCCTCCAGCTGCTCACTGTTCGCTCTGGCCACGGCTGTTTGTTGTGCCACTCTTCACTCCACCACTCTGTTGCCAATGGCCCTGCGCAGTCACCTTCTGCTGCCACTTGCCACTGTGACCTCTGTGAGTTGGTCTCTTGAGGTTCCACCAGCTCTCAGTGATTTCAGCTGAGCTCTCAGTGGGGGAACCTCGCTGCTAGTGCAGTCTGGGTGTCTCTTACACAGGAACACTGTCCCCACAGCACGACTAAGCACTTAGACCTGATTATCAGTGATTTCAGCTGCAGTGGTCACTTAACAGAACAAAAGACTATCTATGGAGCCTAATCAGCTCTGTCTTTAAACAGTGGAGAGGGGCAGGTCCCCACCCTCTCTCTTGATGCCCTCAATCAGCACAGGCTAAGTACAGTTCTACTGCCCTTTACTCATACAATAAGAACAATATTTCATCCCCCCCCTTCCCCCACATTCAAGTGGTTTGTAACCCAACCCCAGACAACACAGCTCTGTTTGCAGGATACCTAGGTAGATTAGGTGTGAATGTAAATACAATCTGGCCCTGAAGCCTTTCCCCCCAGCCCCCAGCTCATCACTAGTTGTCAGGGAGAGCTCATTTAGATTTTGCTTACAAATCATCACTTGAAATTATTAGGTTGGCCAACATCACCGAAATGAATGCACTGACGTAATAAAAAACAACAGCTGTATAAGGAAGCTAGTCTATGTTCATACTTTTCAAATCTATTATACTTTTTCAGATACACGTATTTTATCAAGTATCAGAGGGGTAGCCGTGTTAGTCTGAATCTGTAAAAAGTAACAGAGGGTCCTGTGGCAACTTTAAGACTAACAGAAGTATTGGGAGCATAAGCTTTCGTGGGTAAGAACCTCACTTCTTCAGATGCAAGTAATGGAAATCTCCAGAGGCAGGTATAAATCAGTATGGAGATAACGAGGTTAGTTCAATCAGGGAGGGTGAGGTGCTCTGCTAGCAGTTGAGGTGTGAACACCAAGGGAGGAGAAACTGCTTCTGTAGTTGGATAGCCATTCACAGTCTTTGTTTAATCCTGATCTGATGGTGTCAAATTTGCAAATGAACTGGAGCTCAGCAGTTTCTCTTTGGAGTCTGGTCCTGAAGTTTTTTTGCTGTAAGATGGCTACCTTTACATCTGCTATTGTGTGGCCAGGGAGGTTGAAGTGTTCTCCTACAGGTTTTTGTATATTGCCATTCCTGATATCTGACTTGTGTCCATTTATCCTCTTGCGTAGTGACTGTGCAGTTTGGCCAATGTACATAGCAGAGGGGCATTGCTGGCACATGATGGCATATATAACATTGGTGGACGTGCAGGTGAATGAGCCGGTGATGTTGTAGCTGATCTGGTTAGGTCCTGTGATGGTGTTGCTGGTGTAGATATGTGGGCAGAGTTGGCATCGAGGTTTGTTGCATGGGTTGGTTCCTGAGTTAGAGTTGTTATGGTGCGGTGCGTGGTTGCTGGTGAGAATATGCTTAAGGTTGGCATACAATGAAAGCTTATGCTCCCAATACTTCTGTTAGTCTTAAAGGTGCCACAGGACCCTCTGTTACTTTTTACGTATTTTATCATACACTGTATATGCTTTTAAAGTGTGTATTAATGTTTCAATTTCAATTCAGATTTCCAAACAGTCACTAAATTGGCATGTAACTAGCTCACAAAACTTGGAGGGGTGTTGGGGAAATTCGGGGGGGGGCTAGGGAAATCACTGCCCTGGTCTCATGGCGAGTCCATGGCACAGTTGGGAATAAACCCTGCCTAGATCTTATATTGCCCATTTACTGCAGAATCTCCTATCATTCCTGTACTTTAGACACAAGCTCATCCTTCCGCCCCTGGTTTACAGTCACCCACCCCTGGGCTCCTGCCCTTCTGCTTTCATGTGTGATGTCACTATCCATCCAGGTGGCCACTGTGAGCATCAGAATGTCTGTCTGTGTGGCTCACAGTGGGAAATCTTCCTGTGTTGAGCAAAATGGAGCAAGTGTTCCCCAGAATAATATGTCGGATGAAGGTGCTTCCCAGTGCAGGTCTCATGTCATGGGCATGGAACAGAGAGAGAAGCAGGTATGCATACACCACCAAAGAGGTGATTTGCCTGCCATGACTCCTCTTTAGAGAGTAATGGTCTGAAAGCCATTGAAAGTGTAACCGTGAATTAATCAAGCCATGTCTGTAACGAATACGAAGTTAAAAAACCCAGCCACTGTATTTGGCACTGGTGTGCCCACTGCTGGAATACTGTGTCCTGTTCTGGTGCTCACAATTCAAGAAAGATGTTGAGAAATTTAATAGGGTTCAGAGGAGAGCCACAAGAATGAGTAAAGGACTGGAATCATGCCTTCTAGTGTTAAACTAAATAGACTAATCTCTAAGGCTAACAAAGAGAAGGTTAAGGGATGACTTGATTACAGTCTCTAAATACCTACACGGGGAACAAATATTTAAAAATGGGCTCTTCAATCTAGTATAGCACGATCTAATGGCTGGAAGTTGAAGTTAGACAAATTCAGACTGGAAATAAGGTGTACATTTTTAATGATGAGAGTAATTAACCAGTGGACAATTTACCAAGGGTCGTGGTGAATTCTCCATCACTTGCAATTTTAAAAATTGAGATTGGATGTTTTTCTAAAAGAAAGATCTGCTCTAGGAATTATTTTGGGGAAGTTCTGTGGGCTATATCATACAGGAGGTCAGACTAGAGGTTCACACTTGTCCCGTCTGGCCTTAGAATCTATAACGCTCACCTAGGAAGCTATTTTAATATTAGCTCTTGGGAAAGCAGAATAGTTAAAAGTTGTCTCCCTTCGAATGAGAACTATTTGTGCTGTTCTATGTATAGTGCTGTGACAGGGAATGTGATGATATGTAGGGGCCAGTGTCTCTCATTTCTTGATGACAGCTGGTTAGGAGATGTGCACCCGCCTCATGACTTGCCACTCTAGTAACTACGTGATACTCATTGACCTGACCCAGATGAGACTGGCACAAGAATGTATTAAAAACACATCCAAATGGAGGCCATGTAAGTATTCAGATAGCCAGACAGATACTCTGCATGTGGGCAATGGTATCACGGTACCAACAAATCTGGCTTTAAAGCACTAACATCCCATTCACAGAGGCATCCTCTTCCAAGGGTATCATAAGGCACACACTCACCCCACCTATAGGGGAGTACATACACTCATTTTTGATGAGTCATGCCATTTAAGATGCTACATGACTACTACTCTCCTAGTTTTCTGCTTTCTTCCTGTCCATTATCTTCTCCCTCCCCATCAGTCCTGAACCCCTACCTGGTGCCAGAGAAGTGCCACAGTAAAACAGAGCAGTTTAAGTGAAACATTCCTTAGCAGGGATTTAAAAAATGCTTTGTGATTAACATACACTAGATGGCAGACTTGCACCATGGGACAAGCCCCAGCCCAGCGTGCTGGGGGTTTTGTGGACTTTTCCTCAGCAGAGCTGTAGTTCAGGTTTTGAAAAGGAGAGCAATGAACACTTTCAATAATTCCTACTTTATTTTTTAAGGCTGCATTTGAGCAGATTTTCGTTTGCAATATGTACAGCATGTTTTCACTTTACAAAAATCACTTATTAAGCAGCAAGGAAATATGTTCTATACTTCATCAAGATTTTCATTAGGGTACGGAATAAGGCATATAGCAAGGAACAGGTGAGAATGACCAATGTGTCAGGATATTAAGGCCATAGGTAAAATCCAAGGTCACACTGAAAATCTAGAGAAAATTCACTTTCCATTGTGTTAAAGCTGGTACCTTAATATCCCAGTAGCCTGGAGATCCCTCCCCAGCATCCCTTTGTTGGCACACCAAGCTCCATGCTCATTTTAATCCAGCATCCAAAGAAAGAGTTCTCAGACCTACAAAAATAAGTCAAAGCCACTATGATGTCTGCAGGGAATTTACTCCTCTGCAGAAATGTGAAGCTACTCATACAGTTTAAAAGAGACCCAACATCATGGGTTTTCACATTTGCCACTTTCTTCTCTTTCTTGTTTGGGTTTGATCCGCTGTCCATAGATCAGTGGGTTTGAACTGTTCCAGTCATGAAATCCTACCACCGAGCTACTTTTGATTTAGGAAACTGTCATCTTATTTGTTGAACAGTTGTATAATTCCAGAGGGTTCTGGCCATATATTAGCAGTACAGATACTGAATTGCTCTGTCACCTTGGTAAGTTCTCCTACCATCATCGGGATTGCGGCCAGGGCTCTTTTACGCCCAGCAGATCCTTGGCTGCCAGAAAGCCTCTGGGAGCTGCTTGGCAACCAGCTTAAATTACAGCAGCCTCCAGTTTCCTCTAATTAAACAGTCCTAGGAGCAGGGGATTGCAAAAGGTATCTTAAAGTCACCTATGCACACCTCACCCTCTTGAGCTGGTGCTGAGCCCGCCTTGGCCAGATCAGAGAATCAGGACCAATAAGTGAGAGAGCACAGTGGGAGTGTGGAGAAGGTATTGCAGAATATAGAGCAGAGTTCTCTGGACTCAGTTTTCCAACTTGGGTGCTAAGTCAGGGCAACCAGTTCTGCAGCTGGGCATTCAAATCAGTAGTTAGATGCCCAAGATTCCATTTTAGGCACATCAGTGCAAATGTGAGCCTTCAATTGTGCCCAGTTTTGAAAACTGGTTTAACGTCCTGCATTTGTTAGTTCTTTTGTTCCTTGCAGTGTTACTTTTCACTGCTCTTTCCTTTAGTAGCAAGGTCATTTAGGATTTACCAGCTGTTCAAACACTTTAGAAGCGCTAATATTTAAACACTTTCTTGTGTTACAGAAGTTCCCTAAATTGTCAAATATACTGTATTACAAAAGGGGAGAGTCATCCCTTCATAAGAAGTTTCTTGGTTTGCTGTGCTGGCAGAAAATGATCATTGGCAGCTTCAAATACATGGACAATACTTATTGCCCAGCTTCTGCAAACAGAGCCTGCATGGTTAGCAGCATGGTAAATAGGCCCCTTATCTCAGCAATAGGTGTTTACTGACAGCAATAGAGCTCACAGAACTGGAGCAATTTTATCTGTAAATTAAATTCCAACCCTCACTGTTAAGTTGTTCCTTAAATTGATCTGATAAAGATGCTTGAACCACTCAGAACACGGAATTCTTCTGACCCCACCTTACTAACATGATCTAACCCCGTAAATTATTGTTTCATAGAATCTCTCAAATATACACTTCGTGGAATCTGTCTTGCTCCCAGTGACTCTGAGCTCTCCCTGGTGAGCTGCACTTCCTGGCTGAAGGCTTCTTTTAAAACCCAGCTCAGATTTTTCCCGACATTGCACGGAAGAAGCCTACGAAAAGAACATTCATGTGCCCAGAAAAGCGTTCATGCAATTTGAACAGGTCTATAGCTCGCAACATGAGCTTCCTCTGCTGTTTTCAGAAATACATTGTGGTTAGGGACACAGAAAATGTATTTTGGTTTAATAATCTAATTTTTTTTATCACATTTGTAAATGGATTTTACCTTTTGGGGTAACATTTTTAAAAAAAATAAATACGCTTATTTCATTATCAGGCAGTATTCACTGATCTATTTTATCTAGTTTTCCAGATACCATAGGTATGCTTTCTTCTGCTATATAAGCACAAAATGGTAGTGGTGGTGGGATGTGAATATAACACCTTCCAATCAAGGTTCTCAAATGGTGAAAAGGTAAGTAAGTAGCCCCACACCTCTGTCAGACAGCAAACATTGTTGTTACACCCCACCTTAAAGGTGCAGATTATTTCCTCATGGTCACACAGCAACCCAATGGGCGAGCTGTAATGAAACCCAGGTGTCCTGATTGCTAGTCCCTTATTTGGTCTACATTGACTTTCAGTGGCACTTGTGCTCATACATCACATTGGCATTATTGAAAATCCCACCCTTAATGCGAATTCCTTTAAGCCAGATCCTGAAAAAACATGTTTATCATTAAGCATGTGGGTAATACCATTGATCTTAATGGGGCTTCATCTTAAGCACTTGCACAGTCTTTGTATGTTTGGTGGGGAGGGGGGTGTCTTAATTGGTCTACTTTACATGTCACTAGTTGAGTTTCCATTCAAGGAAGCGAAGTATCAGGGAGGACAAGCTACTTGACCTATACTTGCTATTTTTATTTCCAGCATTTGTGGCCTTGCTGAGACCTGTTAAGAATTAGCTGTGATATTACACCCCAGACGAGTCGAAACAACAGATCTCAGTGCAGACTGTCTACATGTAGCGCGATGATTTAGTTACTGCTTTCCTCCACCCAACTTCTTTCTTATTCCCATTAGCGACACGCTGGCTGTAGAGAAAACTTATTCATGCTCTAGAAATGTAATATTTACTCAAAACAATTTTTATTTGGCTTGGCTTCTTCCCAGTGCCATAAAGTGATAGCCAACCCCAAGTGCTTACATAGACAACATGTGCATCTGAGTCATATTTATTATCCCAGTTATAAAAAAAGCACACAATTTTGTTGTTTGGTGCAATCGAATGGGACTCAAGGAAGCGGCACGTCTTGAGCATAGCCTTTCTCTGGAATCTGCAAAAATTTGCCATGCTCCAAATTTAGAACTTGTGGGTGGAAGCTAAGCAGGGAGCCAACTGTTTATACCATTACATCACAGGAATTGAGGGCTTTACGCCGAAGGATCCAAGAAAATTAATGAAGAGCAGAGGCTGTAAAATTCCCATCTGTTTAAATTTAAGTCATGGCAGAGAGGTAATTATTAATAAAAGTGGCTTTATTCGCAGCATGGTAATCTCATTGCTTAAATTAAACATATCCCTTTTCAGTGCATTTTACTAGTCTGTTGGAACTTGTAAGAGTAATGGTTAAGGATTAACATTTGTAAAGGACAGGCTCAGTGAAGCTCTGAGATCATTCTAGTTAAAATCACACTCCACTGAACAAGCTTTTAAAATAAAATAAAAAAATAAATAAATAAATGTATAAAAAAGCCCAAAGTAGCGCACTTATCAAAATGGCATCACTCTTCTGCTGGCTCAAGAGGGTGACTGGGATGTGGCTCATACTTTTGCTGCAAAGAGACTAAGGATCTCAAATGGACACTGATCAACACTGCATGTAATTAATTTGAAAACTGTTTCAATTTGCTTGACCTTCCTGGTTTGGGGCAGCCAGTATAAACTTGAACGTCTGCATCAGTCTCTCCGGAGTAGACAGTGAAGCACTAGGGCAAGTTACCAACATGCAGGGGGTGTGCAGATTAAGTGTGCACAGATTGTCTGATTCCTTCCTCCTACTCACTGTGTATTCCCATAACTCCCATGGCAGACATGCTTTTACACACGCTACAGTCACAAGCTTCAGGAACGATTGTAATTCAAACCAGTGCCTATGTTGGGGAGGGATTGGCAAAGAGACACTGAGCAATGCAGCCACTCCCAGTGGCATTGTGCCTGGAGCAGGCGTAATGCCTTCTGGGGCTTGGTGGTGGATCATGGGTCTGGTGTCCTCGTCTCTCGATAATTCTCTCACAGGATACACTACACACTCCATCCCAGCTCCAACAGCAAATGGCAAGAGGGAGTCTGGTGATGAAAATGGGTTAAACTCACTCGGGAATGCAAAGACCGAGACTGTGGATGGAAGGGGAGTCCTTGGGCCTAACCAATGCTGTTATGTATCCCAAGGATTAGGCACACTCATTTTGCCATAGGAAGTGCAGTTAGAAAGATATAGCAGTGTGCTTAAAACAAAAGAAAAAAAGATGGAAACTGCTCCCCATTCTTAAACTACATAACTGTTTGCATGCCTAAGGACATGGTCTTTGAAGCATTATACTTTGCACCTTTCATCTGAGGGTCTCCAAGTAATAATAATAATATATGGAGATGTACCTATCTCATAGAACTGGAAGGGACCTTGAAAGGTCATTGAGTCCAGCCCCCTGCATTCAGTAGCAGGACCAAGTACTGATTTTGCCCCAGATCTCTAAATGGCCCCCTCAAGGATTAAACTCACAACCCTGGGTTTAGATATCCCTCCCCCAGGGAAAGGGCTGGTGCAAGTGCCACTTCCAAACACCGCCCCCCGTCCCCGGTGGCACTGTGCCAATGTGGGGAGCCAGCCCTGATCCCCAGGGAGATCCTCACCTGCTCCCTGGGAGAGCCAGGCTCTGCCCTCCTTGCCCCTGACCCCCCGGAGGCTGAAGTACTCAGGGCCTGGGAACGTTTAGAGACCCTGTGAGCTGGGGGCATTCTCAGCCTCCTCCTTGCTCATAGGTTCCCCCAGGCCAGAAGGGACAGTTGTGATCATCTCCTCTGACCCCCTTGTATTAATTCTAATGAACAATGCCACATTATGCAGTATTCATTTTTGAAAGTTTATAATAAGCCAGGGGTCGGCAACCTTTCAGAAGTGGTGTGCCGAGTCTTCATTTATTAACTCTAATTTAAGGTTTCACGTGCCAGTAATACATTTTAACATTTTTAGAAGGTCTCTTTCTATAAGTCTATAATATAGAACTAAACTATTGTTGTATGTAAAGTAAATAAGGTTTTTAAAATGTTTAAGAAGCTTCATTTAAAATTAAATTAAAATGCAGAGCCCTCTGGACCGGTGACCAGGACCCGGGCAGTGTGAGTGCCACTGAAAATCAGCTCGCGTGCCGCCTTCGGCACGCGTGCCATAGGTTGCCTACCCCCGTAATAAGCGATGCTCTGGGGTGAGGGGAGGGGGAAGAATGGCGCAAGGTAGAAGTTTCGCCTAGGGTGCAAAATATCCTTGCTGCCCCATACCGTAGCCTCACAGGGGGGCGGGGGGGAGGAAGGGGCTGCCCCTTGCTCCATGGCTGCGGGGGGCAGGATCACAGGGTCAGACACTCAAGGAAACCCCACCAGTTGCTCAGGTGACTCAGGTCCAGAGATCGCTTCCAGCGTCTCCTCCTGGTGGGTGCTGGGGGAGGGGAAGGCTGCCAATCATGTGTGCACCTCCCCCCCTCCTCTGGTGCAGCAGCGCCAGCTGCCTCAGCCTGCTCTTGTGCTGTAGCCTAGCCTTAGGTGGCAGCGCAGGCAAAGGAGACCAGCGCGGAGCAGCAGGGCAGCCGTCCGCTTTTAATCAGGCAGGGACGCTCCGGGGCCCCGGGGACGCTCCAGAAAGGGCCAGGGGAGAGACCTGGCTCCAAACATTGGTGGAGCTGGGCCCCCGGCCCTGAATATTGCTGGAGCCCGGGCACCATGGGCCCATGGAACCCGGCAACCCTGTCCAATCCAGACCTTTCTTGATTACTGCAGATCCCTAAAACACAGGGCTTAGCAGGAGGAGGTTATTTAGTATATAGATACTTTTCAGAGTGACTGATTGCAAATGTTCAGAGCTGATATAGAGGAGTGCTTTGTATCCATGTAACTACCTCCAGATAGGTGACACATTGTAAATTGTGGAACTTGAAGTTACAGTGGCAGCAAAGTCATCTAACAGAAAACAGGTTTATTATTTTGTGCGCCCAAAATTTGTTTTACTCTGAAAAGACAAGCAGACACCCCAGAAACTATCTTCCTACTGTTATCCCATTTGCATTCAATGTGCAAGCATCCACCCTCTGTACAGTCAGTGTGTGTGTGTGTCTGTCAGAAGCATCAACATGAGTCAAAAGGGGAAGAAGTTACAATAAAGTGACAGGCATGAAATTATATAGTGACATTGTGGCCAACAAGCACAAAAACTCCTGCCTGTCAGACCCAAGACAATAAGTCTGAGGAGCTCCTGTGAACATCTGCAAAGCTACCTCATTAGCCTTCTTCCAAACCCTCCTTAAAACACCTTTCCCACTATGCCTACAAAAAACATTGACAATGGTTATGCCACTGTTGTACTGAGACCACTACCTATCATGCTGACCGATGCTGACTCACTGCATGTCTGTACCATCTGTTGTCTCTTTTCTTACACTTACATTGGAAACTCTTTGGGGCAGGGACTGTCTTTTTGTTCTGAGTTTGTACAGTGCCTAGCACAATGGGCTCTGGACCATGACTAGGGCTCCTAGATGCTACAATAATACAAATAATAAAGAACCCAGTTCTATTGAAAGCTGCTACTCAGGCCATCACCTTCCAACAACAATGGGGGATAAAGTTTGTTTACTTGGTGATTTGACCTACTATGGAATTCAGAACCATGAGCAGACTAGGTAAACTAAAAGGATCATTTTGAAGTTAGAGAAATAAAGGATCTGTTCTCCTAGTCTTGTAAAACCAACTCAAACTAGTAGCACAGAGATTAACATTATTATATAAAATAACAGGAACAATTTTATGAGACTTTTAACTTTAGTTCCTCCTTCACTCCCCCGCCCCTGACCTACTTAAACCCTGAAATTAAGGAATATTGATGACAACTTCCCCTGCAGTTTCTTTAAGGATGGAATATTTGACAAGCATGGAAAGCATTACGGTCATAGCTTGGAAGTGTATAATAGAAATTTGGAATAGATTTGAAAAGAATGGCATCCTGAAAGGACTGGTACTATTAAAAACAACATGCTCAAAAAGCACAAGTCTTAACAGCGGGCTGTGGGACTTTTTCTGTTAAAGGAGTTTACACAGCTAGATCCTAATGGGATCAGCAAACAAACACTTGTGTTTATTATAACAGAATGAACAGAATGTACTACACAGAATATGACTCACTTTTCCATAGGAGGCCTGTCTATTCTCTGGCTTTAAAATAATGAAATATTGTGTCTCTTCGCTGCAGTTTGTTGTACAAAGTTTTAATGAGTTCATCTCAAGGAGCTGCCTGCCACATAAAAGCTGATTCATTCGGTTGGTGAAAAATGTGCCTTTTGATAGGACACTTTGTACTAGGTCTCACTAAATAGGCTGGGGGGCGCTCAAGTTTTCACAGGTGCTTTTAGTCTTGAGTGCTTTCAGGAAGTGAAATTTTGCAGGCAGTTGCAGTGAAATGTACGCTGCTTTTGCTGGGTGACATGCTACCTTACTGTCTCTGGAATATCCTTTCCTTATCTTTATAGAGTTTAATCTTTAAAAGCTCTATTTTAAAGACTTTCTATCAGACAAGGATTTATTTAGAAGCTGTTGGGGATATTTAACAAAATGTTTACAGTCATTTTTTAAGATATGCAAAAAATGCAGTCAGTTAGCTTAATGGGTTGGAAATTCTGATTAGGTGCTGGGAAGGGTGGATGTTCTTAGATGATCCTCAAAGTAGTTTCAAGTGAAAGAGGGATGGGGGGTGGAGAGGGAGGGTGAAGATTTGAAGCAAAGAAGTAAAAAAAGAGCCAGGGAAATTATGAGCAAAGCAAGAATAGAGGGTTAAAAGAAAAAAATATTCCTGGGCTCCTGCTGGTATTTATAATAGTTGTGAATTTGCCAAAGCCTAGCATCTCAAAGTGTTTGCAAACCCAAATTCTGCCTCCTTCCACACCATTGAAACAAAAGAACTGCTCAGGTATATGACTGAGGGCAGAATCAGATCTAATAATTAGTTAAGCCTCACATCATCTCTGTGAGATAGATACATATTATTATATGCCAAAGGTAGTCTATTTCTTTGTCAAGGTCCAGATTTCTTGGTCAAGGTATAGTCAAGGTCCAGACTCCAGAGAAAATAATAATAAAAAACCCAACAATAACAATAATAAGTAAATAAAAAGATTTTGGGGTCTATTCAAAAACATCTGGCAGTCCAGATTTGGCCTGCAATCTGCCTACTGCTGTTATATGCAGTGTTGTTGTAGCCTGAAGCTTGTCTCTTGCACCAACAGAAGTTGGCCCAAAAAAAGATATTACCTCACCCACCTTGTGTTTCACATATTATGTCCATTTTATAGAGAAGGAAACCGAAACAGCGAGAAGTAAAGTGACCTGCTCCAAAGTTACAGAGCTCAGGAATAAAAACGAAGAGTTCTGACTCAGTGCCTTTCAATCACTAGATGAGAGGGAGCTTGCAAGTAACAGGTTTGGGAGATGGAAATCCCCAAACCTGGATTAGTTGCCATTAACACCATGAACCCTACTATTTAAAGGATGTGGGGGGAGGGGGTGGAATCCTGTGGTTTTCTGTGCCCATTGCTGCTGAGTCATGGTATAATGTGCACATTTATATGGCTGTACAGTGCACTATGTGCCGTCACCCTGACAGGGGCTTATTGTGCAAAGTTTCTCCAAATGATTGAACTCTGCTAGTAACTCAGTGTGTAACAGCTCATCATACAATGAGGAACTATAAAGTAATTTACCAACAAACATCTATTAGCACGATTATAAGACCAAGGATCTCATATTTTAAATCACACACACACATATCTTTAAATACTCTTGCTGGAAATTATGATTTCATACGAATCTTAATATAGTCTTCACTCCAAGTTCTTAACTAGCTGTAGTCCACTCATCCTGAGGGAATAGTAGTGATTCTTAAAAGGACATTCCCTCCATTTCTTTAACCTTCTAATTCTTCACGTTTCTGTTTTTAAAAAATCATGCCTATGTCACAATGTCTTAACTGTATAAATTTTAACATTCCAATGTAAGCTAAGATTATCTTCCCTCTTGCCCATTGAGACATGTGGGTTTGGCTTTATAAACTCCATAACCGGCCTGCTTGAACCTTGTCCAGTAAGTTTTCATCTAAATTGATTAGGATTTGGAACGAACATTCTTGGACAAATTGTATTCTAATGAACAGAACACTCCCTTCACAGCTGTCCTGCCAGAAAGCCAAGATTTTTTCTGTCTAGAAATCATCCCAAAGTGACCCTTAGATAAAGTTCAGAATCCAGTTTCATTTTTTAATTAAGAAAAGGTTTATCTAATCTCATTCCATGCATTTCAGCACCAGGCAGTCGCAGCATGATTTACCCCAAACATTTTACATTGAAGAATTTGCTTGTGATGTTGAAACGTTTCACACGCAACGTGTTTCTTTCTAAGTAATCTTTACCATAAGTGCAAGATACGAGGATGGCATTGAGGGGGGATGCCTCTCTCACTCATTCAGATACCTGTAGATAGAAGGTACACAAGCCCCCAGCCTGACTCACTCCCATGCCAAAACTACTCCAAATATACCTAATGAAGACAGCCAGGTGAAGCAGACAACAATCCTACAGTCTGATCCAAAATCCACTGAAGTGAATGGAAATCTTGACTTGACTTCAAAGGGCTTTGGATCAAGCCCCCACGAGTCCATGTCTCCTCCCTCCCTCCTAATATCTCAAGAAACCAAGTTCCTAGTCCCTCAGTTCTATGAGTAAACTTCCTGAAAAATCATATTCACTAATTAATGTTGACTGAATGTGGAAGGCATTTACTGCCAGTAAGAGCCTGTCTACTTCTTAGGATAAGAATTGTGCCAGCAGAATTGTGATGTGGCTTCCCAGCTTGGCTTGACATGGATGTATTATTTTAATACTCTGCCAGAATTTTCTCCCAGATGCATGAGCCCCACACATTGTGTTTGCCCTCCTGATCTGACTCGCAAGGATTTTAGACTATGCCCATCCCAGTGGCACAGGAAGACGCTATCTGATGCAGTCTGAAATATGTAATTGATACCCAGCTTTATACCACAGAGGTGCAAATCCTCTTGCTTGTCTTAATCTTAAAAGAAGGTGACCTCTTAAGAATTGGGGATCCAATTCAAACAAACATTATCCTGTTTGGCTCTGTGAATAAGGATCTGCCCATAGTGTGCATGTGTTAGTAACATGCCTACAAGGACGGTGTGAATAGTAAACTCTCTTGAAACAGTGCAGCAGAAATGAATTATGGCATTAATGTAAAACGACGACAAACATCTTTGCTCTGCTATGGCACCTTTTCTTAAGACATTTCCAAGTTCTTCATCCACCTTAGTTAATGAAGTCCCACAAGTTTCTGATGAGATAGGGAAGTATTATCATCATTGTTTAGGAGACTGAGGCAGAGACATTAAATGACTTGCCCAACACCACTCATTCAATGGTAGAGCAGGGAAGAGAACTTGAAACCCTCAATGACCAGGCTCATGCTTTAGCCAGGAGAGCAAGTTGTTTCTTTCTGATAATTACATGACTCCAAAACTACTTCAATGAATACAATGGTAATGCTGTAACAAAACAGATTACAGGAAATAACAGGAGCTGGGCACCTAATTTCCCTGGGATCTTAGAGAATTTTCCCCAGGCAAAGAATTCAAACCACTGTCTTTGAGACGTCTTGGCTCTAAAGATCATGGCACCTGGGGAAAGTCAGGGCAAGCTTCCCTGCTATTAATATACAATGCCCCCCCCCCTACTCAAGGCAGCTCCATCCAAGTCAGATGACTGTCAGGCTTTTCTGAATGGTTAAAGGGACCTCACCTTGGAATACACACCTTTTGTCAGACTGACAGAGATGGAAGAGTATCACTTAAGAATGAAAAGGGTCTTTATGATGAGGGTGATGTGTTCATCCCTTTGTGAGGTACTGTGTTAATTGCTTTTCATGAGCTTCAGCTTCCAGAAAATAAAAGACCCATTTATCACTTCAGTGCAGTTAAATGGCTCATCTCAGCTCTTATGAAAAACAAAATCTAAATTTTGAAAATGACAGGAAACAGAAACAGACTATCCGCTCACATCTCTGTTGCACTGTGTTCCAAAATCATGCTATTGTCTGGAAAACATGGTTCTAATAAGAAGGCTGTAAGATACAAAATCGCTCTCCAAGCAGGTTAAGGAAATGGATAGCATCATGCTTGGAATGATTATCTTTAAATCCATTTGCGGGTAGCATGGTTTTGAGCTTAGTGTAGAGAGAGGTAAATGGAATTATGGGCCCCAGGGCAAAACAATGATACACTGCCAGGAAATGTCCTCTACTTCTTGGTCTTTATTGTTGTTTTTTAAAGAGATATCCCTAAAATACAATTAGTTGGTAATATCCAGATGAGAAAATGGTACATGTGATGACACGGATGCAATTTTAAACACAGAAGGATCCCTTTCATCTCCTCCATGGGATGCTTACATTGTAAAATAAGGAGGTAGACAGAGGAAAAAGTCATTTCAGGTACGTGTCTAGAATGAAAGAAGACTGGTAGTCGCTTATGAAAGCTCTTTATTTACACTGTGCATTTTACAGTATAGTCCATTTCTCTGTTTGAAGCTGTCAGTCAATGAGATAAACTGCATTCTGACCAAGAAGTGGTGTGATTTTAGAACATGATGGCATTTTCAGTTCAATCTCCTAAAGGGTCAATTCATGTGCTCACTAAACACAATGACAACATTTTCACTGTGTTAAAGGATCACTCAGGTCCTAAGTGATCACAGGATTATTAGATGGAAGATGAAGGATAAGAGAAAAAAAAAGACAGCAGCAAAAAGTCAGGCCGAATGAAACAACCTACATATTAGGTGGTCTCTGTATGTAATAGAGTTAATTCACAACCTTTCAGTATCCTGTGGCAGTCAAACTTGTTATATTCAACCAGGTTCTTCTTTTTGTTTATCTGGTTTGTTATTGTGTGTATGTTCATTGTTATTGCAGAAAGTTACATAAAGCTTTTAACCAGGCAGCTAAAAGATGTTCAGTGAAAGAAAGGCAAAGCTGAGTCTTGAGCCAAAGAGGAAAGTTCAGATCAGATCCCAGATGACAGGCTAAGGCCCTCTCTGTGCAGTTCTAGCAGCAGAAGGGGGGCTTAACTAGAGCTGGGTGAGGTGTTCGCTGAAAACTGCAATTTTGGTCAACATGAACCTATATTTGAACCGAATACTTTTGGCTAATTTTTTCCCCTGAGACTTAGGCACCATGGAGACGGTGCTGCTCTCTGTCTTATAACATTTAGCCCAGTGGTTAGGGCACTCACGTGGGAGGCCAGGGTTCAATTCTTCCCCTCTGCCTGCCTTCATCACTGGGCTATTGGCTATTATGATGTCGGTATCTCTCCTGTGGCAGCGCTTCCACTTGGTATAAAATACATGAATAGTTATTGGGCCATAGAGAGAGAATGATTCTCTAGCCTGGTGATAGGGTTCTCTCTTGGGAGATGGGAGGCTCAAGTTCATGTTGCTGCTCTGAGTATTATTTATACACAGTGGAATCAGTGCTTAATTTGTGCCACGGCTAAGCCCTGGCACTGCTGGGCTCTGCAGTTCATAGCCCCGGCACCGCTGGGCTCGGCAGTTCATAGCCCCG
>NW_020664447.1:4814047-4867150 GCF_002925995.2 Terrapene triunguis
GTTCATAGCCCCGGCACCCCTGGGCTCGGCAGTTCATAGCCCCAGCACCCCTGGGCTTGCCGTGTCAGTTATGAAAGAAAAAAAAATTGCTTGAGCCACAGCACCTCTTTCATTACAAATTAATCACTGAGTGGAACAGTTTCAATGGAAGATATTGAGAAATAATCCCCTCTCCACCCCCACCCCCAATAGCCCAGTAGTTAGAGCTCTCCCTGCTAAGTTCAAATTCCTTCTTCACATCAAGCATCATTTGAACTCCCACATACCAGGTGAGTGACCGAACCACTAGACCAAAAGTTATAGAGGGTGGCACCACCATTGCCCCCATGTTTTTTTAATCTAGCCCTTCATTTCCTTTATGTTCTACAGGCTTTTCGCAGACAAAACTCCCAGTTGTAATTAAGTGAAGTTTTGCCGGTGGGCTCAGTTAAGCAAAACATTAATCACCCTCAATGAGAGTGGAAGTCACTAAATGTCTTGCAAGATCCATCCTCACGTGAGGGCTACAGGTTCATACCCTCAGTAGTTAAATCCAGGAGCAGAAGGGTTAGAGAAAGGAACGCCTGACCTCTGTAACCAGGCAGAGAGCTTTAGGAAAGGAGACAAAAGGTCAATGCTCAGAAGGAAGTATAACAGAAAACTGAAAGAAAGAAAAAAACAAAAAACAAAGCCATGAGAGGAGAAAATCCAGGTTTACAGAGACAAAACTAATGAATGGCAGTACTGGGACTGGGACCAATCTGTTGCCAGGGCATTATCTCCTATGGAGTACAAAGTCATAATTTTGGCTACTCTTGATACAAATCAACACAGGTTAGTAATCGTGTGCACACTGCTTTAATTCAGGCTCTGACAATTAACCTAATTTTTCTGGTATTTATCATTTAGAAGATCAGCTATAAAAACGTGATCCATACTGAACACTGGCCTCCTGTACAAGGTCTCAGTCCTAGAAAGGTTGCCTTTTAGCGTTACTAGGCATTAGGGAGCACCCTATTTACACGCTTGATATCTTTAGCTAGCTGCTAAGAAACTAATTTATAGCCTGATACTGCATTCCTTCCCAACCCAATGCTCTCACTGAAGTTAGTGGGAATATTAGATGCCGAAGGAATGCAGGATTGGGCCATTAGGCAGCATTGCACTCAGGAGCGCCGCCAGCTTTTCTGCCACCCTAGGCGGCGGAAGGTCCCGCCCTGAAATGCCGCCCCCCACAGAGGTGGCAGAAGGTCCCGCTGCCGAAATACCACCACGGTCGCCACCCCCCCAAATTGTAGCGCCCTAGGCGACCGCCTAGGTTGCCTAATGGGTTGTGCTGGCCCTGATTGCACTGAGGAAATTCCTTCAGGAGGAATTAGTGCCAAATTCTGACACCCTTACTCACATTGAATCTGAGTCTCTATTCCAGCAGAGCAGAGCTCAGTGCAGGAATGGCAGGGGCGGGGAAGGGGACAAAAGTAGCTTTATGTCACTTTTGAACCTCCTGGATTCAGTGGCTGGTAAGGGACAGCCGTAGTCCCCACTGTACAATAGAGCGGCCTCAGGACTCCGCTACAGGCCCTTGCAGCAGTCCAGATTAACGGAGAAGAGACTCTCACCCACACCACTTTGCTTCCCTAACATACTCACCATTCCAGAAAATACCCCAGCACACCCAATGCTGCAGGATATTGCTCTGCAACATAGGCCTTTAGCCTTACATCACTGGTGAATGCCTTTTATGCTGGGGATATCCCTGGTGGTATAGTCAAGAAGCTGTGCAGTTTCTGGATGCCAGCTATGCTATTTCAATGGGCTGACTCCCAGAATAAGGTACTATCCCCATTGAGTAAGGAATTAATTCTGCCACCCTTAATGACTACAGTTAAATGCCCAACTCTCCCAGAAAATTCTCTGTTCTGCTGTCATCATAGCTTCATTAGTAATCGGAAAAAAGAGATCATAGATTTAGAATGAAATTCATCTTGATTGAATTAGCCTTCAGGAACAGTAAGGGAATTGCCAGAAAGTAGAATAATTGTTCAAATATTGTCTTCAAGACAGGATACACAATCCAAATCCCCTCTCCACTGTCCTCCTCCCAGGAAAGATAATAGTCAAATTCATCCTAGGTCAGTCAATCAAGAAAAAAAGAATTATCAGAAGAGACACAAGGGGGGTGAAATGATATATCTTTTATTGCACCAAGTTCTGTTGATGAAGGAGACAAGCTTTTGAACTTCACAGAGTCCTTCTTCAGGTCTAGGAAAGGTACTCCGAGTGTCACAGCCAAGCTAATCATCAGAAGCAAGCTCCCCACACACCAACTCAAAGCGGCACCGGACCCTGCCAAAACAACTGATGCAAAACCTGCAGCCATATCTCCATTGCTACAATGCTCAATAACCCCCACAACACACCTTCCAAGATCCACAGGTGCCTTTCACCACATCAAATGTCCCAACCTCTATGTGGATGGATTTTAGACAATCACTAAGCTCTCAAATGAACTCTCACAGAAAAATTATAAAAGACCCCCAAACACTCTCCCTTGGGGTGGAGTGGTAAGAGTAGTGCGGCGGCCCCAGATGCTATGTGGAACGTGTGTGTAGGGAGGTCCTGGAATGCAGTTCCCTTAGGGCTGCAAAGGGAGGTGAATCATAGAATATAATTGGAAGGGACCTCAGGAGGTCATGTAGTCCAACCCCCTGCTCAAAGCAGGACCAATCCCAGACAGATTTTTACCCCAGTTCCCTAAATGGCCCCCTCAAGGATTGAACTCACAACCCTGGGTTTAGCAGGCCAATGCTCAAACCACTGAGCTATCCCTCACCCCACAGTTCTGCTGAACCTGAAGGTCAAGAAGAGTCTCCAGCATGGCTGTTCGCTGCTTGAGAAGCACTTGCATCTCCTGCTGCACCTCTCTCTCCTTTTCCTGTGCTTTTCTCCTCTCCGCTCTACCCCTGTCCATTCTGTCCGTGACGGTGATCCTTCAAGCGCTGTGCTCAGTATCCAAAGCACCAGAGGCTTGCAAGACCTCATGGAACATATCACCCCGCATCCTCTTCCTTCTCCTCTTAATCGGGCTGAGTCGCTCCACTGGTGTGGCTGGAGAGACCCTCAAGATCACATTTCCAGCAGCAACTTTTTGATCCCCTTGATCCACACAAGCTACAAGCACTACATTCTCACTTCTCCTTGGGATTCATAGAGCATAGCAGCAGTCCCATGGTGAATATGGCCGGGGACCAGGGGGGAGCTCATGGGCATGAGTATATGTGGATAGGACAAACATGGCCCACACCACAGGGATGACCATGTTTTCCAAATCTTTGTAGTAGGAAGAATATTTCCTAGGGTCTGAGATCAAATACTAGTATGTAATTCAGTCAATATGGAACAAATTCATCCATGGTGTTGCTACTCCATTGTGGTCTCCCATATGTGAAACTTGAGAAAGTGACAGTATTGACAGCATATCAATCCATAGTACTGGCCAAAGATGCAGTAACTAACTTTAATTGTCAAAGTTTTGAGGAGTTTTGGCATAGAAAAAATATAGTACATTTGTGTGATTCTTCTAAATGTGTTCCATTTAACACTGTTTGTTTGAATTCAAGTCTTGGTACTCAGTGAAATGTTTGACTGTTCTCTTTTTTACTCATAGAATGCAGGTATGGAAGAAAGCGGATGGGACTTGCTCTGCATGTACAGTGGCTACTTTTAAACTTTAAAACCTGGGGTGTTAAAAAAAACAACTTTGGGGCTGGCAAAGTGATTAGTTTCCTTTTGATTCACAAACCACTTGCAAAGTTGTGTGTTTAAAGATTTATTTTCCTGCTGCTCTAAAGCAGCCTAAAACTCCTCCTCAAACCCAAGAATTACATGGTCAAAACTGATATAAATCATATATGGTAAAAACAAATATCTTGCATTTAAATTTTAATGCCAAATTTCAGCCTTGACATAGATGTAAAAGAGCCAAATCACTCCTCCAAAACTGGAAATGTTGATAGACCCTTAACTGTAGAAGTGCTAACAGTAAAATATAGACATGTGTGATTTGGCTTCATAAAATAGATGTCATGGGCTGCCACTATGGAATTATTTATGCTACACACAGCAAGCCTAATGGGAAGGTCATTAAAATCCCCTTAATGCTGTACACACCTGGCTGCTGTTATATATTGGACTGCACAATTGGACTGGAGGTCTCCGTAGTGACGCACTGCGCTGCCATGCAGAGGATCTCTCTTTGAACCGAATACCTCGTTCCCTGACCCCAGGAGCACTCTGGATGCTGTGCACACCACGCCTGACAGGAGGGAATGGTTCTCATTACTTTTGAGCAGGCCAGGAGCAGAATCCAGATCAGCTTGGCTAGAAGGACGGGATGTCCCAACACGGGGCTTTTTAAAAGGGAAGGGAAAAAGAAGAGAACCCAGAGGACCATCCCGATTCCAAAGGAAACAATATGAAGCAACGGGGTAAATTCCTTGTGGTAAGTAGGTTACATGTTCTAACACAGCAAGGCTCAGATGCCCCATGCCAGCATAGGCACTGTTGGGCTCAGCAGTTCCTCAATGAGGCGCTGTCATCCCCAAGTACCTGGGTGACGGCCTTGGCTCAGATACTCTCCTCCTGGGATCTGATGGGACTGGATCAGGGCCGGCTCTAGGTTTTTTGCCACCCCAAGCTCCAAGAGCAGAACTGTCCGAGCAAAAAAAAAAAAAAAAACCCTCCGAGAGCGGAACTGCCCAGAATGCTGCCCCTGGCATTGTGCCGCCCTAAGCACGTGCTTGCTTTGCTGGTGCCTAGATCTGGTCCTGGATTGGATCATCCCGAGCGAGACTCATAGGTCAGCGAATCATAGAAGATTAGGGTTGGAAGAGACCTCAGGAGGGCATCTAGTCCAACCCCCCGCTCAAAGCAGGACCATCCCCAACTAAATCATCCCACCAGGGCTTTGTCAAGCCAGGCCTTAAAAACCTCTAAGGATGGAGATTCCACCACCTCCCTAGGTAACCCATTCCAGTGCTTCACCACCCTCCTAGTGAAATAGTGTTCCCCAATATCCAACCTAGACCTCCCCCACTGCAACTTGAGACCACTGCTCCTTGTTCTGTCATCTGCCACCATTGAGAACAGCCGAGCGCCATCCTCTTTGGAACCCCCCCTTCAGGTAGTTGAAGGCTGCTATCAAATCCCCCCTCACTCTTCTCTTCTGCAGACTAAATAACCCCAGTCCCCTCAGCCTCTCCTCGTAAGTCATGTGCCCCAGCCCCCTAATCATTTTCGTTGCCCTCTGCTGGACTCTCTCCAATTTGTCCACATCCCTTCTGTAGCGGGAGGACCAAAACTGGACGCAATACTCCAGGTGTGGCCTCATCAGTGCCAAATAGAGGGAATAATCACTTCCCTCGATCTGCTGGCAATGATCCTACTAATACAGCCCAATACGCCGTTGGCCTTCTTCCTCCAATTTGTCTAGGTCACTCTGGACCCTGTCTCTACTCTCCAGCGTATCTACCTCTCCCCCCAACTTAGTGTCCTCACTGCATTTTGGGTCCCCACTGCACTTTGCTGGATTCAGTTCCTCCTCACTGATGCTTGGATCCTCTGGGCTCAGCTTCACCTAGGCTTGGCTTAGATGCCTGTCTGGGCTCTGCTTGGTTTGGTTCCTTCTCTGTAGAGATCCCCTGGGCTTCTCTTCATCCTTGCTGTGGTGCAGGTGTTCCCTGGGCTTTGGTAGGCTCGCCAGGTTTACTGGTTTCCCTGGTGGTAGGACAGTGGGTTGCATTGTGGCCTGTGCAGTTGCTCCCACTGGCTGCTGGGGATGCAGTCACTACTCTGCCACCTCTCTCAGACGGGCAGAGGCAACACCGCACTCGTAGCTATCCAGCAGTATGGATCTGAGGCAGCTAGTGGAACCCTCCCTTCCCACCCACTGAATTGGGGCTGCAGGCAGTAGCTGGGGAGGGGAAGACTCAGTGGTAGCTGGAGGATTGGGGGTACAGGGGGCAATGTAGGCAAGAGTCTGGAGCTGGAAGGGTTCTTGGTGGTGGCTGCTGTTTGTGGGAGGCAACAGGGGTAGCTGAGAGAAACAGACACTATCTCTGTGGTCACCACTGGGACCTTCAGGTAGATGACAGCCAGGATAACCGTCAGGATTCTAAACACACTGACGTCATTTTGGTGATGCTGAACTGCCCTGGGTCCCTTTAAAAAGTTGTGAGCAGGTTTCCATAGTTATTTCCACTCTCGCCCTCTCCTCTCTTGAATTGCAGTGTGCAGGGAAAACCAACTGACTACACGAAGTGCTCTCAAACGCAGTCATGTAACATACTGAAATAATGGAGGAAAATTACCCCCCCCCATAGGTGCTGACTGAGCACCCTCCGGCAGCCCCTTATCAGCGCCTCCCTCTCAGCACCTCCACCCGCCAGCAGCCCCACTGATCAGCGCCTCCCCATCAGCTGTTCCTCGGTGTGCAGGAACTGCTGGGAGGGAGGGAGGAGTGCGTTGGGGGCGGGGGCAGGAACAGGCGGGGTGGGGCCTTGGGCAGAGCTCCCCGCCGGCACATTAGAAAGTCAGTGCCTATGGCCCCACCCGATTTCTTTCTGTTCTAATCATCTTAAGTTTTGCTCTTTGACAGTAGAAGGTGCACAATCTACAGCTGCAGATTGATTTCTTCAGTTAGTGGCATCCCTTTAATTACATATTGTGCACAGAATATCTGAACGGTGTGTTGGGACGTGTAACAACGAGAGGCATGCCCTCTCCTATGCTGTGCATGTAAAATTGCCCTCATTGATAATTCCCCCTTCACCCTGAACACTTCTTACCACCCATTTCTCTTGCCCCTCTCCTTCCTCTCACATCCCACCTGTACACAGATGGCATCACAGAGTGATTTAAGAAAAGCTTTTTCTCTTTTGCCTCCCTCATCCCCCCTTCATATTGTTTCTTACTCTTGCTCCCCTCCCTCTCCCCCAAGTTTACTGCCATTGACAACAACTCCTTTGCCTCTGGTACTTTCCCAAACCATGTAAGATATGCCACATTCTGTCCTTCCTGGACCATCTATATGATTATTGCCCTAACTCAAACCTTCCCTTTCTCCAAAAGGATATGTGCATCTCTCCAAGTTACTCTCATATGCACTATTATCCTTCATCATAGGTGCCGACTCCATGGGTGCTCTTGAGCTCAAGCATCCACCAAAAAAAAGAGGGGGTGCTCAGAACCTGCAGGGCCGGATTAATCGGTTTTCGCACGGGGGGAGTGTACAGAGAGGAGCACCCACCGGCAAAAACAAGTCAGTGCTTGTGTCCTTAATCATTTTCAGCCTTGATTTCATTCTGGCCAAAACATGGAAACTCTATTCCAAGTTCTGTCATGGTTCTACTTCTACCTATCGAAGTGCTCTTCAGTTCCCAGATGATGGCTTCTTCTCATGGCATTTCAAGAGTTCCTGACCTTTTAGCCTCTTCTCACTGTGTCACCACATCATTACTTTTAATGTTCTTAGCTACGATAGGGATAATTATAGTGGGGACGGGGTGGGGAGGCATTTCCGTCCCGACTTTCAGCCTGTGATGGAGGGGAAGCCAGCCCCAGAAATTCTTCTATGTGCAGCTTCAGCACTTCTCCTCCCTCCTCTGTGGATCTGTAAGGGGGAGGTAAGAGCGTCACCAGCAAAGAAGACAGTAACTGAGGCAGCCAAAGGGAAGAGTGCAGTTTCCTTTTTGCTAGCCGCATGCACAGGAAGGGGAAAGAAGAGTCCCTTTGCCACCAGCTGGTGGCACACTGAAGGAGGCAGAAAGGACACCCACCAACTCCCTGTCCTGATGGGGCTAACAGGTACAGCTAGGAACACAAGGAGACAGACACCACAGCTGGGGAGAGAAGACCCAAAGAAGAGAACAGAGCATTGGGTGTGGAAGCATATAGTGTAGGGAGGGACGCAGGAAGACAGCGCAATATACACCAGCACATACATGCATGCACACCTGTATGGCTCAGATATAGGACATGGTACTACTGGAGGCTTTTTGAAGAAGGGGAATGGAGCTCACCTATGGAACCAGCTCCTTGCACTCTTCCCCCCCACTTTTGGTTCAAAACTATTCCTTTGTTAGCTACTGCTACGTGTCAGCAGAGGGAGCACAAACTCAAAGTTTTACCTTTTTTTTTTTTTAAAACACAAAATAGCCATCAGCTCCCATTGTTTTCACTGGGAATGAGGCCACAAACTGCCCTCAATTAAGATGATTGCCATTGTACTACAGCCTGTACAGCTAGAAGTTTGGGCCATCCTTAGTTAAGGTGGCCACCACCTGGTATTGTTCCTAACGGTAGTGAAGCTAAGCTGCTCTCAGGAAAGATGGCAGATCTATGTGGCTGGCTGTGAAGGTCACTGTAAGGAGCAGGTGAATATGGGCAGACAGGAAGGGACAGTGTGGCAAAGCAGGTTAATACAAGGAGAAGGGGAAAAACATACAAGGAGAAGGCAGGAAATGGGGTGGGTGGCGGGGAGGCAGGAACCTCGTGGAGGGCAGGAGTCTGCATAAACGGATACATATGAATATAGTGGGCTACAGGAGGGAATCTGAGGGGATTAGTGGGAAAATGCGAGGGGTACAAGATTGTGAGGAAAAATTAGATTAAATATGGGGGAAGGTGGAAGACAGGAGACTGTGGGTAAATATGGAAGTAGTAGTAATTGAGGCAGAAGATTGGATAGGACAGTCTGAACTCTGTGCAACAATTTTTGTTCATTGCTACACCTAATAAGTCATTTAATATTGAACTTATTTTAGTACTTCTGTCACCTAAGCATAAAGATGGCAAACAGTGCTGCTGCTCATGCTCCTCTCCCCCTGGTCACATTCCAGAGATCCAGATGCACCCACCCACCACTTGGGGTAAAATTTCATGTCCACCTCCTGGTTTCCCTTGCTCATCCTGCCAGGATGGTATAGCTCCAGAAGCCCACGGAGGGCATGGCCTACTTTCAACTAGAATTGTTTCTCACTTTTGACTAAACATTTTCATTATTGTTCGCAATCCTGAAAAGTAAATTCCACGCACACAGGAAGGGGGTTCTCAGTAAGAGTTCATTCTATTTTCAAAGTCAGGTAAGTTCAGCGAAGCAGCAGTTGATAGTTTTGCTCTCTACTAGGGATGTGTGCACTATTTGGCAAAGAACAAAACTTTAATGGAGGAGTTGGTACTTGTTAGACTTCTGCAGAAAACTCCCCTCCCACCAACCCACACCTTTTTCATGGTTTATCTCCGTCTTCCTACACATGCCTGTGACTTGCATGCCCCAGAATCAGAGAAATTTAGAAGGCAAAAGATTTCCTCCTGAGGTTGAACTTTGGGCTTTGTTTTGAAACCTTCCCCTTTCTCCTACCTAATGTGGATCATGAGGTACAGTAATACCTTTCCTCAGGCCAAAAGTATAGAAGATGCTTGTGATGTTCTGCCAAGACTTAAACACGGGCGTCCTAAGTATCCCGCTCCAGCACATCACTGGAAGCTAGCCCATACTAATGATCTTACTCTTACTTCTTGGAAGATGCTTGGAGAGAACACCAGTGCCAACCTACAGAGTCTTGGAGGCAGAATGACAATATCCATGTGGCTTGAAAGCTTGCCTCTTTCACCAACAGAAATTGGTCCAGTATAAGATATTACCTCATCCACCTTGCCTCTCTAATATCCTGGGACCAACACAGCAAACAATATCCATATTTCCCATTAGCCTGAAAGAGAAATGAACATTTTACTTGGTTATCCCCGAGTCCTTAATGATCTGCAAACAAATATTTCTCTCCTCACATCAGTACTCCAAAGACTGTAAAGATGTTCATTTTAGCAAGAAAGAGGCTGGCCATGTGTTGACATGAAATATTTTCATGATCCATCTTGGTCTTCACAGATGAGTTGCCACTTTTTTAGTGCCATAAATAATCAAAGTAAAATTTTACTGATTTTTTCCAGATTTGTGGATATAACACCTCATTTAAGAAAGCACTTAAGCACATCCTTACATGTTAAGTGCATGCTGAAATGACCTTCTTGATTATGGATGATTTTCTGAATTAGGGCCATAGTGAAAATTTACAATGAATACAGCCAGCTCTGCAGACAATAGCTCAGCTGGCATTGTATAGTGGACGCTCACCTGTTTCTTAATGAACTAGTAGAGCAGCTCTGAAAACCCATTTTACCTAGGACAGGCCAAAGACAGTGGACATGACTGGTGTACTGTTTCCGTACTGTACGGAAGAGGCCAAAATCTTTCAAAATCCTGCTAAAATTCAAGCTGTGCTTTTTGTTGGCTTACTTAGATCTGGAACAATGTCAATTTTTTGGCTACAATTCTTGACTGGGATCCAACAGACTATATGTATTTTTCAGTTGTTGTTTCCTAAAATTCAAATTGTAGCATTAATATTTCTCATATTCTTGCAAGCCTTGGGGAAAAGGGTTGCTGCTAGTACATTTTCTCTCTTCTTGTCTTTTTCTGAATTATTTCATAGACCATTAAGAGGAAGTCTGGGCCAAATTTTACAGTGCTTCTCAGGCAATATCCCTATTGACATCAATAGAGGTTTTGCTTGAGTAAGGACTTCTGGGTTTGGACTGGTGTTTGTAATGACTTGCACAGGAAGATCCACAATAGGTGATGGAGAGTGCAAGTATGAATTTAAGCCAACTTGAAACTAGTGTGGATGTTGCAACAAAATACTTTGTGCATGACACATTTCCAAACTGCTGAAATTAGAGGACAGAACAAATGAAATCAAAAACCCCAGGCTGTGTCAAGCCACTTCTGCACCTTGGTAAGCCAAAAACAGGTGCGTGTTGTTACATGAGTGAAGTGCACTGCCAGTTCATTACCAAAGCAGTTCTTTGTTAGGAAGGCATTGAAGAAATCCTCATGCAGAGAGAAGAAAGCTGACATAGGAAGGTGAAGAAAATACAGTTAAGTCTAAGAGAAAGGGAACAGTAAGGACTCTGTTTAGCTCTGGAACTTAACATTACAATAATTTATTGCCAACTGGAGACAGATCTGACATGACACAGCTTTTGTCCTTAGACTAGGTGTTACGTATTATGTGTGCAGACTGGAAAGATCTGGGATCCCCTCCAGCTGTTCCAATCAATCAGTCTCAGTCTGGTTAATCTCTGTCAGCGCTGCACTTGCCAACCCTCCTTCTCTGTCCCACTCTAACCACTGCAAGCACAAACATAAAGATCAGGATCTGAAAACAAAAAACAAAACATTTCTTCCTTATGTTCAGAGAAGACAAGACTTCAGCATGTCTGACTATTCAGAGTGTGCATTCTCCAGTAAAAGGGCTGGATCATCAGTATCAGTTTGCATTTACATGGCAACTTTCACCCAATCTCAAAATGCTTTAGAAACAAGCCTCACATTAACCTTATGAGGGAGGGAAGCACCAGTATGATCTCCGTTTTACAGAGTGGTAAACAGACACAGACATTGAGGGATTTGCCCAAGGTGTCAGAGTCAGTGGTAGATCTAAAAGAAGAGAACTTCATGCTGTCTAGTCGATTGGATTTTCAGCTTAATACAAAGATAGAACTCCAAGCTAACCTCAAGGTCTGTGATTCCAGGAGAAGTAAACAAACCAGTATAATTTTACTAGCTCAGTACAAAAACTGCCTAGTCAAGGATGTGTATATTCCTAGTTCTGTCACAGACAGTATGTGACCTTGGCAAGTCACTTAGTGACTCTTTGCTCTATCACAAGGTCTTTCTGCCTGTTTAAAAAACCAAGAGAGACCCGGGCAAGCCTTAAACATGTAAAATAATTGCTTGGGTGCAGGAGAATTTGTACCCAGCAAATCCCAGCCCCGCCTTACTTATTTATATGGTAGGACAGTGTCTCTGCCGTTGACTATTTGGGTGTCATGAAACAGTAACAGTCTAGATCGAGGGATAAAAGCACAGGCAGGCACTGCTTATAGAGGGCTCATTATTAGCATATGGCTGTAGAATAAGAGACTTCCACCCCAAGCTCATACAAAGACTGTCCAGAACAGGAAGAGCTAAGTAGAACCTAAAGAACCATAGATTAGTAGCTGGGGACATCTAGTCACATGGATTGTCAGTATGTAAGTTGCCCCTTAATAGGTAGAGCAGAGAATAGCATTTGCTTACTCCTGACATTCAACAATAGCACCACCATGCTCTTTTCAGGTTGTGGGGGAAATGTGGGTAGGGGTGAGGAGAACTGGGAGATGAGAAAGCAGCTTTTGGGGTTTGCTGTGAAGTGTAGCAGGGAGGAACATTATAGAAACAATAGGTAGCCAGAAGCACAGTGTAGGGGTGAGCTACAAACCCCCAAACTCAATTGTCCATCTCCATTATCAGTTTATATGAATGATTTTTTTCTTTTGTAACTGCTACCACCATTAAATACTATCAATCTAGTTATGGGACATCCTGAGGTTGAGAGAAAAGGGACGGATCTTGCTTGCAATAAACAAAGGACTCTGGAGTTTGAACACAATTTCCACACCTGCCATAACTAAAATGGATAGGTTGTATCAGGTGCCGTAGCAAGGCTCTGATACCAAAATCCTTGGTAGTCTTGGAGGCTTTGGGGAAGATGAAGGGATCTCAGGCTTCTCATTGAGAGACAGAGTCATGGAGAATGACTATTCTGGGGAAAGAGATCACTTTTAGCACCTTAGCAATATCAGTGTCAGACTGTCAAAACCCCTGGCTAAATAGCAGCAGCAGCATGTGGGAGCAGATCCTCTCTTTGTTACAGCCTCTCCCACAGAGGATGAAGATTGTGTAGTGAACTTTTCCCTAGCACAAGAACCTGCTGTAGTTTCAGTCAAGAGAGGTAGTGTTAGAGTCTGCAGCTATGTGAGAGACAGGCCAAGAGAGGGCAGCTCGAGCTAGGGAGGGGGCTTGGAGCTGCTAGAGAGGAGGCGGCTGGAAAGTGGTTAAAGAGGATGAAGGCAAAAAGAGGTGGCGCTGGGGGAAAAGAGGATTTGCTGAGGAAGCGACGCTAGAGGAAGAGCAGTGTGGAAGGAGTCCGGGTGGAAGGGGCATGGAGTGTATGAACAGTGAGATTGGACCATTCTGATGCTGACAAAGGGAATACAGTTTGGGTGCTCGGGTCGATGGGTGTAGCTTTCCCAGTGAGGCACCGTCATTGGCAGGTGAACCTTTTGGAAAGAGGTGTGGTCACTGGTGCGTCGAATCGTAGGATCATCACAAATCGGAGAGCGGCAAAGGCGGGAGTACAGGGGTGAAACTAGACTTTGCAGCTAGGTAGAGGAGGAATGGATTTCTTCTTGGGGATGGGACAGCATGTTGAAGACAAAATTCTTTTCATTTTGATGGTAATTTACAATTTTCCTAAATGAGTATTTTATGTTACCTGGTATTATTTATGTTCTTACAAAATTCTTGGGTTTTCCTTTATAAAGTGTAAAAATGTAAGGTTATCCCCATTGTATTTGTTTGCCTGCCCCTCTCCTTACAGTAGGCATTGCTGTTACCTTTCTAATTACTGGTAACTGGACCCTGAGGCCCCGCTGCTGCCCCGCCTCTCCCCCCCCCCCCAAAGTCCCTCCCTGGCTCCACCTCTTCCCCCAAGGTCCCGCCCCGTCACTTGCTCCTCTCCCCCATGCCCCCATTGCTCACTGGATCATCTCAAGGAGCCTGCCTGAAGCTAGGAGGTGGCCCTGGCTGAGCTGGGGCTGGTGTGGGTTAATGACCCGGCACTTCCCCCAGCCCCGTGGTAACCGGACTTTTGGTTCAGGTGCTATTTAGGGTTGCCAGGTTCCCTTTTTGACTGGACTTTCCAGTCAAAAACCAGGCAACTGGCAACCCTAAATGGCACCCGGACACGGAAGCCAAAAACTGGACGGTCTGGGAAAAATCCCAACGGGTGGCAACTATACATAGCCTAGCTGAGGTCTGGGTCACTGAAATGGCAGCTAAGGACATTGATAACATTCAAGTAGTCTTCAGACACATTGTCTTGCAATGCCTCTGTGGCAAGAGCCCTGCTGTTGGGTATTCCACTAAGGAGATAATCCTGGCTCCATGCGCCTCGCGGTTCCAAAACTCAGCACTGGAGTTTCCCTGCAGTGTGAATATGCAGCAGCAACACTCTCAAAGAGCTAGAGTTATCAGTGAGTAACCTCTCTGTACTAGAAACTGGCCCAAAAAGAAACCCTGGATCCAAAGACCCCCCACAACTCCCATAAACTTTTGAGATGAAATCCTACTTCTACTTTAAACAATGGCAAAACTCCCACTGATTTCACTGGGGCTCAAATTTCACCCCATGTGTGATGAAAATATAAACCCTATCCAACTTCTACAAATGGCCCCCATATTTTTATAATGGGCCAAACTAAAGTTCTGGATCCAAAACACCCAGGAACTCTGGGGGTCTTCAAAAACCAGATTTTGTGTCTTGAGGCTATCTCCAGCAGACACCTGAGAATCCAGGGGAAGAAATGGAATTATCAGTAACTTAAGGCTAGAGAGAGAGCACACACCTGGGAGATCAGAAATCAAGGGTTCACCCACTGATCTACTTCATCATAACTCTAAGAGACAGAAGTAAATGAAAGGAGAGAATTCATCATTCACTAGGATATGCAGCAGTGAATCAAAGTTACTCAAAACCAAGTAGTTCTGGAATTACTGAGGTCAAGAACTGTTTGGAGTGAATAGCACCTGAGAAGAGTGGAGCATAAGTATTCCAACTTCTTGGTCTTATGATCCCACAGTCTCAAAGTCAGAGAAGTTCCTAAGGATTTGGCTGTCCAGCAACACAAATACCCATTTTGTGACAAAAGTCCCCCCTGCCTTGCACTGCTTTGAGAAGGTTGGGGACTATAATTAAATACAGAATGAGATCTTACATCACCCCACAGCTTCTTTCCACAGAATCTGTCAGAGAAGCCATAGAAGGGAATAAACATGACCCTGACTGTAGAAGTGAGAACTGCTGCAGTTGATGCCAATGGTATTGGGAAATAAAAACAAAGCAATTAAATAAATATGGGAATAGAGACCTGGGCCTAACCCATCCACATGGGTATTAGAGGAAAGGGCAGGGCTGGTTTTGTTTTTATTTTCAGCAACAATAAGTGAGTGAAACACAGAAATAAGCTGTACCAAAGCTAACCACAAACTAAAATTAGCTCAAGTATGTATTTTGCCTAAGGCAATAAATATCCTGACAGATGATGGTTTCTGAATCCTCCTTCCTGTTGTTAATTTCATCTATTGAATAAATAAGGTACGTCAGGAATATTACCACTACAGACACCTTCCATCACAGCTGTGCTAACACTGGGGCGCCTCTTCGCTTCTTTACTTGCCCATTCTCCAGTATGGCAATACTCATGATAGCTGCTGACACAGAGGTGGAAAGAGAAGTATTCAGGGCCTTGAGCTCGGTTAAGAATGGCTTGGCATGCACATGCTGCAGTTGCACAGGAAGAAGAATGTGACACTCTGCTATCATTTTTGTGCTATTGATTCCACTTTTATCTTGAAAACATCTCATGTCACAGCAGGTATTAAAGCACTGCAGATTACAGATACCTATGTATTCCTGACCGTTTGTTAAAACGACAAACATTGTCCAGTTAGTTCACGAGCCCAAATCAGAAAAAGTGTCATCATTTAATCATGGGGGTTCTGTTTGGATTTTTTTGTGGGGGTGGCATTTAATGTTTTGGGTATTTTTCCTGCCAAAAATATTTGTTTACTGTATCAAAATGACTTCTATAATCATGGCACGAGTGGCTTTTGTTTCCCTTACGTGAGTCGCCTCTCCTCAGTGACTGCTGCAGGGGTTCCGTTATTTGTATCGATAGCAGGGCAGATGCAAACAACAACTAGAAATGGGTCTGAACTGCAAAATTCAGATTTAGACTGGAACTTTTTCAAAGTCTGTGGGTGTTCAAATCAGCGGTTTTAAAATCGTTCTGTTATAGAGATAAGGAGGACAGCTGCAAGGATAAAAATCAAATCAAATGTCTCAGTTTCAAGAAGATGATCTAGGGGGTTTAAAATGGATAGATCTAGATTTGGGTTTGGTCTCATTTCTACAGACAAATAGTTTATAAATAGAGCTGGTAAAAAAACCCACCCAGAATTTCTGTCCTGTGGGAAATTCCATTATTTTAAAGTTAGCTTTCATCCTAAATTGAGACAAAAGAGTGAAATACTAATCTTTTTTTGCCAAGTGGAAAGTTTTAAATCAAAATAATTTGGAAATGTTTTGTTTCAACATTCCCAAACCGAGACACTGACAGAAAATTCTCAACCAGTTCTATTTATAAACATATGAAGAGAGACCATTCTTAAAAAGGCACACGGGAAGCAGAATTAAGGACTTTCAGCCTTACTTCTGTATCTCCTGACTCTTGTAAGCTTCTCAATTGTAATTGTGCTTCAAGGGTAGTTTTAAGCATGGAGCAGGCGTAATATTACTGAAACCCACGAAAGCCAAATTCATGACCCATAGCTACAGCATAGAGTGAAATTCTCCCCATGGCATAGGGCCTGCACAAGATCTTCACACCACTTACACTCCAGTTAAGTTCATAATATTGGCTTTAAATCATGGTTCTACTATGGAAAGATACTATTACAATCGCATTGTGTGGTTCCAAGCTTATTGCGTCTCAGCAATTTCCATTTCAGTTTGCAAGTAGCATTTTTTTTTCTAAATGCCAGCCCTGCAAAATCAGCCTGGGATCTGAGAGTCAAGCTGAGTTCTTTCCTTTTGGGAGGAGGGATAGCTCAGTGGTTTGAGCATTAGCCAGCTAAACCCAAGGTTGTGAGTTCAATCCTTGAGGGGGCCATTTAGGGAACTGGGGTAAAAATTTGTCTGAGGATTAGTCCTGCTTTGAGCAGGGGGGGTTAGACTACATGACCTCCTGAGGTCCCTTCCAACCCTGATATTCTATGAACATCATTGGATTCTGCAGGCAAAATTATGACCTCAGTGATATGTTTGTGCCTTCAAAAGGTTTGCACAGGCACCAGTGCCTGGAATTCAGTAATCAAGTCTGTTGATGATTCACAGGGAGGAGAAGAATGCAGCTTACTCTCAGCACTGGAGAGCTAACAGAAATAAAAAAGCAAACACTTACATTTGTCACTAAATACACACGTGGAACTGAGTTGGAAAGTCCCATTTTTACATAGTTCAGAGTAGAATTGCACCCATTTGGAATAATTAGATAAAGCTGCTCATGCGGAGAGCTTATCACATATGAATAGACTCACATCTCTGTGTCCCTCCTAGTCTGATAGTATTCGTGAAATATAGCCCACACAGATGGCACTGAGTCCTCCCCCCACCCATGGACAGAAAAGCAACACTGCCACCCTGTGGGATTTGGGGCAGGGCCTTTTGCATTCTTAACCCTCTTTTTGCAGTCACCCTATGGAATACATGGTGATTTTGGAGATCTCCTTTATATCATTAAAAATTAAAATATCTATATTAAAGAAAACCAAATAAGCTAACAACAAACAACATTTTTATATAGAGCCAACAGAGTACCTAGCACTGGATATAAATCAGAGCTCTCACCAATTCCTGATGAATTTTAAAAACAATAGTTTCCTACTGATGCCCTAGTGGGTTTCTCCTTTCTACATTCTTTTGTATGTGGTGAACATGTATACAGGTTTCAGATAAAACTATCATATAATGTAGCAAACTCTGACCTTTGAGCTCAAGAGCTTCTCCCTCTCCACTCTGATGCAGAAAGTGTGACTATATGCAGGGACAAAAAACAGGTTTGGTTTTGCTTGTTGCAAAATATGTCAGAGAAGTTGGCCATTAACCCCCAAATGTATCAAAGGCAAAATTTGCCAACTTACACGTTTGTACAATTCTGTTTGCATACATTTTCTGAAATTGTTACTGAACAGTATGTATACTGAGCAATAGAAGAAAAAACACCCCAATCAATTCCTTATGGCATTTTACCATTTTTAATAATTTTTAGAGAGTTTCAATATTTTTTTTGTATAGCTGATAAAAATATAAAGTGTCTTGGCTTTTCCCAGCAGCATTTTAAATATATGCACAATGTATATATTTCTACCAGTTTTTAATTTCCATGCCAATTTTCAAGCAAAACTGCCCATGCTTAATTTGCCAAGTCTTACAGAATTTTGGTTTCTTTCAGCTGATGATTTTTATTTAATGGAGATCACATTTATTAACATTAGTGGAAAAAGTATTTTCTCAGATTGTCTTGCATTTCCAACAGAGGGAATATGATTAATTCATTTTGTAATTTATAATGTATCATTTGAAAACAGGTCTCCAGTTCCACACAGTTATTTGCAGGTTTGTTTCTCTCAGTATGATCATCCTTATGCTTATCAACAGACTGCCCGTCCCCACTAAAATATATCCGGGAATAACCCTATTGCTTAATACTCAGTCATATTTACTTACCAGAATTAATTTAGTGTTGTTATTTCTTATAAAAGTGTTTCCTCACTTCCACATTTGATGTATCTCCCAATTTGGTTTAAAGTTTCAATTTGTATCAGTCAGCCCACCACAATGCAAATATTTGCATGACAGGAAATTCCAATAAAGCAGTAGGGGGTCAGTCAACTGTTAACAAAAATGCAGTTTGCAATGGTGCAGTTTATAAAAGCGCATACTTAGTATGGCTTAAGCGACACAATTCACGTGACCATGGACTACTTGTGTGAATTAGGGTTTACACTTTACAGGATCAAACCCTAAAGCTAAAGTTAGGTATATCTAGAACTCAAGTCCACAACAATTATTTATGAATAATCCTTGCTTACTTTGGGCCTGGATTCTGACCCACCTGTGTAGTCTTTTACTATGCAAGTAGTCTCAGTGAAATCACCTTGAGGTAAGCCACAGTACTGCAAGCCCCACTTTATAGCAGTGCAGCAAATCTACATTCAGCACAGCAAAACAGCATGGCCAAAGAAAAATGCCATTATTGCCCTGGCCCTGAGAGGGGCCCTGCAAAAGGGGAACGTTGGGTAAAGTTCTCAAAAACACTGCAATTCACTTGTAACTCTTATTTTTTAAAAACTTTATTAGAGTTTTGATCTTCTCTGATTATGAAATGCTTTGAAAGCTACAATGGACAGACACTATGTAAACAAAAACTTATTACAACAGCAGCAGAAAATATGCACCTTGGCATTCTGTGGCTAAACAACTTGAGACAAAAAACAAAAACAATAACCATGCATCCATGATCAGTGTGATTTATAGCCTACAATAAACTCTGGGATGGACAAAGAGCACAAAAACTACAAAGAGAATGTTCCATACATGTCGCCAGTTTTGCAACCACTTTGAAGGGGGGAGGAGGAAAATTGGAGAGAGAAGGGAAAAGTCATGCTCGATTCCCCAAGGGTCTCGTCCAAAGCTCATTGAAGTTTATGGAAAGATGCTCCTTGTGGCTTAATGGGCTTTCGATCAGGCCCCAAGAGATGATTACAAAGCTGCTGCACAAGGAAAACCAAAAATATACAAGGAAAAAAATGTGTTTATCTGGAAGGAAAATGTCCCCCACAGGGCCCAAGACAACATTAATAATTTGGTGCATCCAGCCACCAGCACTCCAGGGTGAATTAAAAGAACACCATCTACTATATATAAATAAAAACATCAAATTTCTATTAATGTTTTCCCACCTAGTTACCTGTCACACCTCAGATGACTAGAAAAGAGAAATATAGTTTCTTTTTTTCCAGGTTGTTTATTTTGCATGTTTGACAGCACAGTGTGTACAGTTAGTTCTACCGTTTAGTCTGTTTCCCCTATTTGGGTGGGTTTTTCACACACCAGCAGGAGAAAAAATATTTTAAAGAGAAATATGGAAAATGACAAAAGCTGGCAGGGGGCATCAGAAGCAGGTGTGATACCTGGAACCATTCTTATCTAGTCCATTACAGAAAATGAGTTTTCCAGTTGATGATGACCCTTTAAGCTTGAGTTTTGCTTGTAGGATTCTACACATATGAGCAAGTGTTTGCAGGACTGTACACAGAATACAGTTCTGAATGACAGTTGGAAACATTAACCTTTTGTGTTAGACAAACCATGAACAATTTTTTTCTTTGAAGGGCCCAATCCAGTGAGGTATGCTGAACACCTCTAACTCTCATTGCAATCAAAATCTTGCACTTGGAAGCATTCTGTTTTCTAACGCAAGAAGCAAGGAAGAGTTCGACTACTCCACCGAAATAAATTTACTGGGTCATTACTCATACACACTATGAGGTTCTTCTGCAAAGGCCCTTCTATATAGCCCTTTTCATGAGAGTTCCTTATTGGTCTAGCTCAGGGGTCGGCAACCTTTCAGAAGTGGTGTGCCGAGTCTTCATTTATTCACTCTAATTTTAAGGTTTCGCGTGCCGGTAATACATTTTAACGTTTTTAGAAGGTCTCTTTCTATAAGTCTATAATATAGAACTAAACTATTGTTGTATGTAAAGTAAATAAGGTTTTTAAATTTAAAATAATTTAAAATAAAATTAAAATGCAGAGCCCCCCGGACTGGTGGCCAGGACCCGGGCAGTGTGAGTGCCACTGAAAATCAGCTTGCGTGCCGCCTTCGGCACGCGTGCCATAGGTTGCCTACCCCTGGTCTAGCTCTTTAATGCACTTCACTGCCCCTTTTTTAGAAAACAAAACAAAACAGAGTAAAAGCAAGTGGAAAGGAATAAGTGAGAGGACACCAAAAGCTTCTCTCTTCCCATTCCAGGGGCAGCAGGTTTATATAATGATTGGTGGTGCCCAGAACGGGTCCAAGTCCCGCCCCTCTACCTGCCTAAAGCTCTGGGAGGGGATTTGGGTGTGGGAGGGATGTGGGCTCTGAGACGGAGTTTGGGTGCTGGGTGCAGGCTATGGGCTGGGGCAGAGGGTTGGAGTGCAGAAGGGGGTGCAGGCTCTGGAAGGGAGTTTGGGTGCGGGAGGGGTGCGGGCTATGGGAGGGAGTTTGAGTGCTGGGTGCGGGCTCTATGCTGGGACAGAGGGTTGGGGATCAGGATGGGGCTTGGGGTGCTGGGTGCAGGCTCTGGGAGGGGGTTTGGGTGCTGGGTGTGGGCTCTGGGCTGGGACAGAGGGTTGGGGTGCAGGAGGGGGTGCTGGGCTGGGTTGGGGATGAAGAGTTTGGGGTGCAGCAGGCAGGCTGCCCCGGGGTGGGGCAAGGTGCCAGAGAGGACGACTCCTCCCCGCCTCCCCCAGCATGACACTCACCCAAGCCCCCCCAGGCTGCTGCTCAGGAGGTCCAGCCAGGATAACTCCCCCCAGAGTCGACTCGGAGTCGCCTGCCGGAGGTGGGGGGGGCACGCGCCTCCTCCTCTCTTCCCTCCACAGGTGCAGCAGCCACCTCAGCCTGCCCCCGGCGCTGCTCCCTTGTAGCCGACCACGGCAACAACCATCGAGGGAGCGTAGCGTGGAACTGCAGGGGGCAGCTCCCCACTGCCCAGGGCAGACAGGGACACTCGGAGGAGGCGCACAGGGGTGGCAGGCGGGGCTGGGAGACATTCCAGGGGAGGCGTGCGGGGGCAACAGGCAGGGCCAGGGGAGAGACCCGGCCCTGAACATTGGTGAAGCTGGGCCCCAATGCCCTGAATTTGCTGGAACCCTGGGCACCACAGGCCCCTATAACTCACTGCCTCTGTCCCTTTCTTCATGGGATGTAGCGTAATTAAACAAAACAAATGGTATGCATAACCTGCCAGTAAGTGTAAGTCCACCAACTTCAGTGGAGTTACTTCTGATTTACAATGGTGTTGGCAAGGGCTGGACCAGGTCCTTTGATCTCAGTTACACTAATGGAAATCCAGAGTAATGTCACCGAGTTAAATGATGTTACTGCAGATTTACAAATGTGAAACCGAGAGCAGTACCTCTGCCATTAAGCTGCACACCCTCCGTCTATTCCATTTGCATCCTAGAGCTTCCTAAATCAAGCTTTGATCTCATTGTTGTCTGAATTCTGAGTATACCTACAAATAAGCACACAACTTTTCCAGTTCTGTTGCCCAAATGCTGAGCAATACAACATTCCTCCCCCCCCCCAGAGCCAAACACAGCCAATGAATAGACTACAACATCCCCTGGGGAGCCAGACACAGTCAATTAAAATAACTGACATTTTTGCTTTGTTATTTTGAGGAAGAGAAACTTCTCCCAAATTGTTTTTATTCTTTTTGGGGCCGGGGCATTCTGTCCTTCCTCTGATCCCGCCCCCACCCCTTGCCCCGCTTTTCTTTCCCCCATATATAGGTGATTTATTCGGTCATTTTTGCAATATTTCTAGGACTGTTAAATTATCTTCTTCATCCTTTATGTTGTTATGAATGGCTTGAGTTGTAAAGGTCAGACCACATGTATACTCACAACCTGTTCTCAGAAACACTGACATTTATGGAGAGAAGGAACTGTCTGTTCATTTAGTCAATCCCCTGCCTTGCCGCTAGACAAATTATGCTTCAGCAAGGAAAACCAGAGACCTTATCACTAAATCTTTTATTCCCTTTTGAATCCTAAACCTAGTGCTAATGCCCACTGCTCAGGCTCATCGTCCCTGTTCCATTTGGCCCACCCCACAAAGAAACAGTTACTTACCTCACAGTAAGCATACCTCATACGCTCGAGATTGGCCATCAGTGTGTGCTGGGGCTGCACGTATGTCCATGTCCTAATGCCCAATACCAAGGGCATAAACGGCAGAGCAGGCCAGACTATCCTTCAGTTCCTTCACTAATGTAGGTTCCAGGTGTTATTAGAGTCCATAGTAGTGGGGAAGAAGGCGGATCATGGAATATACATTGACAATACATGTCACAGAACCACAGTTACTGTAAGGTAACCATGTTCTAGCACATCCTTACCAGAGAACTCCCTTGTGGCATTGTGCAGTATAAGAGCCACTCAGGCTCAGTTTCCCAGCTGGTCTTTCACTGCTCTGCCCAGCCTCCAACACTTCCTAGATTGCACAGATGTAGCCATTAAATTAGATAACTCTTAACAGAGTACAATACAGCTAGATACTCATGTTGAACATCTCTGGGTTGAAATAGCTTGTCCTTTCAATCTGTCTGCATACACTATAAAGAGTCTCAGACTCTAAATGGTCTAGTTGTATGTAAATAGAATAATATTCTGAGGGCAACCAATCTATGTAATCTAGCCTCTCCTCATTGGTATGTATGTGGTTTGGGAAAGACCAGTACATTTCAAATGGAAATCAGTGACTATCTTCAGCAAAAGTTTGGGATGGGGCCTAAGAGTTACCTTAGTCTCATGGAAAAAATCATAGAGGGACTCTGAACTTACTCAGTTTTTCTGGTTGATATAATTGCTACTAAAATTCTGTTTCCTGTATAAATGTAGCAAAAAGCAAGTTGATGTGCTCAAATGGGAATTCCTTTAAACCCTGTAGGGCCACATTATGGTCCTAGGGAGACAGCTCCCTAAATGGGGATAGCCATGTGAAAGACCATTTAGGAATCTAAGAGCTTGTCTATGTGAATTTGCACTCCATATGTTTTATGGAAATATGCTTAGGAGTGTAAATATGAAGTAACTGGAATATGCTTTATGCAAAAGGGCTCTTGTAAGGTATCATAACAAAGATTATAACCTATTGAATATATTCCTCCTATTTGTATGTATGTATCATTATATTTTTAGCTTCAGATACAAGAAAGTATAACTCTGGGGTCCTATTGTAACTATGCAAAGTGTGGGCCATTGATGGTGGTTTAGAATCTTGATGGCTCCCATTGACTAGGACAACTGGTTGTAAATGGTTTTGTTTACTTGCAAGCCTTCCTGTGTTCCTGTAAGCCAGCCCAGGAAGAATGGAGGCTTGGGGTCTCACAGGACATGTGACGATGTCACATAATGCTGAAATCCATCTTAAATCTGGTACTTTTCCATTTAGAAGGAGAGGTGGGGACCCAGAGAGACAAAAGATTCCCACCTTGGGCCAAAGCTATAAAAGGGGCTGGAACAGAACAAAGGGGGCTGCTAGTCATGAGAAATCCCGTAGTTACCACCTGAGCTGGAACTAACAAGGACCGTACCAGGGGAAAGGATTGGGCCCAGACTAGGAAGGAGTCTACTCTGTGAAAGAAGCTTATCAGAACATCTCTCAGGGTGAGATTTTACCTGTAAACAGTTTCTTAATGTATTAGGCTTACACTTACATGTTTTTGCTTTATTTTGCTTGGTGACCTATTTTGTTCTGTCTGTTATTACTTGAAACCACTTAAATCCTACTTTTTATTCTTAATAAAATCACTTTTATTTATTATTGAACCCAGAGTAAGTGATTAATACCTGTGGGAGCAAACAGCTGTGCATAGCTCTCTATCAGTGTTATAGAGGATGGACAATTTATGAGTTTACCCTCTATAAGCTTTATACAAAGTAAAATGGATTTATTTGGGGTTTGGATCCCATTGGGAGCTGGGTGTCTGGGTGCTGGAGAGAGGCGACCTGCCGCTTTGGGGGCATGGACAAGACCTGGGTCTGTGTTGCAGCAGACTAGTGTGTCTGGCTCAACAAGGCAGGGTTCTGGAGTCCCAAGTTGGCAGGGAAGATGGCCTCAGAGGTAATTCCAGCACGTCAGGTGACAGTCCCAAGGTGGTCTCTGTGACCGAACCCGTCACAGTCTATACTTCCACTTAAGTCGATGTAACTTATGTTGCTCAGGGGTGTGAAAAAGCCACCACCCTGAGCGACACAAATTACATCGACTTAAAGCGGTAAGTGCTCTCCCGCTGGCATAGCTTCCACCTCTCGTAGAGGTGAAATAATTATGCTGATGGGAAAGTATGTTCCTGCTGGCATAGCACAGTTTCACCAGATGCACTACAGTGACGCAGCTGCATCCGTGCAGCTGTGCCAATGTAGCCTGTTAGTGTAGACTAGCCCTAATTAGTTGGGTGGGAGAAGATTGTGTATCCATGGATTGGGGGAATGTAATGTAATGTCAATATAGTTGCTAAGCGCACCTGAGCAGAACTAAGAGTTACTCCAGAATTCTTGAGTATTAGCACGAAATCTAGGACAGCTGGGAATTTGGTAACTATAGAAGGTAACTGACAATGCTTAGCCCATACTGAGAACCTCCTCCATTTGGCAACGTAAGTTAGCCTATTGGAGTCTTTTCTACTTCGGAGTCAAATGTTTTAAAATGTCCAGGAGTCAGTCATCTAGCCAACATTCAGACTGTGAGGTGTGGATGAAGGAAGTTGCCATCATCCTGGGAGATAAAGTCTGATGAAAGAGGTAAGCGTTCTGGAGGACAAGTGGACAATTTCGTGAGGTCTGTATTCCAAAACTGACTTGGCCAAGCAGATGCTATATGGTGACGGTGGCAGAGTCTTGTCTGACCTTCCTTAATGCTCTCAGGATTTGCGGGGTGGGAGGGAAAGTGTAAGTCATCCCTGGAGACCATGGTATGAGGAGTGCCTCTGTTACGGATCCTGGGGATAGGCTTCACCTGGAGCAGAAGACAAGACATTTCTTGTTCCTGTCTGTTGCAAAGAGGTCTGACTGTTGTTCCCATTGTTGGAAGATGTCTCTTGTAATGAATTCCTTGATAGTCAACTTGTGGACCACGGAGAAACATCTGCTTAGGCAGTCTGACAGGGCATTTTGAAGACTTGGGAGCTTCAAAAGATCTGTCAAATGACAGATGCACCAGTTCCAGAACCAAACTGCCTCCTGAGACTGGGGTTGGAAGGGAACACCTCCTTGTCTATTTACATAAAACAGTCATGTCTGTCATAAACAATTTGTGTTACCACTCCTTGGATCATTGGGAGGCAAGTAGCTCAGGCTCAACTGATTGCTCTGAGCTCAGGCACATTAACGTGGACTTGCATTTCCATGCAAGTCCATAGCCCCTGAACTGGGTAATGGTCAAGATGGGCTCCTCACTCTAAGAGGGTTGCATCGGTCACCAGTATCTTATGGGGAGAATAGTAGTCTCTTGCATACTTGACATGGATCTTTCCATCAATTCAGGGAGGGACATCTACTTACATGTCTGAAGCAGAGTTTCCCAATCTTTTCCAGTCGAAGGGCACACTTCAGTAAAAGATTTGTGCAGTGCACCCTTGCCCCATGCTAAATTATGACCAACCCCCTCCCCCTTACTTTTAATGAATAATTTGAGCTTGCCTTGATATGCAGAGTCATTTAATCCTGGCAGGAAATGTTGACAGTGCAACTCGGAACTATTGCTCCACCCATCTCAGATGTTCTCTTTGTTTTTGATGTAAGTCAGGCTCGAAAAATACTTAACTTGCACAGGTACGTTGTTGAAAATGACAACAAAATGGAGATAGCACAGTCCAAGATTACTGTGTATTCATCTGCCATTGTCAACTAGAATGAGTCCAGAGCCATGTCGCCAAACTTAATTTTAAAAGAATGGCCCATCTTTAATTTGGCAAGTTGCTTGAGTCATTATTGTAAGATTCTTAGCTCTTTCCATTGCAGAGGAAATCCAAGGATCCCAGACCCAGTCAAAATCTTCCATATAGCATGAAGGAAAATATGAGCTGAATTTTTCTTCCAGACTTTTCAAATGCTCAGAAATGACACTGACCAAAAATACTGCCAGTAGAATCTGCCATGTTTTCCAGGGGAACATTTCTATTGTGCCTTTTGGTACTTTTTGCATGTCAGAGGGCTAACTTAGATCTAAACTCATGCAATTTATCCATGAAGGAGAGAAGATTCTCATTTCCATCTTGCGTTTTCCTGTTCAGTTCATTGAGGTGGTAGAATATATCAGCCAGCGAGGCAAGTTTTGTACATGTTGTTCCATGGAAAAGCCAGCGTATTTCTATGTCAAAAGTAAATTCTGGTGTTCTGCTCCCATTTCCTCACACAACAGCGAGAAAAGGCAACATTTTAAGGACTGTGATTTTATTAAGTTCAGTATCTTTATTGCTCCATCTAACAGTAAGGAAAGTTCTTCCGGCAGTGTTTTCGCCATGAGATCTTCACGGTGCAGGAAACAGTGGGTCACCAGGGTTTTGTTCTTTGACCTTGCTTACAAACCCTTCACTTTGTCAGTCATGGAGCCAGTCCCATCTGTGCAAACACTAAGACAATTCTTCCAGTGCAATTCTCCCTCCTCAAGGGAGGCTGTTTTCACCCTGAAGATTTCCTCTCCAGTCATGTGACTTGGCAGTTGTCTGCTAATATAATTTTTTTTTAAATTTATCTCCATCAACGTGCCTGACGTTAGCCAAGAGTTGAGCGTGGCTACAGGTATCTGTTGATTCATCAAGCTGCAGTGCAAATTTTGATTGATTTTTTTTTTCCCTCAGAGCACAGTCTCAATGTCTGCTGACGTTATCAATGCTACTTATATTATCTGAAAGGGGAACTTTTGTGATTTCATTGACTGCATTTGCACCTAACATTACTCGCACCATTTCTTTGCATGCTGATAAAATTAATATTTCTGCAACTGTATGTGGTTTTTTTTGCCTTCGCTACAAGTTCAGCGGCGAAGTAGCTTACTTTCAATGATTTATCAGAAACTGTTACACAGTCTTTTATCATTTGCACCTGTTTTTCATTTTGAACCTTCAAATGCTCAAAAAAATATTTGCCCTTGTTGGCAAGGGATGGATGTTTGCTTGTAGGGTGTCATATTAACTTACTTGGCACCACTACATGGTTTGAGAGATTCTCCCCACACAAAGACATTGTTGAAGAGAGCAAGATGATTCACCTGTAAACAAAAATCCAAATTGCAAATAACTCTCACAGTAGCATTAACTTACCAGTTGGACTTCATGTTCAGCTTCATCACTGAAAGTAGATATGAAGGTGCCAGAATCTCTTTTCTTCAAAAATGTGTCCATTTTTCGAGTCTTCAATTCAAAATTCACCACTGTAACTTAATGGATGATAAGAAAACACAGCTACCATGTGAACGGCAACATCATTGGAGTGTAGTTGTGTGACATCTGTCTTACACATGTACACCCGAACAGCAACAGCACAAAATGCAAATTAATTAAGACACTAATTAAAATAGAGAATTTTTTTTTCTCATCAAAAGCAATTTTTCCAAAATTCCATGGCACACCTGTTCATGTCTGATGGCCTGTGCTCTGGCACACTGGTCTAAAGGATGCCTGTTTGATAGGTATGGCAAGTAAAGTACAGGTTCAGCAAGCCCTGCATGCATCAAAGGTGAAGTCTGGCATGCTGCATGATGAACATGCAGGAAACCATATGTCCTAGGAGACTCAGGCAAGTTCTCACCAAAATGTGTGGTTGATAAGGGTGGTTCAGGATTCTAACCTGCCCCAGGGCAGAAACTCTGGCTCTATTCTCTGTGTTGGAGTCAACGTTTTTTCTTTGTTAATTTCTTAGGCTCAGCTCAAGAAAAAAGATGGAGAATTTGATTAATAGACTTCTTCACCTCCCGAGGTGACTTTCCACAGATCAGCCACTCGAGGTATGGGTACACTATTTCCTGTTTTCTGAGATAAGCTGCCACCACCACAAGTCATTTGATGAAAACTCTTGATGCTGTCAACAGTTCAAAAGACAGAACTCAGTATGTCCTACCTGAAACCTCAGGTACTTCATGTGACAGAAACATAGACGCATGCATCTTGCAGGTCAAGAGCCACAAACCAGTCCTGAAGATCTAATAATAGACATATGGGTACAAAAAGGGTTTACCATTCTGAATTTGAAGCTGTGAATGAAAGCTATGAGTCTCCTCAAATCCAGGATGGAACACTACCTTCGCCTCCCCATTTGGAATTAGCAAATAGTTGGAATAAAAAGCATTTCCACTGTATTGAAGCCAAACTTCCTCTATTACCCCTAGAGAGAGAAAGGTCTCCACTTCTTAAAGCAACAGTGTCATGACAGAGATCCCCGAACAGGGAAGGTATGGAACTGAAAATAAGTTTCCATGCAGACTCTCTCTAGAAGCAAATGGTTTGATGTTATGAAGTTTCATGCTTCCCAAAAGAAATAGAAGAGGTGCCCAAGCAGAGAGGAGAAGGGGTAAAGATCCTATAGACTTGAAATACTGTAACATGGACTTGACGGGTTGGTCAAGAGGATTGGTTCAATGTGGTCACAGTATGAAAGGTGGCCAGGGTAGAGGTTGAAAGTCTTCTCTTTCAAACACGGTCTCTTCCATGAAGGCTTCATGGGCCTTTTGTAGTATAAGACAGTGGGTGAGGTTCTTTGTCTAGAATAGGATGTGTTTTCCCTGTTTCCTTCTGGGAGTCGGGGTGTATAATCCTAGTGAACACAGAATAGCCTGGAAGTCCATCAACAAGAGATACCACCGAGCCCGCCTGTTCTGCCAGTATGGGCCCCCTTTTACCTGTCTTGCTGAGCCAGGCTCTTAAGCCTCCTCTAGCACAAACACAAGCAGGGCCACACCCCGCTGCAGAAAGACACAGACACTGAGATCAGCTCTGGGAAGACTTAGCTTCAGGGACTTGCCCCAGTACTCAGGTGCCCACCTCCCTTGGAGTGCAGACCCAAAGGTATACTGTCTTGCGCTGCATGGAAAAATCTGCACAGCGCAAGCTCATAAAAATTTGCCTTCTTCCTTGATGTGAAGAGAGAGATGCACAGTTTCTTGCCCCCCCCCCCAGATATGAATTGCACAAACTGGGTAATATTATAAACAAAACAAATTGATTAACTATAAAAGGCAGATCTTAAGTTATTATAACAGATAGCAAACAGAACAAAGCAGATTACTGAGCAAATAAAACAAAACACACAAACTACGCCTGATTCACTAAAGAAACAGGTTACAAAATGTAATTTCTCACCCTAAATGCTGAATTAGGCAGGATGCAGAGTTTCTGTAGCTCAGAGTTCCAGTTATTTCTTCTTACAGACTGGACTCCTGTCTCAGTCTGGACTCACCCCTGCCTTTCCCTTCAGGTTAGTTCCTTTGCCCCTTCAGGTTCTTTCAGCAGTCCTTCTCTTGGTTAAGCAATGGAGGAGAGTCCCGTTTGCCTTCCTCCCCACCCTTAAATAAGATTTACATAAGGCAGGAATCCTTTGTTTCCCAAACTTGACCCTCCTCTCTCCTTTTAGTGGAAAGTTACAAGAAGTCCAAGATAATGTTTAGTATTGGGTGACAAGACCACCTGACCTAGTAGTGTCACAGTTAAGTCCCAGGACGCCTTCCAGGAAGGAGAGAGATTAGTAGCTCCATAGTCTTCTTGTTTTTTCCTAATGGCCCATCAAATCTGATGGCCTGTCATCTGGTGGGTGTCTGCCCAATACATACCCAGTTGTAATTGTTACATAGTCCATAATCCTGACTTTAGATATATACATACAAATTGGATAATCACATGCAGTAAATCACAACCTTTTCAATGATATCTTACATGACCCATCTTACATAAAACGTATCTTAGTTATGTCATATCCATATCATAAGCATATTTCCATAAAGAATATGGAGTGTAACGTCACAGCAGGGATGGGATCACTGGCTTATCAGGTGCTGATGGGGAGACAGCAGCTGGTATGGTGTTTTCCTCCCTGGAAGGATATTCTTCATCTGAAGATTGATCAGTTGCTTGATCACTGTTGTATGAGCCTTTATTAGTGATACAGATGATCTCAGTACTGATGAAGCTGAAGTATCTGGTGCCACTACCAAAGTTTTCAGCACTGTGGATAGTAACAGATTTTATCTCTGTTGTACTACAAAGGACTCCTGGTACCATGTATTACCGCAGCACCAAGAAATGCAATGTGGGGGTAGATTCTGCCAGAGTTGCCAGTGCCAAGTGAGCTGTGCTGAGGAGCTTGGTTCTGGTACCATAGACTCAGTACTGGGGGGGTGTAGTACCACCGTCTGAGATACCAGACTTTCAGTACTACCTTGTCCTGAGAGCTTCAGCGGTACTCAATTTAGGCTGTGGCTCTAAAGGGACTCAAGATTTATGAGGTGATTTTAGTCCTTTCTTGCACCATTCAGCAAAGGTTGATCTGTCCCTGTGTTTCCCAGAGTGCTGCTCTTTCTACCTCACTCCACACAAACTTAGAGGAGTTTTACTCTGTCCTACAAGAATCAGATGACCCTTAGCCATAGAGAGAGTTGGGAGATGGAGATGCTTCTGAGATGGAGCTCATGTCAGGGCACTTCTGGACTCAGAACTCCCAGACCAGCAAGGTCTTTCTTTCCTGAATCTGAGGCAGGCCACATGTCTCTTTTGGCTAAGGCTAACTTGAGGCAACCTTCTCTGGATTTGTCTTTTCTGAGAAAGACTTATGTATGTTACATCTATTGGGGATGTGCCCCTCCCTTAGATAAAGGCATCTACTGTGTCCATTGCTGAACAGCATATCCACTTCATAGGAGGGGCAGTTCTTGAACTCAGGAGACTTAGGTTTCATCATGATCTAGTTCCAGCACCAGGGGAAAATTTTCCACAAAAAAACAATAGTTTTATCCTGCCAATGGGCACAAAGGAAAACTAGTCTAACAATACTAAGCCTGCTGCTCTCCAAATGTATAAATAGTTACAAAAATATTTGCTGTGTTGAAATGTAAACATTGCTGGTGTTCCATCTCATAGCCAGAGGTGGTAAGAAGGAACTAAGGGTGGTTGGGACCACTCTGGCCTTGGTACAGACCACAAGGACACTTAGGGCACAAGTACGGCCCCAACAGAGATCTCTGGCCAAAAGATTCTGATCTTGAGCACACACATCCCAGGAGTGGAACACATACAGACAATTGCTTGATATAGTGGCCTTTCTAATTGCTGTCACAATGGATCAGATAACTTGCAGCCTTGGCTTGAAATCCCCTGTGCCTTATTTCTCACAGGGAGATTAATTATCTGAACATGCCCCATTTTTCTTCCCAAGGAAGTCTCACCTGTCTACCTTAACCAAGAGAAATTTTGCTAGACAAGGCTAGACTGGATCTGGTGGCATTCCAAGGCTGTGTGCTAGGCACTTAAAGCTTACATTTCCTGGACCAAACCCTTTAAGCAACTCCAGGTCCCTGTTTGCACTGTTCAAATGGAAGAAGGAATCCAGAGAGGTAATTTCCTGCTGGATTCATGCCTGCATCCCGCAATCCTACTCCCTCACAAACTTCCCCTCCAGAGAAACTCAGAGCTCTTTTTACCACTGAGAACAGTAGCCATGTCCTGGGCAGAGCATAGAAAGGCATCCATGGATGAGCTCTGCTGGGCCAATGTCTGACTACAGCTTCTGGAGATGTTAACAACTGAATCTATATGTGGCCTTTGATGAGTTCTCAGAGGAGTTCTTACATGGCAGCCTCAAGGTTGCTGCCCTTGAGAGGAAGACTACTCACCTCAATGGGCTCCAACGAATCTCCCCTCTTGCTCTCAGTCTGCTCACCCTCCCAAATCTGGTCACTTCACCTTATAGTCTCCCTAGCTATTCCTTCCCACTGTGGGTATAGTCCTTGTAGTCAGACCCATACAGCCACATCACAGAAAAACAAGACTTCTTGTACATTGCTAATTGTTTGTGATGCAACCTCACTAGTATGAGCAGGACACCCAGTAGAGGCACAGGGCTCAGGCAAAGGGACTAGACCAGGGGTTGGCAACCTTTCAGAAGTGGTGTGCCGAGTCTTCATTTATTCACTCTGATTTAAGGTTTTGCGTGCCAGTAATACATTTTAATGTTTTTAGAAGGTCTCTTTCTATAAGTCTATAATATATAACTAAACTATTGTTGTATGTAAAGTAAATAAGGTTTTTAAAATGTTTAAGAAGCTTCATTTAAAATTAAATTAAAATGCAGATCCCCCCAGACCAGTGGCCAGGACCCGGGCAGTGTGAGTGCCACTGAAAATCAGCTCGCGTGCTGCCTTCGGCATGCGTGCCATAGGTTGCCTACCCCTGGACTAGACAGTCAGGGTAGCACTGGCTAACAACAATTTTTTTTCCAGCTCTAGAAGTTCTGAGAGGGAGAAGTCTGCCCGCACACAGAGGAACTGTGGAGGAGCTGGGCCCAAAAGTCCTATCACTTCCCTGACTGAAGACTCACCCCAGTGTTCCACCAGTATGGACATCACTGCAATGCTTTTCCATGAAGTAAGTTATTATATCCACTCCCTTCCTCCTGCTTTTAGCTGTGAGCTGCTAATAATGGATGGACACCTCCACTCCAGGGGCTCTGGTAAGCCCATGTGTTGGGATTTTTGAAAAGTGGTTTAGGAACACAAGTCACATTGAAAAGTCAGCGATAAACTTGTGAAAAATCCTACCTGTAGACTATGATCCAGTCCTGTCCATGTTGTCTGAGGTGTTACTGGTTACTTGTTCTGCACCTGGTTCTCCATTCTCTGAAAGTTCTATACCTCAGGCAATATTGATGTAACAGAACTCTTCCCCCCTCATCTTGTTCAACACTAACGAATCCTACATTTTGTAAATTCACAAGGATGCCTGTCAGTTCAGTGGAGGATACTGTCCTATATTGCACTTGCCAGTGTACTGATCTATGCGGTGGTTCTCAAACTATAGTGTATGGCAAAGCATCTGTCATTCTTTAAAGTAATGATGACAGTGTCTGCCACATGTCACCCAGTCCAGGACACTTAGGAATTCCAGAGAGTTATTTTTTTTTAAATAAACCAGTTAAACTAAACTGAAAAAAAACAACCCCAAACCAACCACATTCCTTTTGTGACTTGTGTGTCTGCTTCCTTGTCAGTTGTTTCTCTGATGTAAATTCAAACACGAGCATGTTAGCAGATGACACTAATACCAGAGAAGTAGCAAACATATGAAAGAACTGAACCAAACTGCAAAGTGACCTCTAGAGTTTAGCACAGTAGTTTAGGGCAGTAGGGCAGCAGACAATGAATGGAAATTCCATACTACTAAAATGTGCAGTCCGGTGCAGAGAGGAAACAGATACAAAATGCACTAATGTAACCAAACAGCCTGACACACTGCATTAAAGCAAATTTATTTTCATCTACTTTCTTTAATAGTGCCCTTATTTTTCATGGGCACTTAGTGACTTCAAGGAAGGCAACCCTGAACCCTCAGAGTTGGGAGTAAAATGTCCGAGATGCTCTCTCTCTCAACAGGCATTCCACTATATGATGATGTTTGAAAGCCACTCAATTTACATCTTCCCAAGAGCACAGTTGACAGAGTGGGTGACAAAGGGTACTTTTGTCATAGATTGTGTGTTATGTATTAGTTGCGACATGCCCACCATTGCTGTTCCCTTACTAGGCTCCCACATGTAATAGCTGATCCATCTGATATTTTTGGATTTAGCCAGCATGCAATTTCCACCTCAGAAACACTATGCAGATGGAATCAGGCAACCAGTCTCCATGGCCTATTTGAACTTTTTGCTTGCCTAAATCCCACTCACTTGCTGATAGAATTGCAGGGACGTATGGAAGCTGTATTTTTAAATTGCCCTGGGAATAAATTTCAAGTCCTGCATGGAAGTGGTCGGGGTCCAGCCACCAAAATAATTTTTATCAACCAGATCTGATGTGTATTTCCTGTTAAATACATCTTGCATAATTAAGATTTCAGGCTTTAGGAATGTCCAGATTTCCTTTTGGTGTCACATGTGGGTGCTTGAGGGACAAGCAAAATAAATGCTTAAAAACAAATTACACACAAAGAGACTGTGATTGTTCACTCTGCCTTGAATTACAAAACAGCATTTTTCACATGGTTAGAGTCCTAGGTCATAAGAAATGTCACTTGAGAAGAATGCAGAGAGGAAGAGATGTAAAACGCTAGCAGTATGTCTGATGGAACCTGGCTTTAGGAATGACTTCTCCGAAAGGAGAAAGGGCTTTAATAATAAGCAAGTGTATCAGATTTCTGAAAACACTGTCTTAAGGTCCATAGAGCAGCTGGCAGTGCTATGAATTCTGTGACCTGCCTCTGAACCCTTCAAACTCATTTCCTGTCAAGCATCAGACCCAAGAGGACAAGCAAAAAGCTGTTAAATTATTTTCTAGAACAGTCTGAGATTAGAATTCCAGTAATGTCTTGAATTCCATTTCAGTTGTCCTAAACTGGCCACTTCCAGTTCCTAAGATTGTTGTGCGTATGGCAGTGCTCTCCTCCTTTGGGGGGAAGAAGCAGAGAGCGGGGGTGGAAGGGAGGAGGAAAATAGGTTGCAGCTTTTCAGACAGTGAAGAGAAGAGTCAGATACTAGATTATTTAAATAAATTACACAGACTTTCAGTAGATTAAACTGTCAGTGAAAGATTCATTTTGTCCTTAAGAGTGAAGGTAAACCTGATTGCAGTTTATTGAGTGGATGCCTCTGATCTCTTCCTATGTCTGTGTGCTCCAAGATCAAGTGGAGGCTGGTGACATCTGAAAGTGGATAGGCAAAACCAATACACAACGGCACACCGATAGAGTCATTTACGGCAACAGAGAAAGACCTTCTTCTGCCTCAAATCAGTCTAGGACAGGCAAGCCTCCTCTCTCTACCCCCATGATCTGCCACTGCCAAGACCCTCATAAGAAGTGATGGAGAAGGTTCAGAAAAGTACCCAACGTTTTACATGCTTATCCGAAGTTAATGTGAGTCATGTAAGAGTTAAATTGGGATGGAAATCCTGCAAGACCTGACTCTGATGAGACAGCAGGAAATTCCACTTTAGGTTTTTCCAATTTCCAGCCAAAACCTGATCTGAGTAATTCAGAACCATCCCAGAAAGTTGGTTTAAGTTTTATTATAGAAACTTGTTTTTGTTCACCCACAGGGCCCAAGTTCACAAAAGTAGAGACAGATCCAAGCCTCTCATCTCAAACCCCTTTCCCCCCGAACGTTTGGACTTGGGACCAGACTGTGCATTGCTGGATCATCTTTACAGACAGGTGAACCATGAAGCCAGGAGCTCCCTTTCTTCTCCAATTTAAGAAACCTTAAGGGAATCTTTTAAGGATTTCACTCTTTGCCTTTTTGTCAGCTCTCCTGTCAGCAACACAGTGAGGTCTAGAATAACAAAACGGGATGATGAAATGTGGTGTTGCTGCCTTTCAAAGCTAAAGAGCACTAGGGATACGAAGGCAAATTCAATAATGGTTAATGTATTTTTCAGTAACTATCTTCTATTTCATCTATAATTGTTTCTAACTGGTTTTATTTTCATAAGCATATTACAACAGTAGAGCTAGATACGTAGCAGATTGTTAATATTAAAACGTAAGTCTACTGATAAAGGAAAATGTTAAAGTAAACGAGAGGAGAAAACTTGCAGCAAATTAATCAAAACATTCTCTTTCAATGGGGATGAAAAGGTGCATAAATCATTACAGACACATGCTTGTGATTTTGCTTTTCTTTCTTTTTATTATTCTCTCTATTACTCAGCTGTTTAAATTAGCTTCAGCGACTGATCCAAATTCCAATAAAGCACTACTCCAGCAGGTGTATAAACTGAACAAATCTATCATCAACAAAACCTTAAAGATGAAGATCCTGCCAAGCATGAAGTCTATTTCCTCTAATCACCTCATCTGATATTTCAGTTACCCCCCCCCCCCCCAACTTCTAGTCATTGGCTTGTGACCCAAAGTCACAGTCCACAATGGCCACCATCTGATCCTTTGTATCAGAAACTGACTGGAGAACGTTTCAGTGGAATTAGGCATATTTTCCAAGTCAAATTAATGGAAATTCCTGGTAACACAAGAATGAATTAACAAACTAATGTTTTCTTTTGGTTTAGGGACTCTTTGAACTTGCCATTACAGCTGCTGGCTGAGCAGAGACTAACCCACAGCCAACCCAAAAATACCAGGCTAAATTACGAACAAATAGGAAAAATACCACCCCTTGTGTTTGAACCTTGGGCCCATCTAGACAAGCAATAACTTAATGAGAGAATCACCTTCCTAGTGAAAGGACAGAGCCAAACCGTACTTTGAAATCACTATGCCCTGGGGGGACTGTCACCCTGATCTTGTGTGGGAAGGCTGCTGGACCTGTTGGAGTAAAAAAGATGTTAAACAACATATATGAAACAGGAGTGGGGTTTCCAGTTTCCTTTTTTGAAAGTAAACAGAATGCCTTATTTAGGAGGAGAGATGTGACTTCTAATTGTACACACAACAAATAGAATAAAGGGAACAAGGTGAACACATTTGCTTTTCTTACATAGTCATTAATATTGAAGTCCAAAAAAAGACTATCAGGAAACAATCCTGCATTCATGGTATTTATTATAGCTCCTATGAGATGGGCCTGACCTTTTCAAAAGTTTGGATCTGGATCCAAACTTTGCAGCTGCCTCCTTTTGACAATGGACCAAACTTGAAGCCCTACATCTGAATGCTCCTGAACTTTGAAATAATTTGGGTCTAAATCTGGATCCAAAGTTTGCAGCTTGGGTGTATTTTGAACATTCATGGTAAGTGGCTTAAAGAGAAAGCTACAAATATAATTGCTATTCCTGTTGAAAAGAAGATCTTTATAAGCAGATGTCTCCCTTTACGATTTACTCCTCTCAGCATTATTGTAATTAATGCATACAGGATGGTTATAAATCCTTCTCTCTCTAAGGTACTTTTAGCACACCAAGTATGTATTCTCTAGGTGCTATACATAGCAAAGTAAGAGAGGCATAAAACCTCTAACAAAAATGAGCTCTGCTTTCACTTATCTGAGGTTCAGCTGCTCATACTTGGGTTAGGGTGTCTAGGTGTCCAGTTTTCGACTGGAATGTCCAGTTGAAAAGGGACCCTGGCAGCTCCGGTCAGCACCTCCGACCAGGCTGTTAAAAGTCTGGTCGGCGGTGCTGCAGGGCTAAGCAAACTAGTCTCTACCTGTCCTGTCTCCATGCTGTGCCCTGGAAGCGGCCAGCGGACCCGCTCCTAGGCAGGGGGGCAATGGGACTCAGCACACTGCCCTCGCCCCGAGCACTGGCTCTGCATTCCTATTTGCTGCCTTAGCCCTGCTGCGCCGCTGACCAGGAGCCGCCTGAGGTAAGCCCATGCCCCAACCCCGAGCCCCCAAAACCTGGAGCCCCCTCCTTCACCCCAAGCCCGTCATTCCCAGCCCCACCCCAGAGCCTGCACCCCCAGTTGGAGCCCTCACCCCCCCGCCCTCCAACCCCCGACAACAGCCCAGAGTCCCCCTCCCACACCCTGAACTCCGCATCCCCAGCCCCAACCCAGAGCCCGTACTCCAACCCCCTGCCTCAACTCGCAGCCCCCTCCCACACTCCAAATCCCTTGGCCCCACCCCCAGCCTGGAGCCCCCTCCTGCACCCCCAGCCCCACCCCAGAGCCTGCACCCCCAACCCAGAGCCTGTACCCCCTCCCACACCCCAACCCTCTGCCTCAACCCGCAGCCACCTCCTACACTCTGAATCCCTCAGCCCCACCTCCCAGCCTGGAGCCCTCTCCTGAACCCAAAACCCCTCATCCCCAGCCCCACCCCAGAGCCCGCACCCATAGCCGGAGCCCTCACCCATTCTCCCTGTCCCAGCCTGGAGACTCCTCCCCACACCCTGAACCCCTCAGTTCTGGCCCCACCCCAGAGCCAGCACCCACAATTAGAGCCCTCAGCACCTCCCGTACCCCACCTCCCTGCCCCATCCCAGTGAAAGTGAGTGAGGGTGGGGGAGAGTGAGCCACTGAGGGAGGGGGAATGCAGTGAGTGGGGGAGGGAGGCTCGCAAAAGGATGGTGGGGGCTAGAACCACAGGGGGTGAAAGTGAATCCTTCCCCCAGATTTAACTTATTTTGAAATCAGAGTGCATTAATATTGAATATTAACAATTGCAGAAAGCCACTACCGTCTCCCTTTATTTTATTTAAAACAAAACCAAAAACCAAAAAACACACCACCACAAAACTACACATTGATTAAAGTAGTCTTGAAACTATTGAAAATGCTTATTTGAGCTTTCCTTAGAATTATTATAGAAGTGGGAGACAGCACCCTTTAGCACTAACAATTTTTAGTGAGATACTTTGAAGAACTATTGTGCACACAGTAACTGGATTATCCTCACAACACACCCATGATGTAGGGTATGGTAAATATCATTATTCCCACTTTGCAGATGCAGATTTTCAAATGATGGGCATCACAAAGCTTTTGGATGTGCAACTTGAGACCGAAGTTCTAATTTGCAGAGGGGCTGAGCATCTGCAGACACCAATGACTTCAAATCGAAGTTGTGGGGCTCCCCACCTCTAAAAAGTTAGGCCTTATCTGTCTCACATTGGGTAACCTAATAGGGAAGGACCCAGAACTAGTGGGCACACATTTTAAAATGTTGGCCTAAGTTATTTGTTCAAAGTCATACAGGGAGTGGTGGCAGTCAAGGATTAGAATTCAGGAGTTCCTGGCTCCCTGTTCTGTACCATTGTGCCTACCCCACGGCTTTCCAAATTCTTAAAGTCAAAAGGGATGAGTTTCCATTTAAGCATATCAATTCAGCACTCAGAGTGGGTGCACACAGGTTCTGATGCAAGAAGCAAGCAGACTGGTTTGGGTGATTTGCCTTTAAACAAAAGACAAGGAAGAAATGTTTGCACCAAAGAGTTCCCTGAAAGTTGGAAGGGGCAATAAATTTGAGCAGTCAAGGAGATGACAAAGCTAATGAAGATGTATGATAGCAACAGGGACCCCCAGAGAAGAGGAGCCTACTTACAGCAGATGTCCCCAAACTGTGGGGTGCACCCCCCAGGGGGTCGTGGAGGAACGTTCAGGGGGGCATGACAGGGCCAGGGCCAGTCCCCATTGGGGGCAGGGAAGGAGTGCCACCCAGCCCTGCTCTGCTCCAGCCCCAGCCTTGGCCCTGACAGCGGCCCTGCTGAGGCTTCCACCCCCAGCCTCGGCCCCATTCCTGGCACCAGCCCTGACCTCCCCCTTACCCCAGTCCCCCTCCTCCCTCCAAGCCATGGCCCCACTCCAGCTCCTGGGGTGGGGCGTGACCATGAAAAATTTGGGGATCAGTGGCTTAGAGGGTTTTGCCTGTGCACCTTGGAAGTCAGTACAGAGGCACTGGAATGGGCCTTCTCAGGCTTGTGGCCCTTACATGTAGGAGCTGAGATGAGTCATTTAGCTGATAATCTGTCTGTCTTTTGCCCAGTGCCGAAGATGGCAACTTTGGCAGTCTGGGCTCATTGGAGCAGTGCTCCTTTCTGCTCATCAGACATTGATGCCAGTGTAGTGGCTGATGATCGGGGCCTCTTTTAGCTGCTGGGCCATATCCACTGAGTGGAACCATGGCTCACCAGGGCACTGACAGAGCAACTGCCAGATGTCTGAGGCATTGGCATAGCTCCCTTCTCAGAGTCTGCAGAGGCTTGCATTGACCTCTCTAACAGAGAAAGCTTCAGCCTTGCCTCCCCCCTCACTCTCTGGGTACTCATTGGAGTAAGAATGACAGGATTGTCCTGGAGTCTCCAGGAATTAAAGATTAATCTTTAATTCAAGATTATGTCATGATGAAACCTCCAGGAATACGTCCAACCAAAATTGGCAACTGTAAACATCACTCAGATATGTCCTTGTCTCAGACAAAGCGAGCACCAGGACTACTTGTTGTTAATGGGCATCCAAGTGTCATATGTGGGACAGGTCTTAAACCACGTCTTTGCCAATAGGTGTAAAAACAAAAAAACAACCAGCCCAAAAAAACCAAAATACACTACACTATTATATACATGTAAATGAGACAGCATGCAGAGCAAGCAGACATTGTAGGGGTTCCATCTTGCGACACAGACTGTAAGAAGGAACTGAGGAATGGTTCGATCCCACCTCACCCTATATGCCCTCAGTGGCGGGGGAGGAGGAGGGCATCCAGAGCTAAAACACAGCCCCAGACATTGCTAGCCAAACGAATCCAGTCTCTCACACGTGGCACATGTGTGCCAAGAGTGTAATCTGTCTGGACAGTCATTCAAAGAAAACAGAAACTCACCAATTGTAAACATTCTAGAGAGCTACAAAGTTAATCGAACAAAGTGTACTGAAAGGGGGTGAAAAGGAAAAGCCTGGGGTTAGAACCTTGTGAAATGCGGAACTATCTTCACTCTTCAATGTGTGAAGAAATAATTCCAGTACAAATTGAAAACAAGAAATGGAATTACACACAGATTGTTTGCTCCCAAATAAACTATGTTGGGAAAACTTTCTCAAGGCACTGTTACATAAGAGAATATGGAGTTTGGATATTTATAGAACAGTCCATTGCATCTTTGGATGTTTTAATGAAATATGAAAAAAACCCAAAACCCAGAAACAAGGGCCTTTACATGTGGTTAAAGAGGGTTGGACCAGCATTTCTTGGTCCAGATGAGAGCTAGATTAATTTTCCAAATCAGAAAAACAGGAATTGAGCCAAAGTCAGCGACTCCATACATATAAGTAAGGCATTTGAAACAAATGAGATTCGTGTTGATTAGAGCATAAATCAAAATTGAGAATAGAAACTAAAATGACCCCAACATTTAGCCAGTGTTCTATTCATTGAAAAATCCAACATGAGAAGAAATAGTTATGATAACGAAGAACAGAAATTCTGGGAAATTCAGTTATTTAACTTGAGGAGCCCAAACAGCATCTATTTCTCAAACATGGGTTTTTGGAAATTCTAAAGTGACAAATCTGGAAATCTTTCAGTACCTGTGTCCAATAAACAGTGTTCCGCATTTATTAATTTTACTCTCTAGCATAAGTAGTATTATTGTTGGCTATGTCACAAAAAAAGTGCATAAATGACATGGCCAAATAGATTGCTCCCCAAATTTGATCTACTTAAAAATATTACAATGGTTGGCAAATATCTTCTAGTTTCCATAGTATTTAGAGAAACCCCAAATCCAACCACTCCCTTTAAGTTAAAAACAAACAAGCCCCCCCCGAACATTTGTGAGACACAATACCAACAAAGTTTGAGCAGCAGTAACAAGATTCTACAGAAGTCTAACAAAGTGAAAACATTTCACTTAAAAAGACCCCAAAACAATAGAAACAGTTTCTTTAAGATGATTAACAACCAAGCCAAACAAAGCAGAATTCTGAATTCATGAAAACTAGGAAGTGAAACTGATCAAAGAGGCAAAGTTGGCCAGTCTATTTTCCCAAAACCAAACCAAAACCACCACTAGATTTTAAAAATTATTTCAGTGTTAATTGCTTGAGCTTGGGGTTGTCAGTAACAAAGGCAAGGTAGTGCATTAAAAAAAAAATCTAAGCTAAGTGTCTTCCCAAAGTTTAAGAAATTAAGAGTTTAAAAAAATAAAATAATGGAAAAGTATTTGAGTGTACTAGATACTTCGGGATTATTTTGTTATTCTCCATTCCAGTGGATACAATTACTATATGTTGACTCTCTGGTATTGAAAAATCTCAGCTGAAATAACCTGCTCCCACACAAAAATGTTTTTAAATGGCCTATCTGGTATGTTTTCACATACACAAGGAGCTAAACATATTTTCAGCCTAGAAAAAAAGTTCATAGTAAGAAAAATACAAAGAAAGGACAAATATAAAGTCTCTTTGAGAGACAGAGCAAAGAGCAAGTCACCGTGTCTATGGCAGCTGCATTTTCAGCATTTAAAGTTGAAATATACAAGAAGGACACCATCTTCATTCAGATGCAGTTGTGCACAATGCTCTCCCATATTTTGGGTTTATTGTATGGGAGATTAGAAGGTCCACACCCAAGCCCTCCCTGAAATATTTTGGTGTAACGTCAAGTCTGAAAGTTATGGAATCATCCATACATTGTGTGAATCAGAAAAATAAAAGGGATACAGTATGTGTTTGCACATCAGTTAAATGGAGGACCTTACTGAGAAATGATGAGCAAATGGATTACGTGATTGTACCTCAAAATTGGAACACAAACACCGAAGGGACACACGAGCCCAAATAATGAGGTAGTGATGAAGGATTTTTTCTCCCAGAGGGACCTTTCTACCTGCAAGAATGAGTCATGTCAATAGCATGGAGATCCACGGACAACACCTTCTTCCAATCAAGCCAGGGAACTGGCAGCTCCTGGGATAACAGGATTTCAGACTCCAAAGATCATCAGTCAGAGAAGCAGGGACCTTGCCCAAGCTGTGAGAACTATGCAATATAGTTTGTTATCTGAGGTCTCAGTTATCTTCATTTGTATTTAAGAAAAGGTGTAGACTTTGCACGTACATCTTAAGAAGGCATCTGTCATCATACAGGCATTCCTACTGAGAACTGTGTGTGACAATGGACAACTACAGTACTATTGTGGTTTCAAATTCTTGGAATCTTAACTTGGGATACAGATGTTGTTGGTAACGGTAACTGTGTAAACGTACTGAGAGAAAAAAATCGACATGATAAAAGGTGAAGGATACTTGACTGTTTTGGATGCTCTGCTGTTTATGCCTCTTGATTTATAAGGTCTTTTCTTTAAATTGCATTATGGAGTATGCACTGTTTGCAAAACTCTAGTTAAGGGTGAGTCAGCAGTTTCAAATGTACTTCCTTTTCAGGGGTTAAATAAGCACATATTTTAAAATATTTTCCAAGCTGAATCTTGGCAGGGGCATCCTCAGGGTTAGAGCAAATTCTTTATAGAAGCCTGATGATGTGTTGTTTTCCTGTGTCCCTATAAGTCTGGGGTTTTTATGTTTCTGTTTTTTTTTTTTTAACTCTATAAAGTTGACTCGTAGTGCTTTTGGGTTTAAGTCTTTGGAGTGAAGTGCAAAACAGCTGGTTTATTTCTTCTAGAAGATCTAATTATTATAATTGTGCACTGAATTCCCCCCCCCCCCCAATCTTGTTTCCAGGACTCAGAAAAGTATATGGATTTATTCTCTCTTTGGGAAGCAGATGGAGCTCTCATAGATGCTAGGTGAAGGGGACAAGGAACTCTGGCTTGTGGGCAGATCTAGATAAGCTGTGAGTGATCATTGGTCTTTAGTGCATACCTATAGAATTTTTTTGTGAAAATCTGGAAGAAGCATTGTCTGCAGGCTCAAAGATTTAAAAGAGGTCAGAATACCAATTCACATGACAGACAATTTCCCATAACCCTAGTTGTGCCACAGCTGCTTTGCACTGGCCCTCAAGCACAAAGCACCCTTTAAGACCAGTCTAACCAACCCCACAGGATCACCCATGCTACAGTGATATTTCAGTGGTATAGAGGTTTTATGCCATCCTCCCTCCCTGTTGCCAGCAGAAGAAGTACGGCCAGGGTAATGGGTCATGTTTGAGACTCTCTACACTCTGCTGATCCTGACTATGTCAGGCTCCCCATCTGGGAATGCTGACAGCCTATAGAACATAGCAGCATTTTAGGCAATGTAAAGGCTGCTGTATGTCTAAGAAGTTTGAAAGTTCTTCCAATGTTTATAAAACATGTGTTTCTTTTATGTAAGAGAATTTGTAATTTTATGCAAAAATGTGACTTCACATGCAAAAATCTTTCCGATGGGTAAAACCGCAAATCCACTGGGGACAGTGTATGTCAACCTCAATAAAGTCTGGGTTAAAAGCAGGAGGTGTAATCAGTCACTCAAGGAGGCGGTTTTATCATCTCCACTGAACAAACTATGGATGTTCAAAAGGAAAAACTGTAAGTTAAATACATACATCAGACACAGAATATTGAAGTCAAGCACAGAGGAACATTTTTGCGTTGTCCTCATCACCACAACTTTATTTTGATGACACATTTATGAGGACAGACTAGATTTTAGTGGGACTGTAGGACTGACCAAAATAAATGCAAAACAGTTCCAGACCAGAGCTGGAAGCCAGACTACAAGAATCTCTCTGTGCTTTTGGGCTGTGTTTAAGTTAGATATTGGCAAATTTGACTTGGGAAGTGTTATTTGCTGTTTTATTCCCATACTAGACATGCCATTGGCAAACCACATTGTCAAAGTCTGAATCAGGACATATCATATTGTAGAGACTATATCAAAACTTATGTAAGCACTAGCTAGCTTACTACAATATTTTGAATACTTATTTTCTGATGTAAATTTGTGTTTTATGGCACAGAAGCTTTGACTAGAATTAGGATTGAACCAGAACCCCAGAGCTGAACTCCCCTGCATGGGATCCAGTCTGCACAATTGGCCCTTATCTCTAGAACAGGTTGAACCAAAAGCACAGAGCTGAACCCTTTCCCCATACCAAACATGTGAAGAATTCAGACCCGGACCCATATTCTGTGCCTTGGGCCAATCTCTGGTTTTAACTAGTACCCACATGTTCATCCATCTTATTAGAAAACATACTGCCGTTGTGATACCAATACTGGAATAGTGCACCCAGTTCTGGTATCCACACTTAAAAATGGTATTGAAAAATTGGAGAGGATGCAGAAGAAAGCCACCAAATTGACATGGGGGCTGGAAAATTGCCTTTCAGTGAGAGAGCTCAATCTGTTTAGCTTATAAAAAAAATTCAGAGGTGATTACAGTGTATAATTTATCTTAACTGGGAGAAAAATACCAGGTACCAAGGGACTCTAATCTAGTGGACAAAGGCATAACAAGAATTAATGGAAGGAAGCTGAAGCCAGTCAAATTCAAAATAGAAATAACACAGTTTTTTAACTGAGAGAGATATTAACCATTGGAACAAACCACCAAGGCAAGTGATGGAGTTTCCATCTCGATTTTTTCAAAGCAGGACTCCAGGACTTTCTGAAAGACGTGCATTGGTCAAACATACACTACTGGGCTTACTACAGAGCTAACTGGGTGACATTCTAAGGCCTGCAACATACAGGTGGTCAGACTAGAATCACTAGATAATCTAATGTCTAAATTGCAATTAGATACCTGTGGCTGGCCTGTGCCAGCTGAGTCAGGCTTAGGCTAAGGGGCTGTTTAATTGCAGCGTAGACATTCCGGCTCAGGTTGCAGCGCAAGCTCTGGGACCCACCCACCTTGCAGGGTCCTAGAGCTCGGGCTCCTGCTCAAGTCCCAATGTCTACATTGCAATAAAACAGCCCTTAGCCTGCCTGCCTGAGTCAGCTGGCACAGGCTAGCCATGGGTTTTTAATTGCAGTGTAGACATATCCTAGGAGTCTCTGAGTAAGGCTCGGTCCTGCAAAGCTTTACTCATGTGAATTATGTCTGCTTAATTGAGTAAAGGCTTCACAATGACATCTTTGATTTGTGAAGTTTGTAAAGAGAGTTCAGAATCCTTTGGGAGGCAAAGCATTATATGCATGACTATTATTACATTCGACTATCATAATATGTGGTAGGGGAGTACAACAGTTTTCTATTATGTTGTTGCATTAGGAAAGTAAAATATTAAGTGGATTATCTTGCAAGTAATTCCTATATACTACATTCATAATTTGCTCATATCTGTATGAAGTCACAGTAAAAATTCATAGGGTATAACAGATGGGCAGTGGTGAGATAAAAAAAATTTTTTTTGATGAAATCACAATCCCGCAAAATTAAGAGTGGTTTATGATGTCCCTTACATCTCCAGATGTAACTTTCCCCATCATGGCACTGCTGTTAATATGTATTGTTTCTAATGAGAGAAAATGCAAATATTTCTCTTCTCTGGAAGAAATTGATTTGGAGCTAGCTTTCCTCCTAGGTGTCAGATTAATATTACTTGATTTCTAATTGATAGTTATGCATATGCAGGTAGCAAAAGCCTTAATGGGGGATGATTTCCAAAGGCACAAATGGGGGTTAGGTGCCCAGATGCCTTTGAAAATCTAACTGTCAATCACATTCCTGTAAAAGCTATGCATTCTGCTTATCACATACACCCACAGCAGAATATTTCTTATTGACCTACCAATCAAGTCCCTTTTCAGATGGCTTTCAGCTCAAATATGGATCATCAATTAGCAGAAAAAAAAAAAAGTCAGCTAAAAACTATGTTCCCCTCTTCCTTCCCTCAAAAGACAGGGTAAGTTATGAGCTTCCAAAATTTTCTAGTTTTCTTTCTCTATGTTCCTCTTAAAACAGCTTATCTGTTGGGGCTGGTCTTCCAAAACTAAGTGTCCTGCTGCCAAGGATAGTAAAACTAAAGAGGCTGGAGGAATAGTTCCAAGGTATATTGCTAAAAGGAAAGCAACTACAATACGCCACTGGGCATTAGTTTTGAATGACCAGTTCTTATAACTCGACTTAACAAGTACACCTCTACCCCGATACAACGCTGTCCTCGGGAGCCAAAAAATCTTACCACGTTATAGGTGAAACCGCGTTATATCGAACTTGCTTTGATCCGCCAGAGTGCGCAGCCCCGCCCCCCCGGAGCACTGCTTTACCGCATTATATCTGAATTCGTGTTACATCGGGTCGTGTTATATCGGGGTAGAGGTGTAATATTTTAGCAATCTTCAGAAAGACTTGGGGTGAAATCCCCATCCCACTAAAGTTAAGGGGAATTTTACCATGGACTTCAGCGATGTCAGGATTTTACCCCAGGTATGCAACAATTAAAGTTCATTAAGGAGAGTAATTAATAGAGGAAACCATTGTTCCCGTGAGAATAGCATATTTCCTTGTTCCATTGGTAATTTGGCAAGTTATTACTCAGCTTCCTGCATCTCTTTCCTGGGTTTGCTACCAACAACAGAAAGCTTCAAGGAATGACATGCCAAGAAAGTGGTGAGCAACTCCTAACATTTTCAGCATCGACACCATCATGCAGAAATTAGTGATAAACCAACTCTAAAGCCTAATATATGAAGTATGTTGGTCATATGCACATATTCACCAAGACAGTCTAAATGGCTGCATAAGAGGGACCTATATTATTTGGGAGTTAAAGATCTGCTTCCTCACTTCATGGCAATACTTTTACATGCAGCTGTTATTTGGGGCTCAGCCACATTTGAAACTCTTGCTACATCTACTAAGATATATTTACAATAGTGCAGACTCTCCCCCTCCACCCTGAGATTTCCACAGTGTTACATGCTCCTGCTGCATTAAGGAGTAGTGGACCGAGCTCTGTGTTCTACCTCTATGCAGGACACAGCCCCGTCTTCTTGTTCTGTTGCTGCCATATAAAGAAACAGCTACAAACTGTACTTGGGAGTTACAAACACCAGAGTTACGAACTGACCAGTCAACTGCACACCTCATTTGGAACCAGAAGTACGCAATCAGGCAGCAGCAGAGACAAAAAAAGACAGTAAATACAGCACAATTGTGTTAAATGTAAACTACTAAAAAAATAAAGGAAAAGCAGCATTTTTATTCTGCATAGTAAAGTTTCAAAGCTGTATTAAGTTAATGTTCACTTGTAAACTTTTGAAAGAGCAACCATAACGTTTTGTTCGGAGTTATGAACAGCCTCCATTCCCGAAGTGTTCGTAACTCTAAGGTTCTACTGCAGCTAGCGAATGGTGGCATTGTGGCTTGAGTGGCAAGTCAACCAGCCTTTCCAATTCAACTACATTAGAAATGAGTATACCCCAAAGTCTCCACATGTGAGTACTTTCCCCTGATGAATTCTGGGGAAGTTTGGACCTCTGGCTCCACTTTGTGGTTGGGCCCACCTCTTAATTTGCATACCACAGTCCTATTTATTGACATGAAGTAGGACCTTTTTTCGAGGTCACAAAACACCAATTCACTTAATTATTAAAAAAACAAAAAACAAGTCAGCAAGACCTTATTGTGCATCTACTGGTCACCAGTTTTGCAATAAATCTATGGCCATCAAAAGAAGTGCAGAACTGATAGTACCTTTCTTCTGCAACACATACAAGAGACAGACAGACTTTGGGAAATAATACAGATAAAAATGCACTGAATCATATTATGGTTTTATTGCATGAGTAATTTGAGTGGACAGTAAGGTCCAAATATATAAATCCTTCAAATATGAAGACATCACCTTATGAATGTATTTAACATGTTACCCACTCTCAGATGGTAGAAGTTAGAGATGAATAAAACCTACTAGAACATAGAGACCTTAGCCCATGTGAGAGCCAGGGCCCTTTAATCATTCATGCAGAATGAGATTTTTCCAAGTAAACACTCTTAAATAAAAAATCTATTCTGCAAAAAGACAAGAGGCAGTCGATTCTTTGGTTTACTAGCCATTTGAAAAGCTGAGTTCTTTTTGGGGGAGTTACTTATGAGGAGAGGCTGAGGGAACTGGGCTTATTTAGTCTGCAGAAGAGTGAGGGGGGATTTGCAGTGGGGGACGTCTAGGTTGGATATTAGAAAACACTATTTCACTAGGAGGGTGGTGAAGCACTGGAATGGGTTCCCTAGGGAGGTGGTGGAATCTCCATCCTTAGAGGTTTTTAAGGTCCAGCTTGACAAAGCCCTGACTGGGATGAATTTGTTGGGGTTGGTCCTGCTTTGAGCAGGGGTTGGATTAGATGACCGCCTGAGGTCTCTTCCAACCCTAATCTTCTATGATTTTAATGGAACAGAAAAGGAATGGGGGGAGGGAGGCATAGAGAAAAAACCTATGTACCTGTGAGCAGCCCTTTCCCCTTAGCATCTCACACAGCAATTAGGATTCAGATGTGAATAGAGAGGCTCTCTCTCTATTCACTATGGTTTCTACTTGTGCCCTCAATTCCCATGCCAATATCTGAGATTGCTTCTGCTTTAACAATTTCAACTTGCTTGGCACATGCTGCTGTTTGGCTGTTTTACTTCTCAGGGCAGTGGAACTTTTACACAGAAAATAGTTAAGTGTACTTAGAGTCTATATGAAACTGTCTGGGAAATCGGGATTGGAAGTAAAAAAGAAGCGCTGTTGTAATGCAGGAATTTGATGCAGAAATAGGTTTAGCTGTACTTCCTTTCCCTTGTTTACATAATTTCTGCTCTCTGCTTGTTTCGAAGCATTTCTTGTCCAGAGACACACACAGAACAAAAATGGGCAATAGTGTGGTACACAACAGCTGCAGGAGCTTTTGGGTTACTTCTATTTCTACAGCATACATAGATTTTGTACTGAGTTCTGCTGAGACTTGGTCATCACTATGAAGAAGAAATGCAAAAGAGCCCTTCACTTTTGTTTCAAAGCTGGATATTTAGGGCCAGCTCCTGAGTACTCTCAACACCAACCTAGCTCGCTAACAAACATTCATAAATGCACTATGATTGCTTCTTTCAGTGTTACTTGAGATATTCAGCTGCACGGCTGATATCTGTCCAGCCCCTTTAATAAGAGATCATGAGATCTTCCTGAAACAGTTGTTAGCTTGTCTATGGAAAAAAGGGAAACACAACATAGTATAGATAAAATGCTAGCTTAATTTCATGCATTCTTTACTGGACTGCATAAAGGAGACTGAAGACAACATAACTCCTGATCTCCCCAATTGCTTTCCCAAGAAGAGCCTGCTCCAGAACTTCTATTTTGAGTGAAGACTCTGACTTATTTTACACACTACACTGTCCATCCCTTTCCTTCACCGTGTTGAGCAGAATAAACAGCAAATTAAAAAAAGAAAGCCATCAAGAGAGCCCTTAGCTTTCAGCCAGTAGAGCTCAATCGTGCAAGCATTTTAGTGTCCCCTGATTGGTGCTCAGTACACTCAACTCCCATTGAACTCAATTGCTCATTTACCATAGTTACAGAAAAGAGAGGCAAGTTGAAAACAGAAATAGCAAATCCTTCAGTGACTGTTTCCAAATACACAATTGGCTGGCATCAGAGCCAGAGTAGAAAGCAACTACACCTTACAAAAGAATGTTACAGCAATGCACCATTTTTTGGAGCACCGCTGTTGCAGGCTGTTAGTGTGTTGAACGACGGGCACAGAACGACATTTTCTAATAAGAGTCTCCAGGTGACTGTAATTCTGGGAATTGTGTCACAGCGGCAGACCTTCAAGTACTGCCCTCTGCTGGGGTTCCCCTTCCATATGCTATTTGGTAACAGACATGCCCAAAAGTCAGTCAGAGAATGGGCAACATACACAAAAATTCACACACACAAAATGGCAGTCTCTACCCACTTCTCAGGAAAGAGACTCCAACAAGTTCTCACATCACTAAAGTTTCATCACTTTTACAAAATATATTTCATAGCACCAATGTAATCATAGATAATTAGCGTAGCAGCACCGCTTACCCAGATTGCCTTCAGACCCGCTGCTGCCTCAGTTTCCCCTCACATTGGTTAGATATTCCAGCCTTCGTGCACAGTTTGGTTGCTGCAGTGACTTAGCCCTCTGGTTGTCAGAAGAGAAAAGCCCACCCCTTCTAGGGTATCAAAGTTCAAATGGACTCCAAACCCACAAGAGTTTTCTGCCTTCACCTGAGAGGTGGAGCCCTTCCTTCCTGAGAGGCTGTCTTCTTCTTCAAAAGAGTCTTCCACCCCTCCCCTGGGCCGTGCTCAGTGTTTCCCACTCCTTTAGAGCGCGCTGACTCACAGGGCTGCTCTTTCTGGACTCAGTCTCAGTCCAGCTTCCCCCCCCTGGCCTGGCTGCCCCTCTCTCATAACAGAGGGGTGGCTGGGCCAAATCTGAATGGTGCTGTGATCCCATGTGCCAGGTCGCAACACCTGGAGTGGGGTGTCTGGCCCAATCCTGCAGGACAGGAGCTGCAGTTTCTAGGGAAGTGCTGGGCAAACCTGCCCTCCAGTCCCCCCCCATGCTCTCCTCTGCACCAGGCTGGGATTAGGGTTGCGGTGCCAGAATGGAGGGTGCTGCTGCAGGTGGTCAGTATCCCCTCAGCAGGGCAAGGAGGTGACAGTGTAGTTTACAGCAGGGGTTCTCAACCTTTTTCTCTCTGAGGCCCCCACAATGTGCTATAAAAACTCCACGGCCCACCTGTGTCACAACAACTGATTTTCTGCATATAAAACCCAGGGCTAGCATTAGGGGATATCAAGCAGGGCAATTGCCTGGGGCCCCACACCACAGGGCCCCCAGTGAAGCTAAGTTGCTCAGGCTTCAGCCCCATATGGTGGGGCTTCGGCTTTCTGCCCTGGGCCCCAGTGAGTAGGGTGACCAGATAGCAACTGTGAAAAAATGGGATGGGGGTAGGGGGTAATAGGCACCTATATAAGAAAAAGTCCCAAAAAATGGGACTGTCCCTTTAAAAACAGGACATCTGGTCACCCTATCAGTGAGTCTGATCCTGGCCCTGCTTGGCGGACCCCCGAAACCTGATTGCAGCCCCGTAGAGGGCCCCAGACCCCTGGTTGGGAACCACTACAGCACCTATTGAATAGGGAGGCACCATCAATGACCCATTGTTCCCCTGGTTGCAAAACCTTACTCTGCCACTGGCTGGGCCTCATTTTAGCTTCTTCCCTCTAGCTGCAGCAGTCCCTGCTTTGGCTGCTTCTGTTCATAGGGCTGGAGTCTCTAACTGGTTCCTCTGTGCAGTTTTCCTCCAAGGCCACAAGGTGAGGGGACAAAGGAAGGCAGCACCTGGGTCTTAGTGCCCCCAAAGTTTGTGGGTAAAGTCTCCCCTGTCAGCTCTGGATCCAGGAGGAGTTGGAGGGAGGGATAGCTCCAGCTGAGCCTTGTTATACACACACACACACACACACACACCAGTGTAGCAGTCCCTGCTTTGGATGCATCTGTTCCTACTGGCTGGAGTCTCTGACTGATTCCTTTCTGCAATGCACGAATACTCTGCTTCATCAAATTCAGAACAATCACAGGTAGGTTTGATGTACTAGGACCTTATGAGATATGATCTAGGATTCTAAAATGGGAGTACTGCTGTAAAGTAGATAGGATTCATTAAATGACTGCAGTTCCCTTCCCCATACTCTATGATTAACCTGTATGTGTATAACAATATGCGAGCTAAATAATTGTAAATTGAAAGCAACATAATTAGTCCTTCAAAATGAAAGATTACCCAGCAGGGTTTCATACTAAATTCTGACACTAGTTTATTTTCTAGAATGTATAACTTCAAAGAGCCAATACAGTGTCTCTGTCTGGCTGAAACATACTGCAGATGCTCATGTGGTAGGGTTACCATACGTCCGGATTTTCCTGGACATGTCCGGCTTTTTGGGACTCAAATCCCCGTCCGGGGGGAAATCCCCAAAAGCCGAACATGTCCGGGAAAATCCGG
>NW_020664447.1:4872150-4917942 GCF_002925995.2 Terrapene triunguis
GCTTATGCTCAAATAAATTTGTTAGTCTCTAAGGTGCCACAAGTACTAATGTTCATTATCTTTACTTTGGTAGCAAAAATGGAAAAATCCACTGACATGATAAAAATCTGAGTACATGTATTCTGTGGATTAAAACACATTAAATACCCTGGGAAATAGCTGCAGATTTTTTTTTTAAACTTATGCCAACAGAAATGTGTCCGATATGCCAATATTTGATCAGCCATGTGGTAGCAAATAACAGTTGAAATAGCCATTGATGTTCTCAAATACCTTTTTAAAATTAATTTTTCCATGGCAATCACAGCCTGAGTACATGAACAAAAGTTTCAAATAAATATTTCCATCAGTAAGGGAGTGAGTGGAAGGAAAAGCTATTTCAGGGTTAAACCAAATGTTTGACTACTGTAGCAACTGCACGTTACATTTTGAGATTGTTACATGACCTTTAGGCCATGTTGACACTGTTAATGTACATTACACACACAGTGGTCAATGACATGACTTTTACATACCATAACTAACTCTTCAGTTTGTTCTTGGCACTGGTGCATTATCTCTTGATGGGATATTTTCCAGGTTTTCAGGCATTGCTGCATACCCATACCACAAAAGGAGAGAGACTGGAGGCTTTAATTTGAGTCAGGAGTCTGAAGTGAAGATTAAAGTCAAGTTAATTTTGACAAATTTTATCAAACAGTTTAGATAAGGAAGGGAAGTCAGCTGCTTTCGTGGTACTGAAACATGCCCTGACTCTCTCTCCCCCTTGCCCCCGCTTGCCGGGAGCCGATCCAAAAAAAAAAAAAAAGAAGCAACAAGCTACAACAAGCAAAAAGCTACAAGCCAAAAACTAGCCAACTCACAAGCCAATTAAGCCAAAAACAAGCCCAATTTCTGCATTTTTTCCATGGGTTTGGCATGTCTGGTGTGAATGTTTGCAGAATCAATGTGTATAAACTGTATGTTCCTTATGAGTGTTGAAATCCAAAGCTGTTCAGTCTTCCTATAAAAGCATGATGCTGCATCCAGGATCAACTCGGGGGGCAGGGGTTAATTGTGGTGGAGAGGGGATCTCTTAATACAGGTTCTGGAACAGTAGAAATGCTGGGGAATACTGTTGGGGTAGTCATTTAAGGAAGGTAGTGGCTTAACAGAAGAGGGCTTTAAATAAAGGTTTTGCTGTGATAATATTGAGTTGAACAACAAGAAAGAGATCTGTTAAATAACAAATCAGAATACAGTAGAACCTCAGAGTTATGACCTGACCGGTCAACCACACACCTTACTTGGAACTGGAAGTATGCAAGGAGGCAGCAACAGAGACACCCCTCCCCCTCAAGGCAAATACCGTACTGTGTTAAATGTAAACTACTAAAAAAATAAAGGGAAAAATTAAAAAAAGATTTAGCAAGGTAAGAAAACTGTTTCTGTGCTTGTTTCATTTAAATTAGGATGGTTAAAAGCAGCATTTTTCTTCTGCATCGTAAAGTTTCAAAGCTGTATTAAGTCAATATTCAGTTGTAAACTTTTGAAAGAAAAAACATAACCTTTTGTTTAGAGTTACGAACATTTCAGAGTTATGAACAACCTTCATTCCCAAAGTGTTAGTAACTCTGAGATTCTACTGTACCATTATACAATCTGGAATAGTTGTCTTGTCTTACATAAATCTTACTTTATTTGAGACTGTTCTTTCTGCTCTTTGGTGGGGTGGAGAGGGGGAATTCTACTGAAAGCATCACATGATGAATAGCCAAGTACAACTATATACCATAAAATCCCATCTCTTGCCAAACTGATATACTGTAGCCTTTTGATCACCACCAATTTTTATCATGTCACTTCTTATTAAACTGACAAAAGGAAAGGAACTGAAAATGTCTCCTGGAGGACACACAAACAAGAAATATCGGCATCAAAGAGCAGGCACTGGAAAATAGCTCAAGGAACATATCACCTGTTCCCCTCAATGCAAGAACATTTTCAATATGCTCCAAGTAAAAGAAGGCACTATACTAGGAGACTGGACAAAACATGACTTCAGATTAGAAACTGTCAGCAATTATTATTTTAGAACAAAGATCAAGCTGCTGTCGGGGCACTGTTAAAACAAAAGAGCATTTATGAGACTAATGCAGTGGCTAGAAATGTGGAATATTACTTCAGTTCTTAATAGTGTAAACGTCAAGTTGCGGGGTCTGCATGGAGATCTAACAGTAAATTAAATTAGCTATTACATGGGTGAACCTGTATTTCAATCTCATCTTTAGTCCTTTGCTCCTATTCTATCAGGGTTTGGGAACTGTGTAGAGGGAGCGTACTTAGACCATAGGTGAGAGAGTCTCTCACTGCTCTGGAAAGACCCTTCTGGGTTTCTCAGGAGTGGCAGTAATAGGGCTTAGATGAGAGCCATGACCGTCAGCTGCAACGATAGTTTTCACATATTAATGACTGCATATACATTGTGGTTGCCAGGTAAACCACAGATATGTGGCATCTAGGTTAGAACTTTGTTCCATTAGCTCCAAAGGGTCAGGCTTTTAGCTTTCAGTAGTAAGTAGGGCTTCTGTTTTTTGGTGGTCAGTCACTAAAGTGCAGTAGTACACAGACACTAATCACACTATATTACAACCACATGATTGCTAAGACAGAAAGGTTTTGGAGGCGGGGGAGTAAAAACAACAAAGGCTCTGGGGGAAGAGGGAGGAAAATAAAATAGGGGGAAGGCAGAACCATGGTTTGCTGAAAAACATGAACAAAATTAATGCTAAAGGGAAATGCTCCATTTTTAAGTGCATTTTGTTCCTTTCACATTCATTTACTGGAAAACATTTCAATGACTTCCTGTTCAATCTGCAAACGTGGATGAAAGCACCAAATCCTTCTCTACTAATGCACAGGGTAGCTGCCCCACGGCCCTTATGCCTTTCTTGGATCCCTGCAACCATCTTGTCAAGATCTTCAGTGCATACGCCCAGGAAAAGTTATGGAGGAGCAGCTGCTGCCATAGATCTGTCATCCCCCCTTTAAACCACTGAGCCAGAATCCAAAGCCCAGAGCGAGTCTGGACGTGCAGTGACACAGAGGTGGTAGCTTCTGCCAGAGAGCAACCTAAATAGAGTTGCTAACTGCCTATCGCTTCAGCGTGAGCGCCTTTTCTGTTGGGGTGAGATCCCTTAGCCTTTCTTCAACCAAGAAGTATCCTCAAGGCAGCGGAGGATGCAGTTTAACATCATACCCAAGACTAGCATCCAAAGTAAAGGAGAAGGATTGGTTTCTGTACTGTCTGAAATCAAACATGAAGACATACTAATGTTTGAGCCACATGTATACCAATATTCTACCATCTTGGAAAGTCAAACATAGAAAGGAATTAGGAAGAAGAAATTGTTACTTCGGAGTGTCTTCATTTGGCTGTTGAATGAAGGAAGAAATTCAGCACACAAACAAAACGAGAATGTGCTGCATGAGAACATGGACACCAAGTTAGACTCTGGCTCACACAGTGGCCAAAATTCTGGAAATAACCAACACCACATCGGCAACAACCAGAAAGCAGGTGCAATAGTGATACTCGACATGAACTTTAGCATTAACTGGGGAACTGATGCATCCATGTGAGCAGTCTGATTCTTGAAAGCAACCTCAGGGTGATCATAAACAGCTAAATATTTGGATGATCATGGATGTGAAAAATGAGAGATATGGCTCAGAGTCCTTACACAGAGTCCAGGGACATTGCAAGAGGAAAAGGCAAGAGAACCATATTTGGACAGAATCACAAGATTTGTGTGGTGTTGTTAAAGTATCAGATACAAACAATTAGGAGTGCAGAATGTGATGCCAGATTTTGAACATCTGGCCCTGCATCTGATAGTTGTTTATATTTTTATTACATAAGTACTGACCCAGAAGTTTGGGATTCCAATTATTGATCATAAATCTGAAGTTCCATAAAATGGGACTGCTTATTTTTATTATTAAGGGTTTCTATAACCCTATCTCCCAACCCCCATTGTGTTTTGGATGTGAAGGAGAGGTTAGTAATATGAGAAAGACAAGGTGGATGTGGTAATATCTTTTATTGAACCAAATATTACCATGACATTGGTAATATGACATTCAAGTATCAATGTTCACATATTCTAAACATCTTTTTTTCAAAAAGTAAGTCACCCTATCATTTGTTATGGGAGATGGTGTCAGTGAGAAGAAGTGAGGGCAAGCTACCCCCAGCACTTTATATATGACCCTTGATAATACGTCTCCCTTCTCCAATGGGCAGGGTTCTAATGGTTCGTATCAGGGGAGTACTGATGGTGCATGACAGAGGAGGTGCTCTTCCATAGGAAAGTGCTGTGAACTCTCCTCCTGCCTGGGTGGGTTTCTTTGTGCTGGGAATCCCCACAGAACAGTCGGGGATTCCCTCAGCAAAGGGAAGTTCTGCCCACTGTGGGGAGAGGCTTCCATAGCCTGTGTCACTGTGTCTCAACACTCCCTTTTGCCTACTCATCTCTGTTGCTATCCTCCACCAGCTCCATGGCTCCCAAATCTTATGCTACATCAACACCACCATATCTACTACCCTGCCCCCGCCCCCAACTCCTCTCTTTCTTGACTCTTGCTGAGGCCAACAACCAACATCCATTGACCCTGCCTCTTCTATGCTCCCAGGACTACCACCCTTCATGCCCTCCCCTTTAACCACATCCAACATTAAACTGACATTTATACTTAAAACTTATTGTGTTTTATTTAGAATTTTTTGAGTTAAGTGCATTTTCCATCGACACAGATGCTAAAAACTGAGATCAACACTTTAAGAAACCTTAATAGCCACACCAAACTCAATTTACAAATCTTACCACCCAACCTTCACAATACCCAACTAGAGTCACTGACTGCTCACCTCTATAACACTCCTTTTCCATTCCAACTCCTGCACAAATACATACGCATCCAGTAAATAAGGACCAAATTCAGATGCACATTTTCAACTCTGACCTTTTAATTTCTTATAAACCAGTTAATTTAAATATAAAATTGTATAAATAAGTAAGATATATGGCTTTGACATATGGCAGAGTTGTGTTGAGAAACTGTGCAGTAAGGTTCTGGTTTCTTTATACCTAATATTATTTAATGACTAAGTGCAATAATTATGTGTTTGGTCTTTGGGAAAGGTATGTAAATTGAGACTGAATTATGGATGATACTGTTGCTTTAAATTCAAATTTCCTCGGTTTATAGCATTTTTGCTGATAGATGTTTAACTTTTAGCTAAGGTTTCTCAATGTGCATTTTTTGTATAGGAATATATACAAAACCCCACTCATTTTAATACCAGGTAATTTGGGATTTTGTGTTATGGTACAAGATATAATAAGATCTTTATTCTGTGGGTATTGCACTATACCGATATAATCTTTCACAGTAAAGGAAGGATTTTTTTAAAAAAGAAGTGTATTTATTACAAGATGGTTAGCATACATAAGTCATGTAACATACATAAAATAGTTAAAATAACCTAGTTACAAAATAAGATGTGTTGTGTACATTTTCAAATAACCTTAAAAACAGTGGGATCAGTATTTTACAAAGTACATATAAAAGTACTTCATATACACAGAAAAATACAAATGTGCAAACACCATTTTCACAGGTGGAGATTTATCAGTTGAAAATGCTAAAAAAAATCCTTCATTTCTTTAAAAAAATTCCATATGTATTAAAACAGCTGCATTTCCTATTCTGTGTGCAGTGTGAAATTGAATATTATTTAGTCAAAAAATGAAAAGTGGTTAAAAAAAGGTGACAAACTATTTAATAATTGAAATCCTATAAATGAAATCAGTTAGGTTAGTCTGATATTAACAATTATAAGCAGAATGTCTGGAAAAAAATCAGAAAATACCAAATCATATATACAAACTCTATGAAATATTAGTTGGATATTTAACATATTAACATTAAAAAAACCTCACAATGGTTTTTATCTAAAGACTCCACTCCATGTCATCACAAACTGTAGCAAATAAAACCTCTAGTAATTTTGGGCTATATATAAAAATAACCCAACAACATTCCTCAAAGATTTTAAGATGAACAAACACAATGTTACTAAATGTCAAAATCTAAAACAGTCTTCCAATTTATGTGCAAAAATGTTTTTAAAGTATCAAATCACATCAAACCAAATTATGTACACATTTAGTATTTGTAAAGGTTATCTAGCTAGCATTGTTCTGCTATAAATAACTTACCTCTGTCCCGCAAAATGTCTGCATTTCAACTATTTCAGTGCAAGTGTTTGCTTTATTGTTTAGTGCATTTATCATTGTGTTTGTTATTTTTTATTTTACAGTGAGCAGAACAGAACATAAATAAACATATACAACTTTTCATACTCAGATTTTTCTCCTATAAATGTCTTAATTTGTGACCAGTTTCTTCTTGTTATTATCAGCCAGTTTTCTTTCCATTATCCTATTATAATGGGCAAATAGAATACCCAAAAAGCATATTCTTTAGCTAAACAGTGGGAACTTGAAATGCCATACATTAACAGTAAAATTGCAGAAGCATGTTTTAGAGCAAGAGGTTAGAGAGCAGCTAGTAGATTTGAGAAGAAACCTTTTTTTGAAAATTAAGGTTTTGATTTTTGGTCTTTAAAAATATTAATTGACATTTGCCAATCTGCTATGCATGTCACTGAATTCACAAACCTAAACTTTTCTTAGAAACTGTAGAAATGTTCTTCCAGATACACAACTAGCTTGAAAATTTGGACCATTTTGTTTAAATATTAAAACTCGGTGAAAACAGAACACTATTTGAGGAAAAATGTCCACAATTCTAGCTAGACAGTTTTTCTGATGCAACTCTGATTAGAAAAACAGTATTAGATGGTAGCATATTTCAGTGTGTAGAGCAGGCTCATTTAGCTAGGAATCATATTGAAAAGAGTTATATTTCAGGCTAAACAGATTACTAATTTGAAAAGTTCTCCTAGCAAGAGAAAAGGAGTACTTATAGTGGTTATAATACTTAAACAGAGAAGATGCTTCAGCATATACTGAGTATTTATGACTGAAATGAAAGGAAGGTTGCTTGTTCTGTAATAGCATTTCAAAATGTATCTTCTTGCAACATGAAGTGCTGAAAGCATTTCTTTTCTGCAGTTGGCAGTGGAATGGTATTCTCTGTTATGCATCTGAAATACTGCTCTGGATCCTGTCCATCCATTGCTGTGCACTCTGTGCATCTTGGGCACAGAAATTATACATACGTTTACTTGTCTTCAGCTGCAAAATGAAAATAAAAGTGTATAAGATAGAAAAATAAACTTAGAAGATACAGCTCAGGAACTTGCAAACTTTCTTTTAAGCTTTGATATCTGAAGCGTTTCATTTTGCTTGAATATACTAATGTTCAGAATTTTCACTTTGGGTTGAGAATGTGGATCACTGGTTAGTTGTGCAACTTCCCTTGATAGTTAGTTAACTTGAAATCTCTCAAGTGACCATCCAGCAGGAATGGCTGTGATAGGAAGAACATAACAAAGGAAGAAAAATCTCTAATGAAGGCCAGCAAAGAATAAGTATACTTACATCAAAAAATGCTTTTTCACTAGCATGCTTTGGTGCGCCAATTGTTGGAGATGCAGGAATCACTGTTTCGACTTCTGCAAGATCAATGTGTCCCTTGCAGCTTGTGTCCTCACCAGAATCATAATACCTCAGCTAGAACACAAAAGGGAAAACCAACCAACCAAATGCAATATATAAACCAATACACAGACAAATGCACTATTTGGGGCCAGATCCTTTGTGCTCGTCCTTTCTGTACCTGGCACAGCTTCTGGGGTTTTGAGAGTGAACAAAAAGTTCTTTTAAGCCTCCTTTGTGTGCCCTCACTGTGGGGCACTGGATGTTGGGCTGGTTTTGAGGAGCCACTTGCAAAAGCCTGAGATCTGCTATAAACTGAACAAACTGCTTATGACTACAAATGGACAGTGTAACAGCTGGCATCACCAGGCAGTAGGCATGTCCAAGCGACAGCTTGTATTGGGAATTTTGGAATTAGCAAAGGAGTTCCTACAGTAGCAATATCCCATCTTGTGATTGTCCAAACTGCGGGAATCCTCATGTGGCCAGACTTGCTGCCTTTATGGCAGCTTTGCACTATGGGACAAGTGTGAAGCTGCCCCAGGGAACGACTCTGATGTGAGGATTCAGCCTATCCTGACACAATACTCCCCTGTCCATTGCTTGGAAACTAACGAACATGTTTTGCACCAAAGAGTTAACAAAAGTTTTTATTTCCTGTATTTTAAATGGAAAGCGATCAGCAAAAACTCAGGTATAATTTAGGTAATTACAGATTACATATAAAACTGACATTTTCCTATACTATACTTAGTGGTTTAATGCAGCTTTTCTACAAAGACACTGTGGTTTCAATGATAACCACTCCACTAAATTACTTTCAGTATTCAAACAATTCCACAAAAGAAAATCTGGTATTTGCATATTAAAAACAACAATCCACCCTTGCACACTGGATGCAAGAAGTAAAGACAAACCCTTTCTTAAAGGAAAGGGAAAATGGAGTCCTTCCAAATCAGATTTACTTCCTTCTGTTGCCCGCCCGATATTGCTTAGGGTTGGTCTACACTGGGGGAGGGGTGGGGAATCGATCTAAGATACGCAACTTCAGCTACCAGCTACGAGAATAGCGTAGATGAAGTCGACGTATCTTAGATCGATTTACCTCGGGTCCTCACGGTGCGGGATCGACGGCCGCGGCTCCCCCATCGACTCCGCTTCCGCCTCTCGCTCTGGTGGAGTTCCGGAGTCGACGGGGAGCGCGTTCGGGGATCGATTACTATCCGGCGGGTAATGAAGACGTACCCTTATATGTCTCCCTTTCATGAACAATGTTCCCTAGGAGATTTGGCTATAGAAACAATTAAAATATTAAAGAGGAACACCTTGAACATACTGGGAGAAAGTATGTCTTCTTGTGCATGGAGGGACACCAGTTTTAATCACAATTAGTTAACATTTTTAAAGATGACTACCCTTGTCCACACTCAGGAGAAAATAATGTTTAACATTGTGTTAAGTAAAACCTGTTAACTAACATTTTCTATCACAATTTTCTTCTATGGACAAGGCCCTACTGGCTATTTAAAAGCTAGTCCTTAGTTATGCACCCCTGAGGCAATTTATGTAAATAAGGTCTATTTGCATTAGTAAAGGCTTGTGTGATAATGACCAACATTCTTTAAAGTTCATTAGGCCGTAAGTGCCATCACTGAATTGGGTGTGCATTGCAAGCAGGGTTCAATGTCTAAAGCAGTAAACAGATTTTCTGTGCTTTCCTCCTGTGCACTAATTTGTTAGTATATACATGAATGGTCATGCTACTCAATGTACTGAAACCAGTAAAGACAGACTTCACTAAGACAGACCAAAGGTTTTCCATACACGTCTGTCTGAAATGGCTGTTATACCAAGAACTGGAATTTCAGGGGACTTTAGAAATAAACTTTGTGGGTGAAATCTTGGCTTCACTGAAATCGATGACAAAACTCCTATTAACTTCAGTGGGGCCAGGATTTCACTTTTGGTTCTCATGATCTGAAGATATTTAGGCAAAAAAATTCCAGTGAAGTTATATCATATGTGGGTCGTTGCATTATAAACATTGATAATAGGTTAATGGACCTTTGTATTATGGCAATCCAGATTGATAAATCTACAATGTATACTGGACTCCAATTTATCTGCATAGGATAGGCTTCATGAAAATAAATATGAAAGGAAAGTGCTCCAAGAATGAATGAACGAGTCAAAAAAATGCATGCTTGGAATGTATAATAACTACTACAGTTTGGACAGGGATGATTGAATTAATTTTGTTCCCAACTAGGGTGACCAGGTGACAGGTGTCCAGTTTTCGACCGGAACACCCAATCAAAAAGGGACTCTGGCGGCTCTGTTAAAAGTCTGGTTGGCAGTGCTGCGGAGCTAAGGCAGGCTAGTCCCTACCTGTCCTAGGGCACCGCTGGTGCCCTGGAAGCGGCCAGCAGGTCCGACTCCTAGGCCGGGGGGGGGGGTACGGGGCTCCAAACTCCCATTGGCAGAGCTGGGGGGGCAGTGCCTGCAGGTGAGAGCAGCGCGTGCTGCTGAGCCTCATGCCCTGCCCTCCCTAGGAGCCAGACTTGCTGACTGCTTCTGGGGCACATCACAGAGCCAGGACAGGCAGGCAGCCTGCCTTAGTCCCGCTGCACTGCTGACTGGGAGCCACCCGAGGTAAGCCCACGCAGCAACCCCGAGCCCCACCCCCGTGCCCCAGCCCTCCCAAACCTGGAGCCCCCTCCTGCATCCCAAACCCCTCATCCCCGGCCCCTCCCCAGAGCCAGCACCTCCAGTCCAGAGCCCTAACTCCTCCCACACCCCAACGCCCTGCCTCAACCCGCAGCTCCCTCCCACATTCCGAATCCCTCAGCCTTGATGAACTCTCAGGGTTCCTTCCAGCCCTACATTTCTATTATTTTATGATTTCTTGTACTATTGTACTAATCAAACTATTTCTATATGCTTATTGAGTAAAACTGTAATAAGTTATTCACATAAAAATCCAGTTTGCTAAAAATGTTTTACCTGGTGTTTTGTCACATCCAGTACAAACCAGCGAGGTTTCCAACCTTTTAACAAAGCTCCTCTTTTGTAAAGTGTACCTTCAAAAGACCTTGAACAGAAGGAGCATATGTATATCACCAAAAAGGTTTACTACGTACATGTTGATTTAATAGCCTCAATACCATGGCACATAAGGCATATATTGGTCTTTAACTATTTAGGAACCGCTTTCACTACAGAATTAAAAATCAACTTTAAACACTTAGAAGATATATCACTTGGGGCTGTGGAGCCATTGATCAGCACCATAATTTCCCACTGTGTCCAGGCACTGAAGCAGACTTAAAGATACTATGGCTGCCTCATTTCAAATGCTTTGTTTTGTTTTTGTGTATTAACAGTAAGATTATTCTGACTGTGCGCATTATAGGCTAAAGTTTCTTAATGGCCAAATGCTAAATTATTCAATAATTGTCTAGATAGTACAGTGGTCTAATGCACTACCATAGCACCTCTGGACAACTGGTTTCAAATCCTGGATTAAGGCACAAATAAAAATGAATTTGATGATATTGTCCTATCTCCCATTTACCCATGTGACTAAACTGTCACCCAATTTGATATGAGGAGAAGTGTCCGCACTCAAGGAAGGCCCAGGTCAGGACTGAGATAGCAGACCTAAGGGGGAAGTTTGTGTGATATCTTCTCCCTTCATCCCTGATTCTCAGCAGCACTATTAACTCCTCATTTGTACGAACACCTAATTCACCCAAAATATTTTTTAAGATAGAAGAACAAAAAAAGCAACTAAGTAGAATTAAAAACTTTGGAAGAAACAGTAAAAAGGCAGCAAAGAGTTCCATGTCTAGGAAGATTCTACTTTTTTACTTCTAGGGCAGATATATGCACCATTACACTACTTTCATCATTATTCTATCACCTGTTTGACTCCCTGGAGTATGACACACAGCAGTGATGCATTCTTGTAAATCACTTCCCTCCTGAAAATGAGGTTTCAGTAATACCCAGCAATTAGTCAGTTTACCTATTCTCATCATTCTTTGATGTGAACTGATTGTATAGTGTGGTTGCTCGTCTGTCCACTCCATTAGAGGGAGAGATGCTGGCACTTTGTTCTTCACCCAGACCACTGTCAGGTAAATGCAGCAAAGACCTCTTCTGATAGGAATGTGGATTAGTAGACATTATCACTGATGAGCCAGAAGGATGTCTTCGTGGCTAAAAAGGAAGATAAATGACAAAGTTTGAGTGAGAGGCTTAGCTAAGTTTAGAACTAAGAAATTTTCTAAAATGTGACTACCTGCTGAATTAAGTAGCAGAACTGCCAAAATTAATACATTATAAATAGTATTACAGCAAAACAAACAAAAAGCCCCAGCCACAAAACTGACACCTCCCTCCACATAATCCATAATGTAAAGTTTTAATAGCAGAGAACTGTAGTTCATCTCATCAGAAAGACTTCTGCATTTTTACTAAATATAATAGAGAACATTTATTTATACATCCATATTGTGAAATATTAAAAAAACAAACTATCCATATAAAATAAATTAGCAAATTACATTTTCCAATTCCATCGCCTTTTAAAAAAATTGTGCTAATTAGGAAAAGTTGGTCATGAGCTTCCCAGTCATTAATCCAAGTGAGTGAGAATCTATTGTTTATTCCTTCCATCATTGTCCACAGTGGTAACTCAAAAATGGTCAGAACAGTTCAGAGGCTGATGTTTAAATTTTAATTGCATAGTATTAGTTGGACTGCAAGTTTTAACACAGCAAATTGTGTTGATTATTGCATCATTTTAGAAATATAACTTAGTTTTACATAAATCTACATTTAAAGGTCATTGTACCCTGATATAATAGATCCTTCAGTTTTATTTGGTGTGTTTTGACTAATTCTTAGATGGCAGCACTAGCAGCAGCTAGACAGCTGAGTACTTGAAAAATGAAGATTTGCTCAAACATTTGTTTTTATTTCTGGGATTCCTGGTAAGGATAAAAATGACCACAATAGGTATGGAGCTTTTTTGTTACTGAATTTTTTGACCTCACATAAACCACACATTAGAGATGACTCTGAATATAATTTAAAATAAAGAACTTGCTCTCAGAGATTTGGCTTTCTAAAAGAACTAAGTGTTTTTGCTGAATCTCCAAGTAAATATTTTAAGAGATAAGAAAATTACTTACACATAATTTTGCTTCTCTGATCTGACAGGATTCTCTAGTTTGTGTTTTAGCTTCTTTGAGCAAGACTGGCAGAATGCCAGAAACTCTTAAAGAACGGACTCCCCTGAGGGCAGTAATAGTAGCAGAGTAGAGCGCTAGCTAGGCCCCCTACTGGATGTTTTGTTCTGTCCCCTGAAGGATATAAATATTCCAGTCTGAGTATCTGTGTGTGATGTCAAATAGAGGGCCTGGCATGTGCTCTGTTCTGTTCCAGCTGCCCTCAGGGAAAAATACTTTGGGAGCAGTGGGAGATCCACTAGTCTTGCACCAAAGATCTAAGAATCAAAACTGAGAATCTGGTGGATGGTATCTTTACAGAGAAAGATTTTGTAGTGTTATGCTAACGTGATATGCTAAACATTATCTAAAGAAAGAACCTGATTTTCAGATTCTGTTATGCTCTTGAACAGCAGATACGCAACATGAAATATAAGCAGTGATTGAAAGTAACAGTAGGTCTATAGTAAATGAAATTTTGTATGGTGGATAAAATGCTTAACTATCTACAATTTATATTTATATTCAATATTCCCACCCAAATATTCAACATTTCCATCTAAAATATATTTGCCACTGCTTGACCTGGCTTTTATTATTTGCTAAACCCTAAAAATATGCTCAGGAATGTATAATACACAGAGGATCAGTTCCTCACCTTGTGTAAATAACCAGTTGTTGTAAAAGATTAGGCCCAGAGTATTGAAGGCCTGATTATAAAGTGTGGATCCAAAATTGAATTTTCACATCTGAATGATCCCATTGACGTCCATTGAACTACTCCCATAAGCAAAGTTACTCACATGTGTAAATGGTTTGCAGGATCAGGCCCCAGGAAGCTTTATAAATATCTAATTTTATACCACTGTGTATTATTAAAATGCTTATCTTGCTCTATATTTATCAATCTACTTCAAGATACAAAAGAAGTAAATGTCATAGGAATACATATTTTTCCACATGCAGCAATGCAAAGCCAGTAGCATAGTTTAGAACAATACATTCTGTTTTTTAGAAAGCAATACTTTATTCCAACAAATACAGTGATTTTGTCACTCTCCCAGATAGCCTATATAGCTGAGATTGAATTATTATTAGACTCCTAGACTAACAGACCATCATACCAAAACAGACCATCATGAACATCTAGTCTGACTACACATTGCAGGCCACAGAACATTGCCCACCCACTCCTGTAATAGATTAGACCCAGAACTTCTCGTTGAGTTACTGAAGTCCTTAAATCATGATTAGAAGACTTCAAGTTACAGAGAATCCACCATTTACTCTAATTTAAACCTGCAAGTGACCCATGCCCCATTCTGCAGAGGAAGACGAAAAACCTCCAAGGTCTCTGCCAATCTGACCTGGGGGAAAATTCCTTCCCGATGTCAAATATGGTGGTCAATTGGACCCTGAGCATGTCAGGTGGTCAATTGGACCCTTCCACCACTTACATTGTCTTGTCTTGTGTCATCTTTAAGATTTACGGTGACCCTTTCCCACAAGAGCTGCCACCTTTCTGGGCTCTGATTTAATTTATTCTCCAGTCTTTCGATTTCCTGAAATCAATAAAAAAGTGTTTTCCTGAGGATATACATTTCAGGCTGCTTGCATCTTGAACACACAAATTCCATTTCCACTTGCCATATAAGAAATATGATAATGATAAGGATTGGATATATTTTATAAAACTATTTAAAAAGAGCAAATCCAATGCTGTGACATTAGCATTAAACATTGCCAACATTTACATAACATGGTTTATAAGAAGTGATATCCAAGTGTATTAAAAGGGGGAACCGAAACAAAGACTTATTTGATTTAGATTCCAAACTGTAATAACATGTTTTTGTTGTGAAATTTGGGAATAACACCTTTCTTGGTAGCTTCCAGTTAGGAGCCCCCTCCTGCACCCTGCACCCCTCATTCCTAGCCCCACCTCAGAGCCTGCACCCCAGCCAAAGCCCTCACCCCCCTGCTCCAGCCTGTTGAAAGTGAGTGAGGGTGGGGGAGAGCGAGCGACAAAGGGAGGGAGATGGAGCTATTGGGGGGCAGGGCCTTGGGACAGGGCAAGGGGTGGGGCAGGGGTGTTCGGTTTTGTGTGATTAGAAAGTTGGCAACCCTATTATTACTTCTGCTTGTTCTACTTTTTGTATTGTCTTCCTTATCAGTGCTGGGCTGGGGAAAGACAGAGAACAGTTTGGGCCATTTGCCCAAGGGGCTTGGCAATCTGTTGGTTATAATTTAAAACTTTTTGTTTAGAGCCCAATTCTGAGGGGTCTTCTATGTTGTTGGAGGCAACCTTCTGGGAGCCAAAAGGAAGGGATGAGGCCTACTACACATAGTTGCTAAACACCATTTTTTAGCTGCCTCCAGATTCTATAAAGAGGAGACCCACTCAGAAGCTGGGACTAATGGACATGCTATGAGCTAGGCATAGAGATCTGGACACCTTATACTTCATTTGCTTTAAACTATATGGTGAACAGGGACAAGAACAGGGGGGTAATGTACTGCTGCAATCCAGAAAGAATCCAGAGTTTGCCCCAAATGAGATAACATTCCTTGCAAAATATGAGGTTACAATTTTGAAAACTCTGGGAAAAGATAGCTAGAAAATCTATTATACAAGTTATTTTTTTATTTAAAAAGGAAAGTGAAAAAATGTATTAAGGCCTTGCTTTTAAGGAATAAAAAGTAAGCTATACCTAAATTGCCTCATTATTGGCTGCAGTTCACAATGTAAAAAAGGTAAGTATTAAAACCTATTTACAGAATTGAATTCATCCAGAACAGCATAACCTTTTGTAAGACGTTTGACTGACTTTCTGACCCCATATCTCTTTGGAGATTAAACCAATTATTTTTTACCTAATATTTACTTTTACAGCACATCTATAAGGCAATGACTTGAATGGCTATGAATCTGATAAGTGTAATAAACTGCAGTGTTCTGTCTTTGTTAGCATCTATACTTACATTTAAGAGGCTCGTGATTGCATCAGGTTGCACTTTGCTAACATCATCATAGCATGGCCACACTATTTTCCTCCTACTTTGGGGAAATGAACCATCCATTTGGTCAACTTCCTCTGAAGTGTTGCATTTTGCAGTAACCATGGTCCAATCATAGGAAGGACCTGTGGCCAAGGTCTCTTCCATATAGTAATCCCACGTTTTCAGGCTGGACATATTTACACTTGGTTTTAATGCCTGTTTGAAACAAAGCCCAATAAATTAGTGTCACATGGAAATTTTCAGTTTCAACACAAATCCAATATTTTACATTTTGCAGACTATCCTCCTGAATTTAATGTAGCACTGCAACTGGTGTGTGTTGATCTGGAATTACAATTTTCAGTGCATGACTGTGGGATACAACTCCATAAAAGATGTCAGATCAAGGAAAATAAATAGTTACCTCACAGTAACTGTACTTCTTCAAAATATGTTGTCCATATATAAGCCACTGGTGGTGTTCATATGCCCCATACTCTTGAGTTCTGATTCTTTTGGCCAGCAGTGTCCATTGTGGCCAGGCCTGCACTCCAAGTGTTTTAGTGCCTCCCACCTGAGGGCATAAAGGGTGTGGCAACCCAAATGTCCCTCAGTTCCTTCGCCAAAACACAATTAAGGCCTGGTCTACACTACGACTTTAATTCGGATTTAGCTGCGTTAATCCGAATTAATCCTTAACCCGTCCACACAACGGAGCCAGTTACTTCGAATTAAAGGGCGCTTAAAATCGATTTCTGTACTCCACCCCGACGAGCGGAGTAGCACCAAAATCGATTTTGTAAATTCGAATTAGGGGTAGTGTGGCCGCACACCACCAAATTAATGTGGTTAAAATTAATGGGGTAGTGTGGCCGCACACCACCGAATTAATGTGGTTAAAAACCGAATTAATGTGCTTAGTGTGGCCGCGCACAATTGAATTTATACAATCTGTTTCCCAAATTCGAATTATCTAAATTCGAATTAATCTCGTAGTGTAGACGTACCCTTAGATATTATAGTGTAGTGGCAGAAAAGGAGGGCTGGTTGTATATATGTGGACAACTCGTATCAAAGAACCACAGTTACTGTAAGATAAATAACCATTTCTTCTTCTCTGAGTGCTTGTCCACATATATATTTTACTATTGGTGACTAGCAAGCAGTGACCTAGATCACAGGAGGTGGATGCTAGGAGTCTTACCTAAACAATGATTGTCAGACAACCCTACTAAAATGGACATCTAGAGGGCTGACAATCATTGTTGTCAGGTAGCTGAAATGGACATCAGATATCGATGCTTCTACTGTGGGTAATGCTGCATTACTTGAGCTCTTGTGGAGTGGGTCCTAAGTTGGCTATTTCATAGCACAATATATTTAGAAATGTCTCTGCATTGAGACTGCCTGACCTGTCATCATAAACTACAAATAATCTGGGGGATACCCTAAATGGCTTAGTCCTAGTCATGTAGAAGGACAATTCAGCAAGAATTTTGGTTTAGGTCTCAAGGTGACTCCATTTTTATGAAAAACTGTATGAAGGTCTGGACATGAGATCTGACAGCTCCCCTATCCTTCTAGCAAATATTATTGCAACTTAAAAAGGGATATACCCGCATAAGGCCATTCAGGAATCTAGCTACTGTAGGGTGTGAAAATGTCAAATATCTCTGTGTTGGAGGGTGGACTGCTGAGATGGCTGCTAAATGGATCCTCAGGGAGATCAGAGATAGTTCAGAGCTCTTTAAGGGCAGAAGGTAATTTAGTATGTCAGGTATCTGGGTGTTCAGTGGAGACAACTGGTATTGTTGAGCCCAGAAAGTGAATCTCTTTCCTTGACTGAGCAGGTAAGCCTCACAGAGTCATTTCTACTGCGGATAAGATTGTTTTGTATCTCAGTTGAATAGGTTTGCCCTACTTATGTTAACCAGCCAGTATTCATGCCATGCAATGCAAGAAAGAGGGATCTGGATGGAAACTCTGTCCTCAGCCTGGCATACCACATCTGGGGGCAGAGGCAACTGACTTGGAAGTTGAATGAAGAGATTCATTAGGTCTGAGAACTGGAACTGCCTTTGCCATGCTCGTGTTATTATGATGATCATCCTGGCTAAGTCTTGCCTGAAGTTCCTGAGAACTCTTAGGATCAATGGAATTGGCGGATAAACATATATGAGGCCTGAGAATCAGTGGATCAGGAATGAGTTGGACAGATATCCTTGACTTTGCCCTCCTCTGGACAAGAACTTGTGGCACTTTTTCTTTCATTGGTGGCAAAGAGGCCTATGGTTGGATGACCCTACTTGATCAATATGTCTTGGATAACAGTATCCTTTACTGACCACTCATGGTCACTGGCAACTGTCTGCTGAGGTGATCCATCAGCATATTTTGCAACCCTGGTAGGTGTAAAGCTATTGGAGTAATCTTGTAATTCCATGGATTTGCTGTTTCTTGACATAGAGCAAGTCTACATTATCGCTTAAGTTGATCTAACTTACATTGCTCAGAGGTGTGAAAAAGATACTCCCCTCTCCCCCGAAGTGATGCAAGTTTCGTGTTGTCCATGCCTGTGCTGTATCAGCAGGAGACTCTCCCGCCAACATAGCTTCCCCTTCTCGCCGAGGTGGAATAATTATCTCGACAGAAGAGCTCTCTCCCGTCAGCATAGCGCGTCTTCACCAGATGCACTACAGCGGCGCAGCTGCATTGGTACAGCTGCGCGAATGTAGCACTGTAGTGTAGACTTGCCCATAGAGTGGTGGATCTTGCACCTCTTGTTTGTTTATGTAATACACTGGTATGGCTTCATCTGTCATGATCTGAATTGTTAGACACTTCAGAACAGAGAGGAAAACTGTGCATGCTAAACAAACCTTAGTCCTCAAATGTTTATGTGAAGCTGGGTTTTTTGAGGAGTCGATAGATTGAAAGTTGTCTAAATGGGCTTCCCTTCCCACCAGTGGAGATATCTGCCACCAGAGTATTTGATGGCAATGAGGGACCTATTACAGGAGTCCTGGCAGGACCTGCATTCTCATATCCAAGTGATGTTTGTTGGGCTGATGTACCAACTTTAACCATCCTTACCTGCAACGTAGGTGTAGTCTGGCATGCTGAGTTACATATGTGCAGGAGGCCATGAGCCCTAGGAGTCAGACAAATTCTTAGATATCTTGTGTTGAGCTAGCAGGTGGTTGGCCAGATCTCCTATGGCTTGGAATCCTTCGAGTGGCAGATAGGTCATTGCTGTTGTGGAGTCCACAACTGCCCCTATTAATGCTATCATTTCAATAGGAACCAATACGGACATCTCTTTGCTTTCTTTTAGTCCTAAAGAGGCAAAAAGGTGCAGAGTTTGCTGTATGGAGTCAGTCATCTGTTCTTGAGACTTCCTGCAAATGAGCAAGTCCTCTAAGTATGGATGAACCCAGACTCTGTTTCCTGAGATAAGCTGTCACTACTACTAGGAATGTTGGCCCAGATTTCTAAAGGTATTTAGGCATTGCAATATCTGTCTGACTTAGAAACCTAAGTTTCATTTTCAAAAAAAGTTTCACTTAGGACCCTAAGTCTCATTGATGTTCAATGACATTTAGGCTCCTAAGTCACTTAGGCATTGGAACACTGAGCAGACCAATGCCTAAATACTTTTTAAAATCTGAGCTTTCGTGAATATGGCTGGCCACAGGTGCTGGCTTCCTCCTTGCCCCGGGGGTGCTCAACCCCTGCTCCACTCCAGGCCCTGCCCCCAACTCCACTCCTTCACCCAGCCCCCCACCCCCACTCTGCCTCTTCCTGCCCCTGCCTCGCCTCTTCCTTCCCAATTCCGCCCCCTCCCCCGAGCACACCCTGTCCCCGCTCCTCCCCCCAAGCACCTTTTGCCTGGCGTGGAACAGCTGAGCGTGGTGGGCGGGAGGCGCTGGGAGGGAGGAGGAGGAGTTGATCGGCGGGGCCGCCGGCAGGTGGGAAGTGCTGAGGAGGAGGAGGTGGGAGCGGGCTACCGGTGGGTGCAGGCCTGGAGCACCCACGGAATCAGTGCCTATGCCGCTGCCACTCTCCATAGGGTGAATGATAGGACCCTGTATTGGTAGTAGGAATTGCTTATCTGAAAACTAAGATATTTTCTGTAGGTAGGATGAATTACTATATGAAAATAAGCATCCTGGAAGTTGAGAGCTGAATACCAGTCAGGTGGATCTAAGGTGGAAATTATCGAGGCCAGGGTTACCATCCTGAACTTGAGCTTGTGAATGAAGGTGTTCAGTTGTCTCAAGTCCAATAAGGTGCCATCCACTCTTCTTCTCAAGAATTAGAAAGTAATGGGAATAAACCCCGTTATCCTCTGTATTCTGGAAGCACTATTTCCACTGTTCTGAGATTTGGGGTGTTTTTACACTGGAGCTGAAGGCATAATGGCCAGCTAAGGAAGATATATCTATGGTAACTGTGCCAAGCTAGCACTCTAAAATAGCAATGTAGCTGTGGCTGCATGAGCAGTGTGATGGGCTAGCTACCCCAAGTACAATTCTGTCTGAAACTCTAAGTAGGTACTTGGATCGGTTGGCTTGTCCTGCTGCCTGTGCAACCATGGCTACACTACTATTTTTAGAATGCTACCTTGATCAGAGATAGCACAGGTATATATACCTGAGCTCGAAATTATATCTCCAGCACCAGGGTCGACATATCCTCAGAAGTGACTGCACCTCCAGATGTAGCATGCTGTCATGAGATGGGTTCCTGAAAAGTGATGGGGAAAATAGGTGGTGTGTGGGGAGTGTCTGGAATTGGATCGAGTAGTCCACCTCTATGATTTCCATGACGCAACAGTCTGTAATGATGTTCCAGACCCCACAAAAATAAAACAAATGGAGGGGATATAAGCGGGAAATCCAAGAGAACTGTACACTGCCCCCCCAACCAAGGAGCCAAATCTGCTGCTTTGATGATGACCAGGGCTGGTGAGAAGATGTGGTAGTAAAGGCACATGATTTCCTCTTCTTACATTTCTGTTGCTTCCTGGATGGTTCAGGCTGTCGATAACGAGTACAGTATTGGCTGCCTTTGATGCGGTTGAGGCTTAAAGAACTCTCTCTTTGGTGCATGAGTATAGACTCTTAGGAACTGCAGCATCACTTGAGAGTCCTTTCACAGAGCATACAAGCCTCATTAATCTTTATATTAAAAAGTTTGCATCCTTCAAATGGAAGATCCTCAATTGTAACTTGTACCTCTCATTTGTAGCCTTGATGATAAATAATATTTTCAGCCAAATAAACTGAATTTCTTGTATCTGTCTTGAGGTGTAAATTTTTGCTGACTCTGTGTTTTTCATTAGCCATTGCAACAACCAGAGATCCTGTTGTAGGACGTATGTAAAATTGCTCAAAGCCTTAGGAAGGCACTTAGCAGCAATGATTTATTGTTTTTGATGTTGGTGACAAAGAAGCAGGCATCTGTCAGAGTAACTGCCTGTTCTAAGAGCCTCTCATTCATGGGCATTACAAGACATCCAGGCCACAGAGGTGTGTGGGATGCCCTTGGAGTTTGCGTGATGTCTTCCGGATAACTACCACTGGAATCTCCAGTGTATCAACCAGCCTACAGAGCAAGTCATGGAATGCTTTGAAGTTGTCTGGGAGTGAGGTAGATGTGGCTACCATAGCCTCCGCCAGATACAACAACGAGATAGGTGCTTGTATGGGGGGGGGTCCTCTGCCAGCAAGTCCCCATCAGAGCTCTGACCAGTCTGTCCAGTCAGCAGCACTGTAGTCATGGTTGGCTGTAGTGCCCCTTTGTGAGGTGGGGGAGAAGGTGATCTAGCCCTGGACTAGGTTGCATCCCTCTTAGAGTTCTGTGTCTGGGACATTAATAATGAGTCCTAGACTCCCTCTCTGAAGCGTATGGATCTGAATAGCAAGACCCCAGGTACTGAACTGGTAATGCCTCCTGCTATTCTCAGAGCCTGGGAAAGAGAAGAAGTGCTTCTTTTGCAGGGTTGCAACAGTGCCAGATGGAATGCTGGGAGCATCACCAGACTGCACTCTGATTCGTTCTGCTGATGTGCTCAGTACCAGAATGGGGATGGCAGCTGGTTGTGGAGGAAGTACCTTCTGTACTAATAATAATGGTGAGTCCAATAATGAGGAAACCATAAGGTCCCTTGGAACTGAGTATGCTGGAGCCAGGGGTAAGTGTATGGACAGTGTTGGTACTGGGGCTATTGGCACTGGGGCCCTCAGGGACAAAGGGTTGGTAATGGGTAATTTTTGAAGTACTGAGGAACCTGGTCTTGACACACAGTGATGGGTGCCAAGGAACCCTCACTGGGCCTTTTTCCAAGAAAATTTGAGGGGATTTCTGGTTTCTCATGGAAGGATCTGATAACGGAGACCTGGATCATTTTCCTTTGTGGGCTTGGTGCTCTTTTCTCCCCTTATCCTCTTAGGTTTTACCAGCTAACAAATTGTGAAGTAGCTGTCTGTTTACAATACAATGGGTAGATTGCACAGTGTGTGAGATCCTCCGATACTGCACATTCCAACTTGTAGCCACAGGTGGTGAGAAGGAACAAGCACTCACAGAAGAAACGATTACTTACCTTACAATAACTACGGTTCTTTGAGATGTGTTGTCCATATGTATTCCATGATCTGCCCTTCCCACTATTGTGGAATCTTTTAACACTTGCATTTTTTACTGGTGAAGGATCTGAGGGACAGTTAGGGTCACCTTGCCCTTTATGTCCTCAGGTGGGAGGCACAAGGATACTCAGGGCAAAGGTGCAGCTCCAATGGATGCTGCTGGCCAAAAGAATCTGAAATTGAGTGCATGGGACACATGCACATCAACAGTGGAATACACATGGGGAAGAATGAGCCATTCTTATCTGTCCATCTTTTAAGCTAACAAGATAATAAAACGGAGGCACACTGTATGTACGTACGTACATACTTACATACGTACAATTCCTTTATGTCTCAGTTGGAACCCTGATACCCTCTCCCATTCCCCCTATTTTAAAAGCAACCCGCAGTCCAGGTTCTGCATCATGACGACGATTCATTTAGCTGAACAGGGGAAAATCTCCCTTTGCCAACACTAACTGATCAGAGGTGCTAATTTTATAACGATAGAACACATGTAGTGACAATGAAACAGATATGATTCCCCAATTGAAATATTTATACATGTTTTGTTGATCAAAGATTAGACTAGTTTATAAATAGCATTAAATGTGGAAAGCAATGCATCAATATTATTAATCTGTATGCTGCCATGCATACCTTTAATATTTTACTCAATGTTTTAATTTAAAATGGACAAGTATTGTTCATGACACAGTACTTTATACTTAGAAAATAATTCTAACTAGAAGAGATATGGGTCATGGTACATGATAAATATTGACACTATAAAATTATTCAAGATACAGCTAAATGTGATCAATATATGATCCTATCCGGCAATATGACATGAAATGCAATGCAATGTATCAGGATCTTATGAAACGTGTCTCACTACCAATGTAACTTATATTTACTTTTAACTTGTTTCCTCATAATTTTTATTTAGATTTACTTTTTATGGTCATGTGCAAATGTTAAGACTGCTCCTGTAATCATTACTCACATAATTAATCTTATGTCATGCACCTAAGTAGTCTTCTTTATGTCAGTGGGACACACGTGGATGAGTAAATGTTCTAGGACTTTCCCCTTTACAATTTACCAATATGAGTCTTAAATAATTTGCATGACTAGTGATATAAACTAGTGAGAAATTGCAATGATCTATTAATATTTCTTAACATTTCTTCAGCAGGGTTACTTAGCATAATAAATGTCTGAAACTGGTCTAGACCAATTCAACAAGTGGCAAACTGCTTAGAGAATCATTCAGAATAACAAACAACAAAGAAGTTTCTATATCATACCTCTGTTTCAACAGGTGCATATAGGTAATTGAAGAAAATGGGGCTCCTTTTGTGCATTTTTTCAATACATTCCCAAATACAGATTCCCTTTTTGGCATGCCTGTCTCCTTTATCTTCAAACAATGTCCCTATAGGAAAAAAAGGTAAAAGAAGGATTTATAGTGACATGTAACAAATGGTAAAGCATAATCAGAAGGATTTTGTTTTATGACATTTATCAAGGAATGAAAACATTGCAAAAATGCCCAATACTTAAGAGGTCTGAACTGATGAAAATAACATTAAAGAATTTTATGTGGTGCAGTATAATTGCCATTCTTGCTGCCTGAACACCAACTTGATATGAAAATAAACATTCTATAATGCGACATTTGCATTCTTATTCTGAAGCCTACTGCAGTACTTGAGGTGTTGTTAATGAGAAGGTTTGTTCTAAATTTACTTTTTGTTTTTGCACTTTAGCTGACACTTAGTGTACTATATATACACATTAAAAATGTTATAATTATTCAATAACTTGTGATACATTGTTGTTCTATTGTGAAATATCACCACCTGAAATGTGGACTGGGAAGTACAAGTCTGAGAGCAGAGACTTGGGGTGAAATCCAGGCTCCACTGAAGTCAACGGTAGTTTTGTCATTGACTTCACTGAAGCCACTATTTCCTTCTTGGCGTGGTGATATTTGAAAGCATCACCACCCTGTTGGGAGTCTCATAAACTAGTGTCATTTTATCATAGTTAAAAAACATACAAATCAGTATTTTGTGCAGAAATAGAATGGTTGCTCAGTGCCTGGATTAATTTCATGGTCGTTTGGACTTTTACAGAACGCATTAAATTGACTGCTTGCCATGAAAAACCTGATTTCTCTGTGAAAACTGTTCATTTCAGAGTTTGCACTACCCCTTTGCTTCTTGCATATGCTCAGAGACAAGCCTGAGAAAGGTGGATGTGACTGAGTGATCAGTCTGACAGAGGTAGGGCTGAGAATGCAGAAGGGAGGTGGGGCCTTAGATGAAGCAAGTTAGCCTGCAAGAGATAGAGGAAGAAAGTAAAAGAAAAACACAGGCGTTCACGAGGAAGGGGAAAAAGGCTCTCCTTTATGGAAATGCCATACAATCTCATGAATCCCAGGACCTCTTTTCTGTAATTAAAAAATAAATACAATAAAAAACAAAAGTTCTTTAGAGAGCAGGCAGATGGAAGGGGAAATTGTATTAAGTGAGTGGACTGGAAAGTGAAGCAAGGTTCTGGCAATTATAACTATTCTTTCCATTTCTCTTACCCTTTTATTCTTTCCCTTTTAGCATGGTTCAGGAACTATTCATTCACCAAATATAACTGCCAATGACTCTGTACGCAGAATTAATTCCAGTACACCTCAGGCACTTATATCGCACATGGTAAGTTTTTCTATGTTTCTAGTTGGTTGCAATGTAATCATTAGCACCATCTCACAATGGCAAGACTCCTGTGAACTAAATATTAATTAAAGGCAAAAGTGTAAAATAATAAAGAAATGAAAAAAATGAATGAGCATCAACCACATTCTTCTACACATACCATGTTCTAGTCTTTCATAGTCTGAATCCAGAAGAAATGTTTTAAATCTATTTGAAACGTAGTGGAAAGCTAAGAACTTCAAGAAATATTGATTGAATTCAAACTCTGTTGGATACTGGTTGTGAATCTACAAAATATAAATAGAAGGGAAAAAAGACATTGACTACAGTAAAACAAGAATGTTTAAAGGACAGTAAGGTAAAATATAATGACAAAGTAATAACCCTGTGAATGCTGATAACAAATATGTACTTAAAGCCCACTGTCTTACCTACCCTCCTTATGGATCCATTTATGCAGGTTCTTTTCCTAGTATTTTTATTTAAGACATTTTGCAGCTGAGTTAAACCATAGAATGTCTGCTCCATCAAAATGCTAGACTATAGATAGTGTGATCCTAATTTTCAATTTAAAAGCACAGAAGTTTTTCTGCATAAACAGTATAGCTATCTTTGGCTGCTTTAACAGACACCACTTTCACAAAAGCTATTTCATATTAGGCTTAGTCTCCATTTTCCAAAGTATTTGCAAAGTTTGATATATTTCCCCCTAACATCAAATTTGGTTCATCTGCAATGAGCATCTAGTATCCCACATCTAGCTATACTCATGTTAGGCCAAAGTTAACTTGCGTAAATGGGACATTGCTTTATATTGGAATGATAGCTAAGTAAGTAACGATGGTTCAAGCAGACCTGAAGAAGAGCCTGTGTAGCTTGAAAGCTTGTCTCTTTCACCAACAGAAGTAAGTCCAATAGGAGATATTAACTTAAGAGACAAGTTGGATGAGTTAAATAAATAAGTCTTCAAAATATTGAAAGTTACAAGGACATTGTCAAAGTATGTTTCATAATTTTGAAAATAATCCCTTTTTCATCCTATACTGTTTATGATCACTGTGAATCTAAGCTGGAGATTTTCTTTAATTATATTTTCCTCTATATCACATATAGTTTGTTATTTAGACTTGCCTATGAGGGCTAATACACTAACAATTTACAAAGAATTATATGGGCTTTTCAAATAGACAAGGGTCCATCAGTCTGGAAAGAGTCTTTAACTTCCACGTGCCAAAATCCTGAGTTTCTCCAGATTTTCCTTTACTTTTATCTTCCCCATTTCCAAGCCAGTTATCCTTCTGGCTGATAACTGGATGATACTCCCTCTGAAATATCACTCTTTAAATAATCTAAAAGAATCACTGCTCAGTGACATCAGATGCTCACATTCAGAAGTTGAATGCATTTCCTATACAACCGTGATGCCCTGCAGATAGGAGTGAAAGATAGTATCAGGAATCAAACTCCAGCTTCTTGAATGATAGTGGAGAAGACTACCAGCTAGACTTGCTGCACCAGCAATATTTTCAAATGAAAAAAAAAAAAATCACATTTGCCTCTTCATGTTTCCTTATAATCTGGCAGTAAATAGCTCAAGCTAAGCAATGGGAATTTCTGTGCTCAGCACCTCTCGAGTTCAGGTGCTCTTGTTGTTGGGGAACTACAGTCTAGAAAAGGAATTTTGACTATCAAAAGTTTCTACTAAAATATTAACTGTTTTAAAACTTTGTATTCTGGAACCAGATCATTTCCTAATATTGTCCTGGAGACTTGGAGTTTAGAATGCATAACCATCTGAAAACAAGATTATTCATCTAGTACTAATCTACAGGGAATGTTCTGCTTTGTAGAGCTAACAGGACCCCCAAAAGTAGTGTAACTGGTTATAAATCTATTGGTAAACATATATATATAAGGGCTGTCAATTAATCGCAGTTAACACGCAATTAACTCAAATTTTTTTTCATTAATCGCAGTTTTAATCGCACTGTTCAACAATAGAATACCAATTGAAATGTATTATATATTTTTTGGATTTTTTCTACATTTTCAAACATATTGATTTCAATTACAACACAGAATACAAAGTATACAATGCTCACTTTATATTATTATTTTTATTACAAATATTTGCACTGTAAAAATGATAAACAAAAGAAATAGTATTTTTCAGTTCAATTCATACAATACTGTTATGCAATCTCTTTATTGTGAAAGTGCAACCTACAAATGTAGATTTTTTTTGTTACATAAGTGCATTCAAAAATAAAACAATGTAAAACTTTAGAGCCTACAAGTGTCCTAGTTCTTGTTCAGCGAATCACTAAGAGAAACAAGTTTGTTTACATTTACGGGAGATAATACTCCTGGCTTCTTATTTACAATGTCACCTGAAAGTGAGAACAGGCGTTTGCATGGCACTTTTGTAGCCAGCATTGCAAGGTATTTATGTGCCAGATATGCTAAACATTCATATGCCCCTTTATGCTTTGGCCACCATTCCAGACGACATGTTTCCATGTTGATGATGCTCGTTAGAAAAATATTGTGTTAATTAAATTTGTGACTGAACTCCTTGGGGGAGAATAGTATGTCTCCTGCTCTGTTTTACCTGCTTTCTGCCATATATTTCATGTTATAGCAGTCTCGGATTATGACCTAGCACATGTTGTTCGTTTTAAGAACACCTTTCACTGCAGATTTGACAAAACGCGAAGAAGATACCAATGTGAGATTTCTAAAGATAGTTACAGCACTCAACCCAAGGTTTAAGAATCTGAAGTGTCTTCCAAAATCTGAGAGGGATGAGGTATGGAGCATGCTTTCAGAAGTCTTAAAAGAACAACACTCTGATGTGGAAACTACAGAACCCGAACCGCCAGAAAAGAAAATCAATCGTCTGCTGGTGGCATCTGACTCAGATGATGAAAATGAACATGCGTCGGTCTGCACTGCTTTGGATCGTTATCGAGCACAACCCACCTGTTACACCTTGACACCTCAATATTCACCACTGTCATGTAATTAGGATATGTCTTATATAAAGTATGCCTTGTGAGGTGCCATTCTAAAAGTCTTGATCTGCTAGACAGTAATATCTCGTTGGATTGTATGTGCTATCGTTGTGTGTGAAGTTATGAAGTTTGGCTATATATGTGCTGCTGAAACATGTCCGGAGGTTGTAAACACCCATAAGTAGCCTTTCAGGTATGACAGTAAAAAGGCCAAACAATGTTAATGGCTTATTGAGGAAATGCACACAAGCACAAGGATTACCCCAGGAACTGTGTACAATAGAAACACCTGAGATATAGCACTACACAATGGGAACTGTTTGATCCAGGTCACAGCAAAAGAGCTTTCCAGAAGGCAGGGAGAAGATATAAAAGGGGGGAAACGACATTATGAGGGGACCTCACTCTCTCTAAAGCAACACACCTGGAAACACCTGAGGAGGAAACAAAGACTGAACTGTGGGAAGTGATGGTCCAAGGCTAGAAGAATTTTTAGCCTGTGTATGAAAACCTGGGAAAGCCAAGGCAACTTGTGCCTTAAGAATCTGCCACCCCGTTTATCACTCAGGTTGAGAATTTGCTAATTTATATCTTACCTATCTAGTGTGTTAAGCTCAGTTTGCATTTTTTATTTATCAGCAATCTGCTTTGATCTGTTTGCTATCCCTTATAATCACTTAAAATTTACCTTTTGTAGTTAATAAACTTATTTCTTGTTTATAACATAACCCAGCTTGTGCAATTCATATCTGGGGGGGAGGGGAGGGGAGAAGCTATGCATCTCTCTCTCCACATTGAGGGAGAGGGAGAATTTTTATGAGCTTGCGCTGTGCAGATCTTTCTTTACCGCACAAGACAGTATTATTTAGGGTTTATCTCCCAAAGGGGGTGTGCACGTGAGTGCTGGGTGAGTCCTCTCACACAGAGCTGACTTCAGTCTGTGTCTGTAGCTGGGTGTGGCCCTACCTGTGTGTATGTGCTGCAAGAAGCCGGGGAGCCTAATTCAGCAAAACAGGGAGAGGGAATCCAGGCTGGTGGAGCAGCAGAGGCTTAGTGAAACCCCAGTACATCAGGTGGCATCCCGGACGGGGAGGTCCAACCTGTCACACAATCATCGGAATGGACACATGTCCTCTGGAATTATGGTTGAAGCATGAAGGGGCATATGAATCTTTAGCGTATCTGGCACGTAAATATTTTGCAACGCCAGCTACAACAGTGCCATGTGAACACCTGTTCTCATTTTCAGGTGACATTGTAAACAAGAAGCGGGCAGCATTATCTCCTGCAAATGTCAACAAACTTGTTTGTCTGAACGATTGACTGAACAAGAAATAGGACTGAGAGGACTTGTAGGCTCTAAAATTTTACATTGTTTTATTTTTGAATGCAGTTTTTTTGTATATAATTCTACATTTGTAAGTTCAACTTTCATGATAAAGAGATTGCACTACAGTACTTGTATGAGGTGAATTGAAAAATACTATTTCTTTTTGTTTTTTATAGCACAAATATTTGTAATCAAAAATAAATATAAAGTGAGCACTGTACACTTTGTGCTCTGTGTTGTAAGTGAAATAAATATATTTGAAAATTTCGAAAACATCCACAATATTTAAATAAATGGTATTCTATTATTGTTTAACAGCGCAATTAATCACGCAATTAATCTTTTTAATAACGATTAATTTTTTTAATCGCTGACAGCCCTAATATATTTTTATATATATTTTTTATATGTATATAAAAAAATTGGACAAATCTGATTCATGATTATGCTGCTCTCTCTGGGCTAAACTGTCTCTATTAGTCATTATTTCACACTGCACGTGGGATATCTTTGTCACACACAATATCCGAGGATGGACCTTTTTTTGGAAAGGAAGCATAAAAACAAAGTTTCCTGCTTACCTTTATTCAGACCCCACCAATTTTGAGTATTATCCTAGTAGAAATACACAGAGAGCGCAATGGCAGGTACTTTGCCTTAGGCCTTGTCTACACTACCATGGTAAGTCAACCTAAGTTATGCTACTTCTGTTACAAGAATAACGTAAGTACCAGAGTTGACAGGAGAGCGCTCTGCCATCGACTTAGCGGGTCTTCACCAGACCCGCTAAATTGACACCACTGCATCAATCACAGCAGTGCCAATTGACCTGTTTGTTTTTCTCACTTTGAGTCATCAATGTTACAATTACATTAAGAAAAAAAACATGTTAGAAAGTTGTCTTGCCATGACATACTTATAATTCTATATATTTAAATGAATGAACATAATATAGAATCTCAATTAGGAACAGAAGATTTGCCATCGTGGATCAGTCTAAAGGTCCATCTAGTTCAGTATCCTGTCTAACAGTGCCAGATGCTTAAGAGGAAGGTGCAAAAATTCTTCAGTAGACTGACATGGGATAATCTGCCCCCGCCACAAAAAGTCTCATTCTAATCATTAATATTTAGAGACTAGCTTAAGCCCTTAAGCATGAGCTTTAATACCCCTTCCAAAATTTGTTAGCATTAATTATAACAACTCTGGATATACTTGTTATTCATTTCAATGTCTAATTCCTTTTAGCGCTTGCTAAGTTCTTGGCCTGAACAACATCATGTGGCAATTTCCTTTTGTCACCTTTTAATTTCATTTTCAAAATTAAGAAAACCGTATGTAAATCTTCAGATGAAATGAAGATAAATACACTATTTTAAGAACACAAGCAGAGCTACCAATTAAATGGATCACTTGAAATATAAATCTCATGGGGCTTTGTCTATCATAACACTAATGCCTCCATACTCATTTTATTCTTGCAATATTCCCAGTATTCTTGCTTTTATTTCTCATTTTCTTCCTTTCTTTTTCATTTTCCCTCTCAACTTTTCTTTCTGCTCTTTTTTCAGCCATCTCCCTTCTTTTACCCACCTCAGGGAAGAAATGTTTATCATTAATCACTACAGTTACAATATATCAAACTAACTGGAAACCCCTGAAGATCATGGGAGTATGCTCAATTGGCATTAAATACTCAAATCTGCTTTTATGTGGTTCAGGTTTAGATGTTCAGAAATGCTAAAAATCTTGAGTGACAAGGTGGATGAAACAGTATCTTTTGCTGGACCAACTTCTGTGGGTGAAAGAGACACGCTATTGAGCTACAGAGGGCTCTTCTTCAGGTCTGGGAAAGGTATTGAGAGTGTCATAGCTAGATACAAGGTGGAACAGATTGTTTAGCATAAATAATTAACATATGTTTTAAGGGACCACACAAAGTGAAGTGGCCAGTTAACCCCTCTGCAGTCATTCATAGGTCAAAAAGGGATGTTAGTGGGTTACAGATTGTTGCAATGTGCCATACATCCAGTGTCTTTATTAAAACCATTATTTTTAGTGTCTAGCAAAGTTATGAATTTAAGCTCCCAGGCTTGTCTTTTGAAGGTGTGCAGGTTTCATTTGAGGACAAGGACTGAGAGGTCAGATACATTGTTTGAAAAATGTTCACCCACAAGTGACATGCTGTTTGTCTTTGATTGTTTTTCTGCGAGAGTTGATTTGGGAGCATAGTGTCAGATGTGTTAGTTTAACAAATTTCTGAATCTGAATCCATCAAAAAGAAATTAGGTACCAATGTATAGCAGTGATGGATTGGAATAATATAGGAAAAATCCCTATAGAAATAGATAGGCGCATATATAGTATTTCAGACAATGAATTCTCATTTGAATGTTAGCTAGTAGGCAGATATCTAAAATATTAAGCCACCTTAGGAACTTCCAGTTCTGTGCATACTTGCTTATTCTGTCCCCTCTATTTCCATAATGCAGACTGCTAAACTCTCATAGCTTTTGTAACAATACAGATGCGTAAGACATAATTTTCAAAAATGTAATTTTCTCCATAATAAAATTGTGGAAGACCAAGTTTATAAAGGAAAAAGCTTTTCAGATTTCTTTATAAAAAGGAGAAGAAAAAGACAAAATTATAGTGAGATTACAATGCTTTTATTGGCCTGCACAGATTTAAAAGTGGTCGAATACATTAATTCTGGATATGAAATAATAAACTGACAGATCACAAAAGCTATATTTACAAATATGCACTCTATATGTCGTTTCATACATTTTTTCCATGTTAAGAATTTTTCAGTGAATTGCGCAAAGGATGGATATTTTTATAGATCAACAGATTTGCTGTTCGTCATGAATTTTACAGCATCCTAATTTCTGCCTAACTGCCAATAAGTAGTTTACCAAATTTAAAGGGCAATAAAAATAAACTGTTGTTCAAATCCTCGCTGAGATGTAGGTGTAGAGAATGAAATAATTTCTCAACTGGAGCTAAAGTAACTGTAGAAATTACTATAATGCAATTTACTTCTGTGGGAAAACAATTATTAATCTAAAATACACCTCTACCCTGATCTAACGCGACCCGATATAACACGAATTCTGATATAACGCGGTAAAGCAGTGCTCGGGGGGGGGGTGGCGGGGGCTGTGCACTCCGGCGGATCAAAGCAAGTTCGATATAACGTGGTTTCACCTATAACCCGGTAAGATTTTTTGGCTCCCGAGGACAGCGTTATATCGAGGTAGAGGTGTATTTGCAGTATGAGAGAACAAAGGTGAATGACATAGTTGCTATTATTTTGTGTTTTAACAGTTGATTTCTGCATACTTGGATATGGAACAGGTGCCAGAACTGGCTTAGGTGATCACTGTTAGCATTTATTTCTCCAACTACAGTACAATCTGCAAAATTCAAATTAGTGGTGAGCTACTGGGGTCAAAAGTCCCTGATAAAATGTAGCTCAGACAATCAGAAATGAGAGAATTGTGTGCCCTGGAAATCTACTGTAATAGAAGGTAATTGGGATTATTTAACTGATTACAAATAAACACAAAAAAGATGTCACTAGTCATTGCAGGTTAGTTAACCCCATTAAAAGGCTAAGTATATTGAGTTATCATTTATCAGCTTTTGTCCCCATTGTAGTCAATGGATTTGAAAGGGATCAGACCCTAAACTTGTATAAAAGGTTGTAATATTGGTTAACAATGATGCAATTTTCACATAAGCAACCCAGAAATGTAAATCAGGGTGTGAGTGTTTAGCACCATTAGATTCCTTTGAAATTCCTACCCTAAATGGTAATACATATATAATGAATACCTAAATTGGCTAAGTAAACATACAGATGTTTCTGATACTGTAACTAAAATAAAGACTAGAATAAAGACTCTTGAAGTTCCAGAATTTACTCAGTTCTCTTCAGAATACTCTTTTGTAGATTTCCAGTTTTATAATAACTTTTAGTTTTGTAATCTCAATGCAAATAAATATTAATTTGATTTAAAGAAATAATCAAAAAAATTCTTAAATATCCTATAGAATATCTAGTAATCGCTAAGAAGCTGTTGTTGCAAACACATGAACAGCTGAGTAACTTCATGGGAGTAGTCATACTGAGTTCATTGTAACTACTAATGTAAACAAAGTATTTCACATATGTAACTCTTTGCAGGATTGGACCCTAAAATTGATAGAGAATTTTATTTAAATTCTGGAGCATCATTTGTTCAGTATACAGTTGAGCTATATTTATCAAAATACCAAATAGATATAGCTGAAGTATAAAATAAGGGGAGCTTCCTGTAATGACATCATTTTAACTCACCCCATCTTCTTAGAAGCAATGAGACTATCTGCCAGATGTTTCTATTGTGAAACATGATTTAGCATTAATAATTTAGCTGACACCTGGAGATACTGGCATAAACAATGACTTTTTAAAAGATGATGCAGTTCTAATTTAGGAATCACTGTTTCATATGTTTTCTTTGTAACTTTAGTTCAATAACTGACAAATTTATGCACATTGGCTCTAAAGTTTTATTGCACTCAAGATGTTAAAACTGAAACGAATGGTTAAAAAAGAGATTTAAAGAGAGACCAAATGTTTCTCCTCAGTGTTTATTTATGGGATATTTGAATATCAGATTGTAATATATTAAATTTTAGGATCAAATTCTTGTCTGATTATAATATATAATAATAATGTATCTAGCTGCACACAAACTAACATAGGGCACTACTCATAGAAACACCATAGTACAAATATTTAGGATCAGATTCTTCAAGACAAATTTCTATGTAAGCATACACATTAATTTGGATGACTTTCAAAAATCATACCCTTGAAATCTGTAGCAATATTGTTAGAATTTGTTAAGACAACAACATATCATAATGGGCTAAAAGACTATCTTCAGAAAGTTTTATGAACTACTCCTAGATAATTTATTCATAGTTATGATTCTATATCAAATACTTAGCTTACAACCTTTTGCTAAGCAGAGGCTAAGAGGTGTATAATATACACTGCACAGACTAAACACTAAGGTAAAAGGCAAGAAATACAGCTTATTGTGTAAAGTGTGTCTGTTCAAAATATTAATAATTTGTATCACTTACTAAACAAAAAATAGGTAAGAAAAATACACAGTACCACATATGGGAAGCTGCTACTGTATTTTAAAAATACCCTCATTAATTTTAAAGATCGTCTTTAGGTGCCACCGAACTCCTCGTTGTTTTTATATAGAAAAAACTATCTAAATGATACTCACTAGCCAAAGCAAAAACAAATAGATAATTTACTCTTATTTTTTAAAGGACACTATACAAATATTAATTCTGGTAAATGAATGGCTTATCCTAGAAAAAATAAATAGTTGATTTTACAGAGAGAAATGTAGCTTGGAGTATAATAGAAACACTTAAATTGGCCAAAAAAGATGAGAGAAAAGGTGGGTGACGTAATATCTTTTAGTGGAACAACTTCTGTTGATGAGAGAAATAAGCTTTAGAGCTGAAGAAGAGCTCGGTGTAAGCTTGAAAGCTTGTCTCTCACCAACAGAAGTTGAAGATATTACCTCACCCACCTTGTCTCTAATATGCTGGGTCAACACGGCTACATCAACTTTGCATTCGAAAAAGATGGGCAGAATAGGAAACTTTATCAATGCTTACCTGAAAATTTCCTTTTTTTTGAATAATAAGGTCCACAGATGTGTACTTCATCCTGCTTGCAGCTTGGGCAGAACCAGACCTCTCAGTCACTGGCAACAGGAGAACATGAAGTTCCCTCCTGTTGAGACAACTTCCCTGGCCAGGATAATTCAAATCTAATTTCTTAAATTACAGATGGTGTTACATATACTTGGAGGAAAAACATCTATTTCTCCTACTGTACAGCAGTCTACCTAATGATTACAAACTTAAATCCTTGGATATCAATTTCCATCTCTATTCTGGATGATCTGGTTTTCTGCAGGGTGAGACGGATCTGTGGACCTTTTACCGGAAGAAAGGAAATTTTCAGGTAAGCATGGATAAATTTTCCTATTCTTTGTGCTAAGGTCCAGAGATCCCTTACACTGGGATTTTCATAGCAGTCTCTCTCCAAGGTGGGAAACAGGATAATTAAATATGGAAATTCAAAACAAGGCACATTATAATTATATAAATAAATATAAAAGGAACAGGAGTGTAGTAAGATGAGGCCCTGAAACAAACTCTTGTGTCAGAGGCCCGATCTGAGGCCTGAAGCCTGAAGCAAAGTACTTCCAGGCATTGCTAAGCAAAAGCTGGGCTGTGAGCCAGAGGCAGGCCCCACTCACAGAAGTTGGCGAGAAGAGGGTTGCTAGAAGCAGGTGCATCCACATATAAGTGCTAATAAGAGGAACTTGTGCCAAGATGACATCAGAACACTCCACAGATATAATAAGGAACAGGCAGGTGCATCTTAAAGACAGGGTCAAAAGGACAGCATGATGGACAAATCTGTTTGAAACAACATGATCAAAAGGGGAGACAGCACCCTAATGAGCCAAGGGGCTGTACCTCAATACCTCAGTAGGGATGAGTAATCTGTCCTGTAACTGTATAAAAGTAGGTCCCAGAGTGCACATCTTTGTCCGGCCTAGGGGGCAGAGGAAAGTCCCGCCACTGACTGAGCCGGTCCATTGCCAGGGGGCACAAATTCGTAGTATGTCTTGTAGAGTCTACAGGAAACTATTGCTGTGCTTCATTTGACAATAAACCTGGCTCGGGTTCCTTCGTACTTTACTAGAGTCTGTGGTCTTTGGGGGGGTCTCTCGGGGTCTGCTGTGTCAGCTATCTGCGCAGAGCTGGGGCAGCACACACAGGGAACACGCATGCAGCCGACTGTTATCATCATCGAACAAGAGCAGAGCACCACACCGGTAGCTACTGACAACAAGGAGTACTTGTGGCACCTTAGAGACTAACAAATTTCCGGATACAGGCTAACACGGCTGCTCCTCTGAAATAAATACACACACACTCTTAATAATAGCCAGTGTTTCTGGCCCTGCCTGTAATATACATCTTCCTCTGGGCATTAAGGTGTGGAGAATACATCTGCCAAAAGAAAGGAAATGGCACTGGCTAAGATTGGATGACCAATATGCAGAATTTGGTGAGCAAATTACCATCTAGCAGATCTTAGTACTGGAGTCCTGACTGCTCTTACCTGAGATTATTAGTGCTCCTAAATACTGCTTAACCAAAAGAGGAATATTTCTTGGATTTCCTTAGGGAATTAATGCTATCACAGTTGGGAGGAGTATGTGTCTGAATTAAAAGTACAATAGTGGGTCATTTGAGAAGGCTCCCAACTTCAAATTTAAAAACCTCATCTGATTGTAGATCGTAGCCACTGGGAAGCCTACTCTAATGGATAGGACACATAACAATGCCTCCTGTGGAGGTTCAAACTGGGTAATGCAGCAAGGGGCAAAATGAGATTCCAAGGTATTCTATGACTTGCAGGGTTGGAGTAAGGTTGATGCCCTAATGAAGCATTTGAGATGTTTACAAAACTTCATTTTCTTGAATATGCTGAGAACGTTGTACTACAGAGACTTGACTTTTTTACGTCGACACTCAAATACATCCACAATAAAGCACTCCTGGTGGGAAGCAGGGCTGGCTTCCGGCACCAGCAGAGGAAGCACGTTCCTGGGGCGACACATGCTAAGGGGCGGCATTCCGTCCATTCTTGGGGTGGCACAGTCTGAGCGGCTTTTTTTTTTTTTTTTTTTTTTGCTTTGGCAGTCCGAGCGGCTTTTTTTGTTGTTGCTCGGGGTGGCAAAAATGGTAGAGCCGGCCCAGGTGGGAAGGAAGGCTACTTACCTTATGGTACCTGGAGTTCTTTGAGATGCATGGTCCCTACGGGTTTTAATTGTGGATGGGGATGTGCACCATGCATCTGAGAATGGAAAATATTTCAATAGCAGTGTTCGTTGATCCATGCTTATACCTCCTTGTACTCTGAACTGAGAGTATGAGGGATGGTGTGAACCAACCGCTGCTCCGGTTCCTTTCTACTGTGAATCAAGTGAGAAACCGAGCAGAGGGGAAGGAGGGTGGGTCATGCAATATCCACAGGGGCCACACACCTCGAGGAACTACAGTTACTATAAGGTAAGTAACTTTCCTTCTTCAAGATCTGGTCCCTTTAGGTATTCACTGCTGATGACTCCCCAGCAGTGCATGCTGAGGAGGAGGGGAGTAGGAAGTGTTCTGCACCACTGATTGTAGGATCACTGAACCAAAGGAAGCATCCTCGGCAGAAACTTGAAGCAGGGCATAATGTTTAGTAAAAGTGAGAATGGTGCCCTAGTTGCTGCTCTGCAGATCTCCAAGAGGAGAATAACTTGTAGGGATGCTACCGAGGCAGCTTGGGATCTAGTTGAATGAACCCTGACCCTCTGAGGAGGAGGCGCCTCTATAAACACATAGCATAGGAGGATGTAGCTGGAAATCCATTTAGAGAATGTTTGAGAAGAGACTGCTTACCCCTTTATTCTCTTGATTATGGAGATGAACAATCTTGGAGACTTCCGAAAGGGTTTTGTCCTGTGTAAGTAGAAGTCTAGAGCTCTTTGTACATCTAGGAAGTGGAAGTTCCTGTTTTCCCTGTTATCATGAGACTTGGGATAGAAGACAGACAAGTGAACAGTTCGGTTCAGGTGAAATTCAGAAGGTATGTTTGTGAGAAACTTGGTATGAAATCTCAGGATATTTTATCCTTGTGAAACACTGTATAAGGAGGGTCTGCCATAAAGGCCCTGAGCTCCCCCTCTCCTCCAGCAAAGGTGATTGCCATTAGCAAGGCCCCTCTCATAGACAGGTGTAGGAGGTAGCAAGAGGTCAAGGGTTCAAATTCAGGTTCACGAGTGCAGTTAGCACCAGGTTGAGGTCACAAGATTGGACCTCTTGTGAGCAGGATCTCTCTAAATTCATTGTCCATCCAAAAAGCAGGAGATGGAGGGATCTCCAGTTGGGATGGATGGTCCTGCCTCTATTCTGAGACAATAGGTCTAGAAACATTTGTAGGTATTTGTATAGGCAAGAGGCCATCCCATAGGTCAGTGGTGAACCACAACTGCCTTGGCCGCCATGATACTATCATAATTACAGTTCCCTTGTCCTGCTTGATCTTCCTGAGGACACAAAGTAGTAGGGTGATGGGAGGGAAGGCAGAAATCAATGGGTCCAACCACTGTACCAGGAAAACATCCCCTCTTGAATTGTGCCCCTGGACAACTCAAGAGCAGTAGGCTGGGCACTCCTTGTTTCCTTGTTGTAAAATATACTGCATCACCAAAGAGCGGAGCTTCCACTTGTGATCCTTGTGAAAATGCCTCCTGAGGCTGTCCACCAGGGAGCATATTACTTCTAAAAGGTGCACTGTTGAGAGGATAATTTGATGCTGAATGCATCAGTTTCAGAACTTGATTGCTTCCCTGCAGAATGGGCTGGACTTTGCTTCCCCTTGTTTGTTTATGTAGGTTCACAATTCCAAGGCCAAAAGGGACATTGTGATAATCTAGTCCAGTAGGTCTCAACCCAGGATACACGTATTCCTGGGGGGTATGCAGAGGTCTTCCAGGAGGTACATCAGCTCATCTAGATATTTGCCTAGTTTTGCAACACGCTACATAAAAAGCACTAGCGAAGTCAGTACAAACTAAAATTTCATACAATGACTTGTTTATTCTGCTCTCTATACTATACACTGAAATGTAAGTACAATATTTATATGACAATTGATTTTTATAATTATATGGGAAAAATTAGAAAGTAAGCAATTTTTCAGTAACTGTGTTGTGACACTTTTTTTATGTCTGATTTTGTAAGCAAGTAGTTTTTAAGTGTGGTGTAACTTGGAGGTATGCAAGACAAATCAGACTCCTGAAATGGGTACACTAGTCTGCAGAGGCTGAAAGCCACTGATCTAGTCTGACCTCCTGTATAACCCAGGCCTTAGAATTTTCCCAAAATAATTCCTAGATCAGATCTTTTAGAAAAACATCCAGTCTTGATTTAAAAATTGCCAGTGATGGAGAATCTACTATGACCTTTGGTAAATTGTTCAAATGGTTAATTATTATTTCCAGGCTGACTTTGGCTAGCTTTAACTTGCAGCCATTGGATTGTGTCATATCTTTCTGTGCTAGACTGAAGATCCATTATCAAATATTTATTCTCCAAGTAGGTACTTGAAGACTGTAATCAAGTCATCCCTTAGCCTATTCTTTGTTAAGCTAAATAGATCGAGCGCCTTGAGTCTATCACTATAAGGCATGCTTTCTAATCCTTTAATCATTCTCATGGCTCTTCTCTGAACTCTCTCCAATTTATCAACATCCTTCTTCAATTGTGGACACTAGAACTGGACACAGGATTCCAGCAGCAGTGGCACCAGTGCCAAATACAGAGGTAAAATAACCTCTCTACTCCTAGTCAAAATTCCCATTTATGCATCCAAGAATTGTACTAGCCCTTTTGGCTACAGCATTGCACTGGGAGCTCATATTCAGCTGATTATCTAGGATAGAGTTGGCCATCCTGTAAATATGGCCTAAATTCTTGTTCCTACGTGTATACATTTACATATTAAAACATGTTGTTTGCTTGTGCCCAACTTACCAAGCAACCCAGATCGCTCTGTATCAGTGACCTATCCTCTTTATTTTTTTAATCATTCCCCCAATTTTTGTGTCATGTGAATATTTTATCAGTGATTTTTCTGTTTTCTTACAGGTCATTGATAAAAATGTTACATAGCACAGGGACGAAACAACTCATCCCTACAGGCCCCCACTAAAAACACACCCAATTCAATGATGATTCCCCATTTACAATTACACTTCAAGATCTATCGGTTAGCCAATTTTTATTCCATTTAATGTGCGCCATGTTAATTTTATCTTTTTCTAGGTTTTTAATCAAAATGTCATGCAGTACCAAGTCAAATGTCTTAAGGAAGTCTAAATATATTACATCAATGCTATTACCTTTATCAACCAACTTGTAATCTCATCAAAAGAGATGTGTTAGTTTGACAGGATTCATTTTCTGATAAACCCATGTTGATTGGCATTAATTATATTACCCTTCTTTAATTCTTTATCAGTTGAATCCTGTATCAGTTGCTCCTGCTCCTGTTTGGGAGGTGATCTTTGTTGAAAGCAGTGCTGGGGTCCTCATAGTCTGGGGCCCAAAAGTACAGATCACAGGAGCCCCAGTATGGCCAGTGGGCGGGATCATAACCATGAGGCGGCAAGGAGGGGGGTACCATTGGTCTCTAGCCCAACAATGTGGGTCATGAGGACTTGGAGGCATCCGGGAGGCTTTGGAAGTCCTCTCTGGGATCAAGTCCTGTTTCTGAACCATTGGAGTAGGGGTTGTTTGGCTCTATTGGTGGAACTGATGGTACAATGTGTCTTAAGACCGTATGGACAGAGGCAGGAATGGGCGAATAGGGTACCGATGGTGTTGGAGCACTTATGGCATGACTGGTGCTCAGGATTGGCAAATGATGTGCTGATGGTGCAAGGATAGAATTGTGTCAGAAAAATTGGTGATCGGAGATATGTGTAAATCGCCAGATCCTTGAAAAGGGTATATCAAGGTCTAATGGGAGGAGAGCTGGCAGGAGCCTTGGGTATGGATGGATCCATCAGTGTGAGTTTGGATGCAGCAGTATTTGTACTGTGCAGTACCATCAATGCAGACAGTGAAAGTTCCCTTGTGTGATGCAGGGGTCAGTCCTGCCCTGTCAGAGATGGCTTCGGAATGATGGTAGCTCCCAGTTCTGTTGATGCCGATCCCATGCTGCCTGTGAGCTCCGGGTTGAACCCACCTTGTGGCACAGAGTCTCACTTGGTGGTAAGAGACGAGGAGAAGCAGGCTTTTTCTTAGAGGACGTATGGAGTGGTTTGTCCTTCTTTTAATGAGGGTGTTCATCTTTACCCTCCTCATGCCTCCATTTAGTGGAGTCCTTGACTCTGCTGGAGGATTCCTAGCTAGAGAGCGCTGGTGCTGGCAGGACACTACCAGGAGGCTCATGTCGGTGAGATGGGGATCAGGAGGGGGCAGGATCAGATTGGGGCTTCAAGGACATCTCCATTAAATATCTGCACTCTTGAGACTGCCTAGTACAAGGGGAAATGAGCAACAGATATCACTTTTTGAAGGAACGTGCGATTCCCCAAGGCAAAACAGGCAGCTCTAGCAATGGTCACTAGTCAGAAAGAACCAGGGACAGGACAGACAGGGCTTGAAGCTTGAAACCTTGGGCATACCAAATGGTGGGAGAACAAAGGGAGGGAACCCCCCAAATCCCAAACTATCTAACTAGACTTAACTAAGCTACCTATCTAAGAAAAACAATTTACAAAACTATTTTCAGAGCCAAAGTTTGAGCAGTAACATTGGAAAGGCTATGCACAGAGAAGGGTTCTGTCCTGGACTGGGAGTGGTGGAAAGGAACTGGAAAAGCCATCGGTCCATGCCACCCCTTCTGAGTCCCTCAAGGAAGAAACTAGCCTGGGGCCCAATGGTGGGCTCCCCAGAAATTCTACCCCAACCTACTACATGGGATTCACATGGGCCAGATAGTTCTGTTTCCCCACTGGATGTATTGGCTCGATATATGAGTAGGCATCCTGAAAGGGAAGGTCTGTTACAGAGGGGCAGCATGACCAGAAGGCTGGGCCCAAAAGCCTCTTACAGAAGTAGTTCTCAACCAGGGGTCCGGGGACCCCTGGAGGGGCCACGAGCAGGTTTTAGGGGAGGCGCCAAGTGACTTTACAGAGTTATATGGTGGCAAAGATGGACATCAGGGTACTATGTCCAGGACAGTCCAAGTGTGTGTCCGGACAGGTTTCCAGACCCTCCCTGTATTCAAAGTCAGCCCCACCATTTTGGGGCCATCTCAAGAGAGTGTCAATGTGTCTGACGCTGTCCTGACCGGGGTATCCAACAGTGCCACAATGGAGCCAAAGCACCAAGCCTCCCAGAGACAACTGTCCCAGGGCTTTGCGGGAGGCTCACAGGCTCCTGCTCTTCATCCCCACCCCTGTAAAGAGCAGGAACAAAAGACAGGCTGCTGATTTTGCTTCCCCAGCAGCAGCAACCCTGGGATGGTCACAAGCTGCTTCCTTCCTCTTGCTCTCTCTTGGCGGGGGGGAGAGAGAAGGAAGGAATCACAGCCAGGAGGCCCCAGGGCAAGAACCTGCAAAGCCCCTGCTATTGCTCCATCCCCGGGATCCCTTGCCAGCAGCAGCCCTGCCTGAAAAGGCAGGGAGAGGGACAGCCCCGGGGTGGGGCGGAGGACGCTTTCCCCCCAGCCCAGCTGACGCCCCCAGGCTCCCTCACGCACTTGCCTTGAGCTGGGACTTGGAGACCTTGCCACTCCGGTCCAGGTCCAGGGCGGTGAAGGCGTGCCAGATGGTCTTGAGCAGCTCCTCTTTCAGCCCCCCCATGGCCAGCCTGCCCCTAGGCCGCTGCGCCCCAGCCGCAGGCTCCACTAGTTCCAGCAGCGCTGCACTCCAGCTGCCCTGTCCCCTGCTGCAGCTCGCATCACCCCACCCCTCTCCGCCGCCGGCAGCCAACCAGGTGCGGGGCAGGTCTGCGCCCTCCGAGGCAGTAGGAAGTGACTGAACCCTGGGCAGCCGCGGGCTGAGGATCATGCGCGCCCCTCTCCACCTCTCACTGACCCCTCGCGTAAAGTAGCCCTGAGTTGGGCCAGCCCCTGCTCCCAGCACCCCTCCCCCGGCAGCGGGCTGGAACCGGCCCCCGAAAGGCGAAATCCCCCTTGGCCCTCCTCAACCTGCCCTCCGACCCCGAGCTGCCCTGCAGGGCCGCACGGCAGGCTCAGGCCCCATGCGTGGAGCCCAGGTGGGCAGCTTGGGCCTGTCGGTAATTATCACAGTGAAATGTGAGGCCCCGATCCTGGCAACGCTCCCAGCCGGGGCTGAGCGCAGGGGCACTGTACGGGGAGTGACGTTATCCCGGGGCAGAAGTGGTTGCAGGGTCAGGGCCTTGTTTTCTGTAATGTCTTTCAAATGAAACATGTAGCCCCAAAATGCTTTACAGCAGTGGTTCTCAACCAGGGGGGCCGTGAGCAGGTTTCGGGTGTCCGTCAAGCAGGGCCAGCATCAGACTCATTGGCGCCCCAGGCAGAAAGCCAAAGGCCCACTGCATGGGGCTGAAACCTAAGGCTCTGAGCCCCACAACCTGGGGCTGAAGCCGAAGCCTGAGCAGCTTAGCTTCATGGGGCTCCCTGTGGCATGGGGCCACATGCAATTGCCCTGTTCGCTACCCCCTAATGCCGACCTGGCTTTTATACGGAGAAAATCAGTTGTGGTGACACAGGTGGGCCATGGAGGTTTTATTGCATGTTGGGGGGGCAGGGAGGGAGGGGAATTCAGGAAGAAAAAGGTTGAGAATCCCTGCGTTACAGAACTTGCTGGCATTGGCTGCATCTGGGCTGTAATGAGGGAGGAGGGGATGCCTGCCTCGGAGCCAAGTTCTTTTCCAATCCTGCCTGCCTTCTTGTCTCCTTTGCTGCTGGATGGAGAAGGGGGCTGAGGTAACCTTGTTTGACTTGAGCTGCCTCTTGTCTAGCAGATCAGCTTCTTTAATCTTTCTTGCATTCTCTCCTGCTTGGAGAAGGGGGTAGATGACCCCACCCAGATGGGGCTGAGAGAGAGAAAATGGGTCCTGCCCACAGAACTGGTTGAGCTCCCCAGTGAGACACTTGCTAAGGGGCAGCAGGAGACACAGACCCTTCCTTTTGTCTCTGGCTTTTCTCAACCTAGCTTGCTCCCTGAAGCCTGTAGCAGCCCCAGCTGCTGCAAACGTCTCAGAATGGGAAGCAGAGCTAAGAAGACAATCTCCCTAAAATCAAAAACTGCCCTGGGACACAGCTGGGAATGAAACAGGCACATTACTGAGCTGAAATTTAGACTAAACATTTTAAACAAAAACTGGAATTTCCCTCAGAAAAGCTCTGCAGCAGGATGGGCTGGCTGAGCTGCTGGCCACCTGAGGCAGAAAAAAGGGAGGGAACTTCAGGCGCTGGGGCATTCCCCTGCTGTCAATGACTGACAGGTCTAGTTCTGCCCCAAAGATGCAAGCTGGCTGAAGTATAATTGTAACAGATCTGTGGACCTTAGCATGAAGCAGAAATGAAGTCACAGACTGAAGTTTTATTGAAGAGTTCTGAAACACCACCAACTCTATAACTATTGTATAAGCTTCTTCTGCTTCCAAAACCGATGGAGTGAAAAGTCTACCTGCAAAGAGAAGAGCTGGCTGCCACATACAGGACAGCTGACATTCTCTTTGTAGAAAATGAATGTACTGTCTGCACCAGCTCAGTAAAGCCTTCTTGTGATTTAAGCTCCTTCGTGTACTATGTGAAGCTTGCCTCTAACTCACAGAGCTTCTATTGGAAATCCCTCTGTAAATCACCTTACATGATACACAATACCAGCTACTACTACTTAGCAGGGACAGTGTACGTTCTATCATTCTACCAATAGCTTCACTATTTTCCCTTTCTTTCCTGCAAAAAGGGAAATCTTCTCTCATAAGAGTGAAAGGAAAGTCCCTATTTCTTTTTCAATGCATTATCTATTAATAGCTCTGCAATGATGGCCCAAAGCATCCATTTTCCAAACACTGAATAGACATAGATTTGTTATGCTTACCTGATGCACACAGTCCAGGAACTGTAAGAAAATGGGAGCAAATCCACTACCCTGACAACTGAGGGTCACATTACTACGCTGATTGAACTTATGACCAAAAGAGAGCCATTCTTTTTCCACTAACATTTGGAAGCCTTCAAGTGTCCTGTAGAATGGATCACTGAGTAATTGCACCAGAGACACCACCTAGATCACAAAACAGAGTGCACTGGCATTAATATTAGATATATCATATTTAAAACTGGAGTTCTGTTCAACAAACTGAAATGTTCTAAACTTGTTTTTATATACTGCAAGGCATCAAAAGCATTAAAATATATTTAGGGTTACCATACGTCCGGATTTTCCCGGACATGTCCGGCTTTTGGGGACTCAAATCCCCGTCCGGGGGGAAATCCCCAAAAGCCGAACATGTCCGGGAAAATCCGGGGCCAGGC
>NW_020664447.1:4918342-5099610 GCF_002925995.2 Terrapene triunguis
GGTGCTCGGCCGGGGGCTGGGCCGGCACCCCAGGGCCCGAGCCGAGCTAGGCTAGAGACGCCGGGGCCCCGGGCCTCCTCCCCCCACCCCCTAGCTTACCTGCTTCCCGCGAATCAAATGTTCGCGGGAAGCAGGGGAGGGGGCGGAGTTGGGGCGGGGACTTTGCGGAAGGGGTGGAGTTGGGGCGGGGGCGGGGCTGGAGGCGGGGCCAGGGCCCCGTGGAGTGTCCTCCTTTTGGACACTCCACATATGGTAACCCTAATATATTAAGTTATGAATAACTGGGCAAGTTACTAGATAAGTGATTTACAATGGCAGAAATAATCCAAATTTGAATAAGAGCAAGTTTCATATAAAAGAGCTTCAACTAAAGTGAGGTTTTACTGAATTTGGGGGAAAAAAGCAAATTCGAGTGATTACAGAATTTGGAAATCACTACAATATTTGCCAGATTTAAATTAAATTTAAATTAAAAACATTTTATCAATAGACAAGAATGACAAATATTTAGAAAATGGGTGCTGGCCATCTCAGCTGGTAGAGGATTGCAGAAAACGACCTGGAAGGTGGTGGACTATACCCTCTGGAGTGATGCCATGTTACCTGCAGTCCTTCCTTTATCAGTTAGCTGGTAGTGGCTAAAAGGCAGCACTGGGCCTCTTTCTGCTCTGTCTATACATATATCCCTCCACTCCTCCCTTATAATTTAAAAATGGCTGAGTGGACAGTGTTAAATTTCATTTGTGCTTTTGTTTGTACGGACTTATGAGTTATGTGTCAGGTTCTCAAATGATTTGACGGAATTACTGATTTGCTGTATGTACCTTTTGCATTTATACAGGCACAATCTACTCACTGAATGAGCTCAGCTGTCGCTTTTCATTTAATGCATGGTTTGTTTCACAAGATCTATACTTTGGTAATTTGTCCTGGCAGCAGATGCTACAGGGTCAGATCTGTGAGTGTGCATGGGAAAGAGTCTCTCGAACACATAGTGGTAGAGATAAGGGTGTAATGCCCATCAACTCACCTTGTGTGCCAAAATGTGTTTCAGCCACAAAGTTAAGCAAGTTCTTGTGGTGAATTTTAGCCTTTCCTCATGCAGTAGTCTGCACAGGGCTGCAGACCTTGGTTAGGCCCTTGAATTGTGCAGGGCCATCAAGACCTTGGGTGAAAGCATACTGTTTTGACTTCTTGTTTGGGATTAGAAAATCAAAATGGATGAAGAGGGGTGACAGATCCAGGTACCCCTTGCCTTTTCCTTGCTGCCAGGACAGGTTGCGTTTAGGAATTTGTTGTTTAAAGTTGTAAGAAAATTACAGCTACTTGGCCAAAAATCTAATGCTTGGTGTTTACTAGCCCCCACCATTCACAAATCTGTAATAGCAGCTTACCTGTGCAGTAATATCCCAACCATCTTCCAAACAAACCATAACTGAAGAACCATTCTCAAGGAGCTCTGATATCACCACACCCAACTGCATTATCCTGTGAAGCTACAGAATATAAAAAAATAAGTAACATACTAAGAGTGCAGAATTAATCTGTTAATATTGCCGAATGCTTATAGATTCATATCATACCATACCATTCATGATTTAAACTATAAACATAAAATATATTAAATACATTTTCTCTCTCTCTCTCTCTCTCTCTAAATAAATATGAAACCATTTATTTATTTAGGAAGTTTTAACAGGTTTACAAATCCTTGCCAGGTAAAGATCAGAGACAAAACAATAATCATTATATCAGTGAAACACAGTAAGATAATCACCGTATCATTCTATTTAACAGGATGTTACCATATTATTGAGTAAGCATCTTTATACTACCCATAGCATATTTCCAGTGATTTTATTAAATTGCGTGAAATCTCTGATCATGCATATTTAACAAATCCGCTGTCTGTCAAATGTTAATATTCAAAAAAGTTACACATGTGTGCTGTTTTTTCTGCAGGTGAGTGTACTCTGTGTATTGAATAAATGATAACCAAATATTTAAGTCTATATTTGTTGTCTGTCTATTTTACTGGGTACGTAACTGATGAGTTAATTTTTCTTTAACAATATCTACAGAGAACATTGATTGTTCAAACTCTTCAGAATTTTAAATTTATTCATTTAGAAAGCAAGTTTCTGTTTTATGGAAATAGATCAAATCTTTTTTCTCTTATATTTTGTTTTTGGCCAGGCTGGCTGGGATGTGGGCAAGTATATGCTCAAGTATTCATTATGGTACTAGTCCTACAAACACTTAAGCACAGTTGTAACTTTACCCCCATGAACAGTCCTATTGATTTCAGTGTGACTTCTGATGGGATTATATTTACATGTGTGCTGAAAAGTGTTTGTAGGATTGGAGTCTCTTTCTTGTTATCAAGCTCATATTTTGTGAACATTTTCCTGATTTATGTAATGAATAACAATTTTATTCCTAAAAATGAGAAAGTCTCTGTTTTTAGTTTCTACCATTTGTATGGTGTATGGTAATCCAAGATCAAATGTCACAGTAGAACACATTTGTGTAATGTAGGCCGAACATGGCTATTTCAGTTTTCAACAGTAGGAGGAAACCCATTGCGTGTTGTATTGGACACAATCCAATCAAGGTTAAGATTAACAGTGAAAAGTCTCAAAGCTTGAAAGTGAGGAATGAAAAAGATGTTGACTGTGTTACAGGAAAGAAAGCAATGTAGGTGCAAAGACACAATATAAGACAAATCTAGGATGTAAAAAAAAAAAATAGTATCAGCTGCGAAAGGAGAGTACAAGAGAGAGGACTCAGGGAGAACGGAGGGAAGGTGGAGAAAGAAAGTAAAAGACAGAGTCTGCCTTAGAGACTCCCAAACAAGACATAACTTTAGAAAATTCATCTTTCGTCTTCTGAGCCTTTATTAAATAGCATTTATTTTGTTACCACAAGATGTAAAAGGGAAAAACACTTATACTACAGAAGTATTTAAACTACTTATGATACATAAATACAAAACTGTTACTTACTTCCTTGTAATTATTGTTTGAGATGCGTTGTATGTCTATTCCACTGTAAGAGTGTATTCATCTCATGCATGGGTGCTGGAGAGTTTTCCCTAGCAGTACCTGTAGGGGCAGCTAAACACGCATCTTAGCTTCCCTCTGATCGGAGCCCAGGGATATAACGGGTGGGACAGCCCTACCCCTCCTTTAGTTTTTTCATACCAGAATCTTAGATGATAGAATCTGATGAGTTGGGGCTGTAGGACTGCTTTCCCCACATTCACATCATCCTGTGATGCTGCAGTAATTGCATAATGGCTAGCAAAGGTATGTACAGAGGACCACATCACCACTCTACAAATGTTAACAATAGGAACATTTAAAGAAGGGGGAAAAGGAGGAGCCAGGGAACTATAGACCAGTCAGCCTGACTTTGCTCTAGTAGCTTCCCAGGTATCAATGTATAAAACATTCAAGTTGTGAATACCTGGAGGATGAAGGGCTAATCACTAGCAGCCAGCATGGATTTACAAAGAACAAATCATGCCAAACCAACTTGATTTCCTTCTTTGACAGGGTAATTGGTTTGGTCAATAGGGAGAATGTGGTAGAATATACTATACCTGGACTTCAGCAAGGCTTTTGACACAGTCCCGCATGACATGCTGATAAGTAAGCTGGAGAAATGCAGGCTCAGCAGAACTACCATTAAGTGGATACATAATTGGTTAAAGAACTGCAAACAAAGAGTAACTATTAATGGAAAGATGTCAGATTGGAGCGGGGTCTCAAGTGGGATCCCACGGGAATCTGTTCTGGGTCTGGTGGTGTTTAATATCTTTATTAAGGGCCTGGATGTAGGAATAGAGAGAAAACTGATCAAATTTGCAGATGACACAAAACTAGGGGACTATAGAGTTAAAATTCAGAGGGATCTTGATAAATTGGAGAATTGGGCTATAGACGACAAAATGAAATTCAACTAAGATAATTGTAAGGTGCTACACTTAGAGAAGAAAAACCAAATGTACAAATACAGAATGGGGGATAATTGGCTTAACAGCCGCACTGCTGAGAAGGATCTGCGAGTTGTGGTGGGTCACAACCTCAACATGAGTCAGCAATGCGATGATGTTACAAAAAAGCAAATGCACTTTTAGGTTACATTAACAGAGGCCTAGCATGCAAGTCACGGGAGATGATAGTACCACTCTACTGGGCAGGCCTCAGCTGGAACACTGTGTCCAATTTTGATCACCAATGTATATAAAGGATGTAGAGAATCTGGAAAGGATCCAGAGGCAAGCAACAAAGATGATCAAAGGGATGGAATGCAAGCCATATGAGCAAATGCTGAAGGAACTGAGTATGTTTTGTTTGGAAAAGAGGAGATTAAGGGGGGACATGATAGTGGTTCTCAAATATTTGAAAGGCTGCCATAAAAAAGATGGAGAAAAGTTGCTCTCTCTTGCCAGAGAAGGCAGGACAAGAGGCAATAGGTTCAAATTACAGCATAGCAAATTTAGATTAAATCTCAGGAAAAACTTCCTACTGTTCTTACAATAGGACAATGGAAGAGGCTGCCTAGGGAGGTTGTGGAAGCTCCTTCACTGGAAGTTTTCAAGAAGAGGCTGAATAGCCATCTGTCTTGGATGGTTTAGACACAACAAATCCTGCATCTTGGCAGAGGGTTAGACTAGATGACCCTTACAGTCCCTCCTAACCTTATGATTCCCATGACAGCAGAAGCCAAATGTGCCCTAATTGAATGTGCTGACAATTTCACAGGAGGCATCAAACTTCAGCAGTATAGACCATAGCAATGCAGCTAGCAATCCATTTAAAAAGAGTTGTTGTGCCAGTACAAGAGGATCTCTCATTCTTTCCACATAGGAAACAAAGAGTTGGGAAGAAAGGGCTTAGTGCTATTTAGGTAAACTTGGCATACATCTAGAGTATACAGCTTTTGTTCATCTTCATGAGCACGTGACTTACGGTAAAAAAAGACCAGTAAGTATATTGGCTGATTTAGGAGACAGTCAGATAGTACCTTGGATAGGAATTTAGGATGAGGCCTAAGCTGCACCCACTTCTTGTATCTTATTTATAACATTTCCTGTTTTGCTGAGCTGAAACCAGATCCACTGTAGGAATTCCCTGCACCCAAAGTACTGACCTTACTACTCTTGGGTTGAGACACCACTCGTGATCAAGGCTGAATGATCTGCTTAGCTGGTCTGCCAGGCAATTCTGAACTCCCTGCAGGTGTGAGGCCTTGAGAGTTATAGAGTTCTATATACAAAAATTTCACAGCTTTACAGCCCCCTGACAAAAGTTGTTTGACCTGATAACCCCTTGCTTGTTTATGTAAAACATAGCTGTGGTGTTGTCAAGTGAGCACCTGTGTAGTCTTGCCCTGATTGTATGGCAGGAACTGCTGTTACTTTTGAAATATTGCATGCAATTCAAGAACATTTATGTGTAGTTTGACCTTATGAATGGACCACATGCCCTGAGCTTGCAGATCCCACAAATGAGCTCTCCAGCCCAAAGAAGTAGTATCCATTACCAAAATCACAGAGGAGACAGTTGGTAAGAATAGGACCTCCACTGCACACATTGTTCTGGTCCATCCACCAATCCGGGGATGATGACATTCTGGCTGTGATGCATACCAATTTGTACAGATGGTGTATGTGAGGGCAGTAGCCTGACTTTAGCCATGTCTGCATACCCCAGAGATGGATCCCAGTATGTTGGGTCACATATGTACAGGAAGACATGCACCATACAAGCTTGAGGCAGCTCTGTATTGTGGTTTGTGGTTGTTCTCTGAATGCTGCACAGAGGTCCTGTGTAGCCAGAAACCTTGGTTGGGGAAGATAAGCCCTGAGTGAAGTTGAGTCTAGGGCTGCACCAATAAACTCTTATTTGAAATGGAGATTAAACTGATTTTTCTGTTTATTATCAGGCCTAAGCAGCTGAACAAATGGAGGATTTGATATATGCTGCTGGAGCAGCCCTGTACCAACCTCAGAAACCTTCTGTGGCCAGGGTGGATTGCCACACAGAAAAAGGCATCTGTAAGATAAGGGCAGCATACCAATCACCTGGATATAGAGAAGTATAATTGACACAATGGAAACCATGTGGAACTTCAACTTTTTGATGTATCTATTCAGGTTTTGAAGGTCTAGAATAGGCCCGAGAACCCCTCTTGCTTTGGCTATTAGGGAAATACCGGGAATAAAACCCCATGCCTTGATGCAGACAAGGCACTTCCTCTGTAGCTCCAAAGGAATGTAGAGTCTGAACTTGTTTTAGAACAGACTCATGACATGGGTCCCTGAAAAGGGACAGATGGTGGGGGAGGAAATAGAAGGAAACTGCAGGATATATATGCTGAGTCCATCGTGCTTAGTACTCACTTGTCTGAAGTGATGGTTTGCTATGCCTGTAGGACATGGAATAACTTGCTCCCAAAGGAAGGGAAAGGAACACGGAAATCCGAGCTGGTAGATGTGCTGTTCTTGACAGAGGAGTAAAACGTTGCTCCAAGGTCTGAGGTTGCCTGGAAAAAGCAACTGAGGAAGCAGAAGGCGGAGGCCTCCTCCTCTGTGCTCTGTGGTTGCATCTAGACTGTAACCATGATGAATGGTGCATAGTTACTGCCATCATCATGACCCTCACAGCAGAGTCTGCTGCGTCCAAGGAAGCCTTCAGGACCAATCAAGAGACCAGATGACCTTCTGCTAAGATGGATTGGAATTCATCCCTAGAGTCTTCTGGCAACTTATTTATAAATTTAGACATTGCCTCCCAAGTCAACAGGGCATGGTGGCTGACAATTCTAAGTTGTAATCAGCAGCTGAATAAAACTTCCATCTAAAAAAGTCTAGCTTTTTTGCATCCTTTTCTTTTGGGGTAGCCTTAGCCTGACTTTGGCGATGCTTTTCATTTACTCCAGCTACCACCAGTGAACCTGGTACAGGATGTGACTAAAACTGTTCAAAACCTTGGGAAGGAACCTGATATTTCACTAGGTATGCTTGGCTACAGGGGATAAAGAGAATGAAGTTTGCTGGAGTGACTTAATAGGCTGCATTATTGCCTAGTTTAGAGGGACGGCTCCCTTCCCTGCTTGTAGTTGGGTGTACAATATAAACAAGTTTGTGAAGATTTTCCTCCATCTGAATACCATCAGATTCTCAATGACATCCTGGACTCTTTACAGTGGGAAGTGTAAGAACCCACTTCTGATTCTGATTAGGAGTACGAGTACTCTGAAGACCAGGGTGGAGCAGCACTGGGAAGAGTCACTGGAGACTGCTACCAAGACAACAGAGCTGGTGGCAGCATTAGTGTCTTTCAAGCTATTGGTACCAAACGTTGTTGAATATGTATTGGAGGCCTAGATACCATTGCTGACAATGCTGACAAGACGGTACCATCCCTGAGACCAAGGGCATTGAAGCAGACACTAATGCTAGTGCCAAAGTCTGCCCAGTTTGCACTGATACTGATAGAGGACCTTGCCCTAGAGTAAATGGGGAATCCAGTACTGAAAGACAGCTGCATAGGCCTCTGGCATTGTTGATACTAAGGGCAGGTCTGCCCTAGTAGCACTACATCGATGCAACTGCATCGCTATAGTGTGTCTAGTGAAGACGTTCTATGCCAATGGGAGAGCGCTCTCCTGTCGGCATAATTGCTTCACCTCCGCGAGAGATGGAAGCGCATCTCCCGCTGACATAGCACCGGTGTAGACAGCGTTTACATGCTGTAACTTGCATCGCTCAGGGGGGTGGCTTTTTCACACCCATGAGCGACATAAGTTACATCAACTCAAGCGGTAGCGTAGACCTGCCCTAAGAGAGGAGGTTGTATGACACTCAGAAGAGGTGCTGGATCCTTCACAGTCCCTGAAGACAGCAGCCTATCTCCATGGTCCCATAGTAAGCACTGGAGCCAACAACTCCAGTCTATGACAGCCATTATGAGATGGGTCCCAGGCTGAGGCTAGCCAGAGGGCACTTGTGCTTCCTTAGAGACAGCTCTGGTGAAGATTTCTGTCAGATGGCAAGGCTGAGGGGAGCACTCGTTGAAGGAGTGCTGGATGAGCTCCCCTGCAGAGACCAAATGGGATCTGATGCCAGGCAAAGAGTGGATTCCAAGCAATAGTGTTGAAGGTGCACTTCTCTCTGCTTCTTCGTCCTTGATTTAAATCTGTGGCAGATCGGACACTGGTTCCTTATGTGGTCCTCAGCCAAGCATCTCAAACAGTGAGAGTGAGGGGTATTAATGGGCATCGCCTGTGACACCTGGACCAAGGTTTGAAGCCAGGAGATCTTGGCATAAGCTCTCCTACTACTGAGACAAAGTTTGCTTGCACAAACTAGTACAATTAGATATTGAAACAAAATAAAATAAAATAAAATAAAATAAAGAAAAGTCCAAATGGATGAATGACTACCACTAAACACTATGAACTATAACAAAGTATATGCAGGGTTTTTGTTTTCTATAATGACAAGAGGGCGTACTAAATGCATAACAACAATGTCCAACCACCGACATTAAGAAGGAACTGAGGGGGGTGGCTCCACCCTTTATACCTTGGCTCTAGGCACAAGGAAAGGCAGGATGCATGCATGACTGCCCCATAGGTACGCTAGGAAAAACTCTCCACACCAGTGCACATACCTACAGTGGAATAGGTGTATGGAATCACTCTAAGAGGATTAAAAAGTATATTCATGCTCATTATAAATGCCCAAATTCTTTCAATGCTCACATAGTCATTAAGGATTTAGAAAATTGTAATTATAACTGTAATTGCAACTGAAACGTGTAATAGATACAATTGAACAGCCATCAAACAATCGGGGGGAGGGATAGCTCAGTGGTTTGAGCATTGGCCTGCTAAACCCAGGGTTGTGAGTTCAATCCTTGAGGGGGCCACTTAGGGATCTGGGGCAAAAATCAGTACTTGGTCCTGCTAGTGAAGGCAGGGGGCTGGACTCAATGACCTTTCAAGGTCCCTTCCAGTTCTAGGAGATAAATAAATAAATGGAGATATCCTAAGTATTAGGGTAGCTGTCTGGAAGCCTACGTTATCTTTCAAATAAAAGGAGCCACACGGCAAGCTGAATATATTTAAATGAAAGCACAACATTATTACTTTAAATTTCTTAATTTGAATCTAATGTGCATTATGCTAATTTAATAAAATACTGTAGTACACTTCATTTTTTCTTATTTATGTACTTCCATTTAAAGAATCATTCAACCTTTTAAAACAGGATTAAAACACAAACTGTGTAATTTATTTCTCTCTTCTCCAGCCGAGGAAAATCCTGTATACTAAAAAACAAATCTACAGGATGAAGATCTGAGTTTTCTCATACGCATGGTCTAAAAAATGGCAAATTAAATATAAACTAACATTAGCTTTCCAGTTTGTATTTATAACCATACTGTATATATTTTTAGTTTAGCACCATGAAAATGTCTTAATACTGAATTAGGGCTAATGTGTGACATTATGATCTAGTCCAAAGCAAGAGAAGCACATCGTTGTTGTGCACCTGGAGCACTGCTGAAGGGACACTGTGACTCACACAATCTCCCTATCTCCCTGCTTCTTCAAGGAGGGAACATGCTCTGACAAATCTATATCCAGTGTACTGCATATGCACCCCAACATGCTGGTGTAACTATGCTACTGAGCATGTTGGCAGGGTGGAGGAGTCAAGGCTCCACCCTTTCCCACATTTTCACCCATCTGAGCAAGGGGGTGGACGCAGCAGCTCTATGAAGCCAACTATCTCCCATACATTGGAAGTGCTGGTATAGTGCAAAAACACAAGGGAGTAAGGAGGTGTAAGGAATCCCCCCGTGCACTGCTATACAGGACAGGCAAAAATATAGGCCTTGGTGTTTAATTTCCAGAGCTACTGCATTATTCACTCTTTATCTGTTTAGTGCAAGTGTTCTCCTTGAGAGGCTATCATAATAAAAAGGATCTATCCTGTTTTATTATATTTTTAAGAGTATTTGTTCAACAATAGCTTCTTAACATAACATCTAGTTGTCCAAAAATGTTCATACTTATTATGATTTACAAAGAGCTTAATTTACCACAACCCCACTCACTTGAATCCTGCAAAAGACATCCCTAATCATATTTTTATTTGGTTAATCTCTGTGTGAATGTGTGTGGGAAGAGGAAGGAAAGGGAGAGATTAGTAGAGAATTTCTCAAAATACCAATTGCACTGAAGGACTTTTATATGAGAGCTTCTCCATGTTTGACTATGAATAACTCACAGATAGACTAGTTTATCTATTAAATGAAGGTATATACAGAAATGCAGAATTAGCACACAGCGATGAGATGTGATGAGATATGAAGAATGGGTGTACGAGTTAAAATAAAATAGTCAATTTATTATTCACTTTGCATAGTTATTTCATTGTTCTACATTTGTATTTTTATCTAACTTTAATAGGAAACAGAAGAATTAAACTTTATGCAATCAAGGCCATAAAAATTAATATAGACAGTAAAAAAGCTAATTTGTATTCTGGCATTTTGTTCCACATTATAAGGGACAATGAATTACACTGTCTAGTTGTCAAATATATCTCACATCAGTAACTCCTAATGCTGTATTAAACTAATAGTTAATGTCTATATAATGATATAACTGATTTCATGCAATGTAATTACAAGGAACAAAGAGAAAGGTTTGTTAGTTAGAACAACACATATTTCTCTGTCAGCAGAGATCAGAATTTATTCTGGGTAAACAGTACTACATATAAATTTTAGAAGCATCTGCCATATGAATTACCTGTGGGAACCACTCTGATTCACCAAGTGCCTTAAGGAATGTTACTTCAGAATCGGTAGGAATAGTACTGGGAACACAAACCCTCATCATCTTTTTAAAACTAGTTTTCACCTGTCGGATGTCACTGAACTCAACAGCAACAAATTCACAATTCAAAGCAAAATCAAGTTTGAAGCCCTGTGGATGAATAAGACAATGACACGTTATTCATCGGACAAGCATATTCTTCATGCAAAGTATCTATGTGAGAAAAGATGCTTTCAAAGATATTGCTTTAATGCTAAGAATTTCCAAACACAATTTACATTTCATTTTTTCCATAAGAAAAGAAAAGAAACAGCCTAGAACAAAATGATTCTTACAAACCCCTTGCAAAAGATACCAAAATATACTCCCTCCATCCACCACCTGCAATAAAAATGGATGTTAGATACTTCTATTCTATTCTATGTGAATAGTAAGATAAAGTTGGCATTTAGTAGACCTTCCTAACTCTTTTGAAATGACATTGGACTTCTGTGAACAGTTACAGTATCATTAAAAAATAAAATTATTATTTGATAAATATGAACTCAAGAGCTTGATGCTTGATTATAAAGTAATTGTTTCAATCGGAATGGGCAATTAATACTTTTTATTTATTAAGTTCAATTGAAGGTTTTGACTTAAATCACCAAAGACAAGAGAATTTAATGGTAGATGATTGTCTGTTAGAATACCTAGACATATCACTTCTAACTGATGGTATGCAAGATTATCTACTTTTCTTGGACTCTTCTGATAGAAAAGCCCAAGACCTGTAGTGTGGAGGTACAGAGCACATCTGCAATAATAGTAATTGGTATTTATAAAGCACTTTCCAGCTTCAAATTACTGATGGGGAATTTGAAGAAAAGACATTTTTTGTCAAAGGCTACAAAGAGACTAAGTATCCAAACCAGAATTAATATTCAGAAGTTCCTAGGTCCTAGTCCTGCCCTCACACCACAATTCTCTCTCAATATATAAACATTGAGTTTTCTCTCAATATGATCTAAAATGTGTGAGTAATAAAGCTTAGGGTTCGGGAGTGGGACATATTGGTAAGAAGGCTGCCTCATTTTTTATCCCATCCCACACCAGTTCATTTGAAACCATTTTTTTTAAACAGACAAGAAAAGAAAGTTTCTGTCAAGCTAAAACTAACTTCCTGAATAAAGTAAGAAGAATTAAAGATGGATTCCTGTGGTTAAAAAAAAATAACAACAACAAAAGATACAGGGCAGCAGACTCACCTAAACAGTCATTGCAAGTTGAGGTAGCTGCATCTATACAACGTTTAGCTCAACACATAGCAGACCTGAGAGAATATCTGAGATTCAGACTTGATACAATTTCAGAAGATATTTGTGGCCTTTTCAGAGGGCTGCCTGATGTTAAATTCCACATACCATACTTAGAAAATGAATTACTCAAAAGTGGTACTGAAACTAATGACTTTATGGGTGAAATTATCTCGCTGAAAAACAGATTGGAGAATTATGAAAAAAATCATGATGACCTGGAAAATACAACTAGAAGAAATAACTTTTACCAAATAGGCATTACTGAAGGCCTTGAAAGGAAAAGTCTGATTAATTTTCTTTAGAAGCTGCTCTGACATACCTAAAATAGGGCCTGCAACTCTACACTTGATAAATAGAGAGGTCTCACAGGGTGTCAGGCTGAAAAAGCTGGGAAAATGAGAAACCCAGACCCATTAGGCTAGCTTATCAGATGGTGTAAATTGGTATAGCTCCACTGTAAAGTCAATGGAATGTGGCTAACTTACACCATCTGAGGATCTGGCTTGTCTTTACACTGCTAAAATGTAATGATAATATGATGATGCTGAGAGGAAAGCAGGGAAAATGAGATATACTGGCCATTTTTTTTCATTTTTCTGCTAACCTAATCAAACTAATGCTGTATTTAATGGAATAAAGCAGATTCTCAGGGGAACTAACATTAGAAATGGCATCAAGTACTCAGTTAACTTTACTATGGCCCTGGCAGCTTCTACAATATTTTGCAAGTAACCAACAAAAGCTTGGCAAACACTTCAAAGCCTAAGGCTAAATTTGACCAGCAGTAAAAGTATGGGTTTTTTTTAATTTAAAAGCCAAAGTCAAACAGCTCTCTACTCACAGATACAGATAAATGACAGTTGGCCCACCATAATCTATTAATCACTGTATGACATTAAAATCAGGACCACTGTTTCTATGAGCTTCAATATCAAAAGAACATGTAGTGGATGTCCTAAAGATCCAAAATCTGAAGAAATATATGGCTCATGACATGTCTAAAAGATAATTCAACATAAATAATCTTTTAAGTTAAGTGATTTTATATACCATGGGATGTACTTTAGTTCTCCTCAGATTTACTTTAATATCGTGCTATATTGCTTCTTATAATAATTATATCTGTTTATGTATAGTGTGTCATGACTGCTTACTATGGTCAAATGCCAGTCTATAATTTTCATGATTTTGTCTTTTTAAAATGTACTTTTAAAAAAGAAAAAAACATTTAAAATCTCAATATCAGAACAGCAAAACTTTTTTCCAAAGCTAAAAAAAGGCTTTTCTCACCGGCATTAATCTTTTAGCTTTATTATTGAATGCACTGGACTGCATGCTGGTAGATTAATAAGTTAGATTAATGGAAAGTAGGGACAGTGCTAAGGAAAGTGAATTGTCATCAAGGTGAAGGAGATGTAGAGTGGTATACTGGTATGTGTTTAAGTGGGGGTGCCTGAGTTACATTCATGATGAAAAGTGTGGACGAAAAATATGCAGGTGGAGGTTTGTAGCTACCAGAAAGGTGGCACTACCTAGATCTTCCAAACATTACTGTCTGCCTCAAATTTCTGGGGATAGTAGTGGAATTTTCTGCTTTTTCACGCAAAGATTTCCATTCCTCCAACATTGTGCATACTCCCAAAGTAGGCTATTTTGAAATCTATCAACTTTCCTCTATGTCAGCTTTACTTTTTATTTCAAAATCTCCCAACTTGTCTGAGTCTGACCCTTAATGATTCTAAAATATAAATGAACACAAAGGGAAATACGTTACTCTGTGATCCACTGCATCATTGACAATACACATTGGATAACCTTATCTTGTGCTGGGTTATACTGTATTAAATATTAATATATTGTACACAGCAACCTAGTACATAACAAGACAATAAAAATGTGGATATGTGTCTGCATAGCCACTACTTTATGAGAGTTTACACGTTAAGAAAAGTTACCCATCTGTTGTATCTAGAACATGGGTTCCCAAACTTGTTCCGCCGCTTGTGCAGGGAAAGCCCCTGGCGGGCCAGGCGGTTTGTGTACCTGCCGCGTCCACAGGTTCGGCCGATCGCAGCTCCCAGTGGCCGCAGTTCGCTGCTCCAGGCCAATGGGAGCTGCTGGAAGCGGCGCGGGCCGAGGGACGTACTGGCCTCCGCTTCCAGCAGCTGGGAACCACTGACCTAGAACATTCTTTTGTTATTTATCTATAAAAAAAATTAAACCCAACCAAACAAAAATTATTTTAATTCATAAGGAAGATAGACATTACCCTTAACTGAGATTTTTCTCCGAATATGTAGAGCGCAGCTTGGCGTTTCAGAAGCTGGTTTTGCAAAAATGAACTGTTACTGTATGACGCTGTGTTATCTTTCCCTGCTAGTCTTGCACCGACATCAATGAATGGCGCCTGAGTGCTGATAAATCGATTGCTAGAACGAAGACTTGCCCATACACCTTCACAAAGATTAAAAATGTTACAAAACAATTTCTCTCTCATACAAATGAAGTTTTGTAGAATACACACACGGAAGCATGCATACATAAGTATACTTTTTAAAGTAAGGTGTTTGCACATATCATTTGGATTATTTATAGAATGGAACAAATATCATGCATTGGAAAGAAATAATACCAAATTGGAATAATTCCACATTTAAAATGCTCCAAATTAAACTACAGTACAGAAATACAATGTGAGATCCTAATCAAAACTAGTCGAACATTTAATACTCTACAGACTGATAAACATTGTCCTGTATTAATAGTGTTTGCTATAAAAATCTATACACGGTTCTGAGATGCATTACAATTTGCAAATAATTAATATGCATTTAATGAAAGTGCTAAGTGATCTTTTCAGTACTATGGACAAATTTCTATAGCTTTCCTTGCTTCAGGCCTGTTGTTTTGGGAGCTTATCTACTAGGAATAGCCTGCTATCACATTAGGTTTTTCCTCAACAACGGAAAGTTCCTCATATGAAATAACAGAGTGCCCCATTACTTCTTACTGTAATTAAAATTAATATCAGCATAAGCAATCCAAATATTAAACTTCATGATGTTATTCCATATTTGAGCCTGAATAATAGTAATTACAGTATTTAAAGCCACAATCATGGATTATCTTATGAAGTTTAGTATTTAAATATTCATGCCTACACTGATTTTAAGCACGTCCCTTGTTTTGGGCATATGCCCCACAATTACATTTTGACAGACGTTTGAATGGTCTAGTGCAGAGGTTCTCAACCTTTTTCTTCTGAGGCCCCCCCAACATGCTATAAAAACTCCATGGCCCACCTGTGCCACAATAACTGTTTTTTTCTGAATCTAAAAGCCACCGCTGGCGGTAGGGGTAGCAAGCAGGGCAACTACCCGGGGCCCTATGCCACAGGGGCCCCCATGAAGCTACATTGCTCAGGCTTCAGCTTCAGCCCCAGGTGGGTGGGCTCAGGGCCCCGGGCTGCAGTCCCATGCAGTGGGGCTTTGGCTTTCTGCCCTAGACCCCAGTGAGTCTAATGCTGGCCCTGCTTGGAGACTCCCCTGAAACCTGCTTGAGGCCCCCTAGGGGGCCCCGAACCCGTGGTTGAGAACCACTGGTCTAGTGGTTAGAGCAAAGGTGATGGTGGTGCCTAGAAGATCCTGGGATCATATTTCAATTCTCTCTCTAGTTCACTGTGTGGCCTTCAATGAGCCATATCACCTCCATATAAGAAAGCAGCAGTAAATATACAGTAGTGATCAACCTTGCATTAGCAGAGAGAGGGACTAGATAACCTAATAAATATTTTCTCTCGCTAATTTATGTGATTCTGTGCCTCAGTGAACCAAGCTAGAAATCTGGGACAAGATTTTTAAAAAATGACTAGTAATTCTGAATGCCTCAATTTTTGCATGCACAACCTGAGGTAACTTAAAGGCATCTAATTTTCGGAAGGTGGGTAAACTCAGCACTTTCTGAATATTCAATCCCCTTCAAGTGCCTCAAGTTTGGTGTTCAAGTTACCAAGTGAATTCTATGGCCTATGTTATGCAGTAGGTCAGATTAGATGATCATAACGGTCCCTTCTTGCTTATAAATCTATGAAGCAGAACACCTAAAAGCTGAGGAACTGAAAATATCTAGTCATCTTTGAAAATCTTGGCCCTGAGATACAAAGAATAAAAAAGAAGGAAAAAAGTCCTCACTAAAACCCAATACTGAGGCTTCCTGTATAAATAAAATGATAAAAACTGTAGATAGTGGTGAGATCCCATTGAGATATCTGAAACTGGTCAGAGTTTTTTTTAAAAATAGCACAGTACTTCTACTCAAACAATAATACTGTAGAGAAATCTCAGACAGGGACTTGCCTGTTTGTACAGCATAGCCTGTCTGCTTGTCTGGCTCACAGCTTTAGATGTGAACAAACAGGTAGGAACAAATGAGAAGGGTTTGTTAGGAACTTAAAGTTGATAACAGTCACCCTTTAAACAGCTCCTCCTTCATAAAAAGCTAGTTGTATGAAGTATCTCACTTATACAAAGATTATCTTTAATGTTAGCTTTTGTTCCATATCTAATATATCACTGAAGCAATAATAATGAAGTTTTCATTACTCAAGAAAGAATCACAGCAGTCATTTAATAATGGAAATAAACTGTTGTTCATTTTTTGTGTAAAAGGTTGTAAATTCCCACAAAGAAGATGGACACAGAGACTATATACTAGAAAAATCTCTTAGGATATCAGTCCTATTTTGCAAATGTCAAAGCAGGCTGTGATTATAGCTTGTAGCACATCAAAAGCCACAGAGCCAATTACAAATACATGCAGACTAGTACATTTACCAGTGATGGGTAACAGTGATTAAAAAGACAAAGTTAATGACTTTCTCTTCTATTTGGTATCTAATTTTTGTACCTTATTATTTGTAGAAGATTTGTATCTTAGAAGATATGGCTTTCCTTATTTGGTATACATTATGTTTTTATGTATTTCTAGTTCAGCAAAAGCCATTACCTCTCTGTTTACCAACATTATTGATAATGTTGGCAGGAAAGTTCACAGACTGGATAAAAATATTTCTTAAGTTACCCTGCTACTGAGTAGTAAAAGTAGCAAATGCTATTTTGGGGAATGATTTTCTGTTATTTAATTTTTTGGCAAGGACTAATAGATTTTAAAAGGGATATTTAAAATCTGGAGGCCTTTCTGTACTAGACAGTAAAAATTTTAATGTAAAATTTGCTAAATTGTGTGGCTAACCACAGTCACAAAACTTTGTTAACACAGTTAAGGTTGCCTAACATTGACACTTGAACATATATGAAAACATAGCACTAGCTATGGAGATGGTAGAATAAAATATACTGCCAGGATAGAGAATACAGTACCTTGATGGACTCTTCCCTTAGCTGCTGATTTGGAATTTGACTGAGTGAAACATTTATCTCTGTACCCAAGCACTGGTAGATAACAGTACAGACAGAAGGAGGAGGAATGGAATGCACATTGCAGCGAGACAGTCATAGCAAGTTGAATAGGAGAGAAGAAAAAGGTTACTTGTCAGTTTCCACTGATGTAGGATTATATTCAAATAATTTTCAAAAGTACAAGATAACAGGTAGTGTATTTCGTAGCCATTACAAAACAACAGAAAACTAATACAAAATAGAAAAGCAGTACCTACTAATCAAAATAAATAATTTTCAAGGCATTGCAATAATTCCAAACATGCAGCACAGCCAAGAAGATATGCCATTATATGATAATTATATAAAATGGAAATTGAGCCATTCAATCAGATTGCTGGATACCTTATTGAAGAACATTACTATTAACATTACCCTGTCAGAAGCAATCTGCACCATAAAGCCACAGGATATTTGTGTAAAGCTGTATATGTTCCTCTCTGACTGGCTTAAGCACATAATTATTCTGTTCTCCAGGTCTATCAGATGCAGGACAGCAGTCCTACCTACCCACCTATCTATCTACACTTCTAAAGTACAGTATAAGGCATATGCTGTTTAGGAAAATTATCACTCTAAACCAGTAACATTCATCATATCAAGGGGCAAATTCTTCCTTCAAGTGCACACTCCTGACTTCCAGGGGGAGTCATACATATGCATCAAAGAGCAGGATTTGGCCCCAAGTGTTTTAATCTACACAAACCATTTGGTATAACAAAAATGTTATAACAGAACATAATTACAGTAACAATGTCTCCTGCTTTTTCAATAAATGTCTTGGCTTTGACTCCACATTTATTTTCCATAAATACGTCAGTATCTATCTAGTAGCAAGAGACTATTATCCTGTGACAACATTCTATTCCACTAACATTACCTCTTAACTGTTTAAATGCTTGGGGATAAAAACAGATGACAAACACTATTTCATATTACTAATTACGCACCACTCCATATTTGAGCCAAAGTTGGAGACAGTCAGACACAAAGGTCTGTACTTTGAGTAATATTATGTTTGTTCTGAAAGATATATAAAAAAGCCAAGAAAGCCCTAGTACTGAAAAATTACAGCAAAATGTAACTGATTGGCCATTTACTTTACAACAGAACCACTCTGACTGGATTTTATGTAAACACTTTGTTCTGATATTTCTAGAGAACCTGATATTGTACAGACAGTGGATGAGCATAGGTCTGACTTGCATACATTCAGGAGAGCCTAATATTCATATTCAGAACTGTTCTGATTTCAAAAAGTGTGCAGAACATCTACCCTGGTATATTTATTCATTTTGATTTAAATAACAAAAAGATGCCTAAACACTCTGACATGTAATTAATATTGTGTGCACATACACACAAAATACAGGAAACGTCATTGCCTGCTGGGTCACATCATAGTAAAACTTGGCTTTTGGGCCCCATATGTATGATGTCCAGGAAAAATAAGGAAATGGAAGAGGGGACTAAGCTCAGAAACTCAGCAATGCTGCTAATAACAGAAGCGTATTAACCTACAATTCTGGACAGTGTACTGCATAATCCTATTGTTAAATGGATGCTGCAGTGCTTGGGCTGTTGGCTGAGACATTGACGACTAGTAGTATATGATATTTATTATTGGGTTACCCAGTGGAACATAAGAGAGAGGAAAAGGGACAGAAATATTTGCTAACATTTGCCCCCAAAACTCTAGAGTTGTGTGCATATTATGATGAATCTTAGTTTTATTTATTTTTAATTACATGTCTTAATTATTAGCATCTCAAAAATACCACCATTTTCTGCTGCCTTCCTAAGGCAGCCTGCTCTTTTAGTCAGCCAGAAGTCCATTGAATCTTACCAGTCTCTGCCCCATACCCACATATTACATTGGGACATTGCTTCACAATGGTGCAATCATAACAAACCATGAAAGAGCATATAAATCTAGCAATAACAAAATTACATATAAAATCACTAATGGGATAATTTGGATGTTTGTGTTATCTTGTGGGAGCACAGTAGCCTGCTATCTGGTATGACTGGTTTTTAGTTCCTTATTAGGAGATATTCCCTTTCTCTCTCCAGAGCTTCCTGCCTTAACTGGGACAGCCATCATTTGACAAACTTGTCACACATTCCTGCATTTCAACTGGATTCCCATGTATCTTGCTGAGTTGTGAGCAGACTGCAGACACTGGCCTGCAGTTACACTTTCAGACCACATAGGGCAGCTGTTGTGCTTGTTGGGCAGACAGTCAGATGGCCCCCCTGTCTCCTCTCTGGCTGTTCCCTCTGTCGGAACCCAGCAGAGGGAACAGCACAAGGTGTGGCCCAATACTGGCCCCACTGGCTCACATATCTTCTAAAGAGTAACCCCAGGCATACATCCCCACTTCCACATTCATCAACCAGCAACCATCCTACCCTCCTGGTTATATCAGCAACTTTCTCACCCCCCCCCCCCCCCCCCCCTTCCCATGCATCCCAGTAACTGCAGACAACCAGCAAACTCCCCCTCAGCCATCCCAGACAGCTCAGTTTCCACCCCTTAGGAGCCTCATGCAACCATCAAACAAGTGCCCGCAGCTAACCCAGCATCCCACCCTCCAGAACCTTATCTACTTAGACACCCTAGTGCACACCCATTTACCCAGCATCCTCAAACAGACACCATCCCACACCCATCCATTGCGGTACCTCTAGATACTCTCCTATCTACCCCAATCTCAGCTGCCAGGTTCTGTGCAGCTCCATGTCCTACCACTGCTTGGGGCAGGGTGTATTCACCAGAAGCAGAAGTTTATGGTTATATGAAAATCATTAGCAAATATGCAAATTAGCTTCATACATATTTTACTATAAATTGTCATGTATGGAGCTGCACAAAGCGTCCTCTCCCTAATTTTCGTCCCATTCCTGTGAGGTTTCTTTTTCTCCCTCTGCTTTTCTTTGCTGTGTCCCTCACTTCACTTCCCCGTATACAGCTCCATGTTTCTTTTCCCCATGTAGGTTTCCCTTTTCCATTTACCACAGCACTGTGAGACTTCTTCTTCTTCTAATCTCTTCCTCTACCACTTTTGAGTATCTCTCTCTACTGAATTATTTTCTTTCCCCACATAACATCGTTATTTCCCTATACTACACCTTTGAAGTTCTTTCCTCTACCACAATCTGGTGCTTCCTCTCTCCTCACTCCTGCAAGGATGAGTTGAAGGAGCTATTGAGTGGCTGTTTCACAGGTGGCTATGGAAACTGGTAGAAGACACAAGGAAGAATAATACAAGAAAAGCAGTCTCTGGTTGCCTAGCAGCAGTCTTTAGTGGCCACAGGTGGTAACTGCAACACAAATATTTTCCCAATACCAGATATTTGGGATGGAATTGGGCCCATTAGCAAATATCCTTGCATCCTTACTCTAGCCTAAAAACATAAAATGAATTTCAGTGCACTGATTTATGCAACGACTGTTCAAAATAAAATCACAACCAATGGCTCAAAGTAGAAAAGTCAAAAGGTCTGATTTCACTCCTGACAAATGAAAAAAGTCTGTCTCTGCCTCTTAGCAGCAGCCCAAGGCCAACTTCCAGACATGCAGACTCTGAAAGCACCAAATTAGTAAGGCTTTTTATTTGTATTAGTATTTTATTTAAACAAAGCTCTCTGCATACATACATCTCTCTTTCATACATACATCCCACAAAGTAAAAATGGTAGCTGGAAGTAACTTCAGACTCAGTAAGCTCTCCTTCAACTCTAAGTGGCCCATTTGTACAACCCTATCCATTACTGGCTGTCCTGCTCTGTCCTTAATTTCCCTGAAGAAACATTCAGATGCATCTATTTGTATATTCATGAGGCATCAAATAATTTTCACCCAACTATTGTGTTGATCTGTAAAGAATTACTCATTCACAACTCTAATGCAAGTCTGAACTTGCTTGGATGCTAACAATATTCTGTTAACAATTAATGACCATTTACTTAATTAAGCAATACAAGATACATGTTTTAACTCCATGTGTGGCTGATGAATTAAAGAATTCTAATATGTGTTTTATTATTTTATAATGCAATTAATTCATGTATGAACTAATTGTTTTTATTTTACTACTAACATTTTATTATACATTTTATTTCAGATTACATCAATGCTTAGTCTTTGAGCTAGTCTTACTAACCTCCTCGAGCAAAGCTATTGGATAGATTTACATCCAAATGTCCTGGCACTACCTGCTTAACCACAGTGGACATTCTTGAAGCCCTCCTTTCAGTGCCTAAAGTCAGTCAAAAAGAATAAAAGATTAAAAACTACAATGTCATTCAGACTAACATTACTCAAATGACAAAAATGTTCTTTTCATGCTGAATGTATTTAACTGCTGCCAATTTTGTACTTTCAAAGTTCCTTAAACTTGTTTTTTAGAGATGTGTATATTTGCAACATTATGGAGGGTTAGGTATGGCTAATGCAATCAAAGTATTTAATGATAAATGAAGCAAAGCAGGCACAAATTTGGGATGGTGTTATTTTGCAAAAAGACATTATTTGGATACACTAAGTCAGTTCCACCAACTGATTAAGCCAAGTAGACAAACTTTTCAAATCACATGCTCCTGTTTCTAAAACATTATTTGAGTTAACTTTACATGAAACCTATCAGGTTTCATCACATGATAACTGAAATAGAATACTGACAAATTTCTTAGTGATTTCACTCAGATCTAGCTAAAGTAGAGTGTACTGCAAGAATTTTTAATTCATTTAACTGAAATTATACCTGGAAAAGAAATGAAAATTCATTCTGACTGTATAAAACATGGAAATAACCATTGCTTATGCAGCTTCCACTACTTTTATAGATAAATACCGTATATGTTCATGTAGCATCAACTTCCAACAACCTTTACAAATTTTCACATAATATAAAATAAAGCAGTGTTTCTCAATCTTTTCAGATTGGCGACCCCTTATTTGAAGCAAAAATATTTTGCAACTTCCTTACATTTAATATAAAAAGAGCAAAAAATATATTAATGATAACTGTGATAAGCCTATATAATACAACTACTATTACTACATTGGACCTCACAAACTTCGAAGGTATTGGCCACCCTGAAATTATTTTGGAAATTTTATTTGCTTTGTTTTAGAAGTGTAATAACATTTTGAATGCCTTGCAACTCTCCTGATTTCCCTCTGCTGCAACTCCTGGTTGAAAAACACTGAAATAGTGTGTCAAATAATAAAAATTATGATGGTCCAAATTTAGCTACAAATTTGGCCTGTCTGAAATTGTTCTGGAGAATAATTTAGTTTTCAACATTCTTGACACTATGGAAAACTCATTTGCAAAAAATTGGAGTAAATTAGCTACCCAGAAGCTATAATTAAGAAGTCACACTGAAGGAGTAACAGAAATCAGACTGGGGAGTCTAAGATACAGACAATCACAGTGGTTTTACTTTTCATCTTAGTTACAGAAAAGAATAGTGCAGCGTATTTTTACCTGGAGACAAAGCAATTGTTGGCCTTACAGTAAGAGTATTACTGCCATTCATTTTACAGTGGATGGAAATTGCATTCAGTAAGGCTTGCAGATATTTCTCCTGTTCTATGCTGCTTGAAGATTCTAAATTAGGAGGAACTATATAAACACAGAAAAGTACAAAATAGATTAAATTATTGCTATATTTACATATATGTGTAAAACCAAAACAACATAGATAACAATCAGATGTAAAAAAAGTGACTGAGAATGAGAGCAGAGAGAACACTTTGCATTCTGCCTTTAATGCACATCAACATTTCTTAGATTCATAGATCATCAAGCCAGAAGGGATCACTGTGATCATCAAGTCTAACTTCCTGTATAACACGGAACTTCCGTAAATGTATTCTTGTTTACTAAAGCCTATCTTTTAGAAAAACACCCTATCTAGATTTAAAAACTGCCAGCGATAGAGAATCCACCACAACCGTTGGTAAATTTTTGCAATGGTTAATTACCCTAATTGTTAAACATTCGTGCCTTATTTCCAGTCTGAATTTATTTAGCTTCAACTTCCAGACACTGGATCTTGTTATGCCTTTGTCTGCAAGACTAAAGAGTCCTCTATTATCAAATTTCTGTTCCCCAGCTAGGTACTTACAGACTGTGATCAAGTCACCCGCTTCACCTTCTCTTTGTTAAACTGAACAGATTGAGCTTCTTGAGTCTATAACTATAAGGCATGTTTTCTATTCCTTTACTCATTCTTGTGGCTTTTCTCTGAACACTTTCCAATTTATCTACATCTTTCTTGAACTGTGGACATCAGAACTGGACACAGTATTCCACTAGCGGTGGCACAAGTGCCAAATACAGAGATAATACATTAATCTCCCTACTACTCAAGATTCCTGTGTTTATACATTCAAAGTTCGTATTAGCCTTTTTGGTCACAGCATTGCACTGGGCGCTCATATTCAGTTGATTTACCTTTTTCGGCATCACTGCTTCCTAGGACAGAGTTCCCTATCCTGTAAAAATGACCTACCTTCTTTGTTCCTAGATGTATAACTTTACATTTGTTTGTATTAAAATGCATATTGTTTGCTTGTGCTCAGATTACCAAGCAATCCAGATAGTTCTGTATCAGTGATCTGCCCTCTTTATTATTTACCACTCTCCCAATCTTTGTCTCATCCACAAATTTTATCACTAATGATTGTATATTTTCTTCCAGGTCACTGATAAAAATGTTATGTAGCATAGAACCAAGAACTGACCCCAAGGGGATCCTCTGGAAACACACCCGCTCAGTGCTGATTCCCCATTTACAATTACACTTTGAAACCTGTCACTTAACCAGTTTTTAAACAAATTTAATGCATGCCATGTTAATTTTGTATTGTCCCAGATTTTTTACACAAAATATTGTGCAGTACCAAGTCAAATATCTTATAGAAGTTTAGATGTGTTGCATCAACACTATTACTTTTATCAAACAAACAGGTAATCTCGTCAAAAGGATATCAAATCAGTTTTACAAAGATCTATTTTCTATAAACCCATTTGATATGCCTGAATTGCACTGCAGAAAAAAATCAGTAGCTTAAAAAAGCAGCACAGTGTACATCAGTTATTATTTTAAAAATCTCCATCTGCCAGTGGTCACCGGTGATAGCAGATTAACATCAGTTTTCCCCTACACTCAGAATGGGAAATAGCACAGTAACTTTGTAGTACCTGTTGGCAAATTTCAACTTTTTTTCTGATGACCTTTTTTAGTGACTACTGAATGTACAGAATAATTTCTTTAACATATTAAATTTTAAAAAAATTCCAAAAGATTGATTACTTACTTTAAAGCAATTGTGGTTTTTTGAGATGTGTTATCCACACAGATTCCACTCTTGGTGTGAATGCACCCCATGCATGCGTTCTGACTGACCTCATGAGCTGCACCCCTGCAGTGGCCTCAACCATCTCTGAGGTCTAGTTTACCCTAGGAAATTAGGTCTGTATAACTATGTCGCTCAGGAGTGCGAAAAATCCACACCCCTGAGTGATGCAGTTAAACTGACTTAATCCCCAGTGTAGATGATGCTAGGACGATGGGAGAATTCTCCATCGATCTAGCTACTGTGTCTCAGCGAGGTGAATTACATATGCCAATGGGAAAACCCCTTCCACTGGCAAAGGTAGTGTCTTCACTGAAGTGCTACAGTGGTGCAGGCTGGGCCACTCAGTGTTTTAAGTGTAGACAAACCCTTTCTGAAAGTCCAAGTACACTATTTCAACTGGATCACCCGTGTCCACATGCTTGTTGACTCCCTCAAAGAATTCTAATAGATTGGTGAGGCATGATTTCCCTTTACAAAAGCCGTATTGACTCTTCCCCAATATAACATGTTCATCTATATGTCTGATAATTCTGTTCTTTACTATAGTTTCAACCAATTTAGCTGAAATTAGGTTTACCCACTTGTAATTGCCAGGATTGCCTCTGGAGTCTTTTTAAAAAATCAGTATTACATTAGCTATCCTCCAATCATTTGGTACAGAGGCTGATTTAAGCAATAGGTTAAATGCAACATTTAGTAGTTCTACTGTTTCATAATTTAGTTTTTTCAGAACTCTTGGGTGAATACCATCTGGTGACTCATTACTGTTTAATTTATTTGTTTGTTCCAAAACCTCCTCTATTGACACCTCAATCTGGGATAGTTCCTCAGAACTCTCACCTAAAAAGAATGGTTCAGCTGTGGGAATCTCAACAACCTTGTTTTCTTTGAGTGCTCCTTTAGTAACTTTATTGTCCAGAAGCCCCACTGATTGTTTGGCAGGCTTTCTGCTTCTGGTGTACTTAAAAAAAAAAAAACTGCTGTTAGTTTTTGTGTCTTTTGCTAGCTGTTCTTCAAATTCTTTTTTAACCTTCCTAATTATATTTTACATTTGACTTGCTAGAGTTTATGCTCCTTTCTATTTTCCTCAGTAGGATTTGACTTCTAATTTTTAGGATGCCTTTTTGACTATAAGCGCCTCTTTTGCTCTGCTGTTTAGCCATGATGATATTTTTTCATCCTCTTGCTATTTGTTTTTAGTTGGGGTATACATTTAGTTTGAGCCTCTGTTATGGTGCTTTTAAATAGTCTCCATGCAGCTTATAGGCACTTCACTCTTGTGACTGGTTTCAGTGGTAGCCGTGTTAGTCTGTATCAGCAAATAAATAAATAAATAAATAAATAAAATAAAATAAAATAAAATAAAATAAAATAAGGAGTCCTTGTGGCATCTTAGAGACTAACAAATTTATTTGGGCATAAGATTTCGTGGGCTAGAACCCACTTCATCAGATGTATGAAGTAAAAAATACAGGAGCAGGTATAAATAAATGAAAGGATGGGGGTTGCTTTACCAAGTGTTAGGTCAGTCTAACGAGATAAATCAATTAACAGACGGATACCAAGGGAGGAAAAATAACTTTTGAAGGAGCGTGGCCCATTACAGACAAGAAGGTGTGAGTAACAGTAGGGAGAAATTAGTATTGGGGAAATTAAGTTTAGGTTTTGTAATGACCCAATCACTCCCAGTCTTTATTCAGGCCTAGTCTGCAAATTAATTCCAGTTCTGCAGCTTCACATTGGAGTCTGTTTTTGAAGTTTTTTTGTTGAAGAATTGCCACTTTGAGGTCTGTTACTGAGTGACCAGAGAGATTGAAGTGTTCTCCTACTGGTTTTTGAATGTTATGATTCCTGATGTTAGATTTGTGTCCATTTATTCTTTTGCGTAGAGACTGTCAGGTTTGGCCAATGTACATGGCAGAGGGCCATTGCTGGCACATGATGGCATATATCACATTGGTAGATGTGCAGATGAACAAGTTGTGACTGTTCCTTTTAATTTCCATTTAACTACCGTAGTTTCCTCACTTTTGTGTCGTTCCCCTCTTTGAAGTTAAATGCTACTGTGTTGGGTTTCTTTGGTATTCCCCCCCAACCCCCGGGATGTTTAATTACATCATGGTTGCTATTACCAAGCTGTAGAACTATCTTCACCTCTTCAACCAGATCCTGTGCTCTATTTAGAACTAAATCAAGAACTGCCTCTCCCCTTGTGGGTTCCAGGACAGCTGCTCCAAGAAGCAGTCATTTAATGTGCCCAGAAATTTTATCTCTGCATCCCTTCCTGAGGTGACATGTACCCAGTCAACATGGGGATAGCTGAAATCTCCCTTTATTGTTGGGTTTTCTGATTTTTTAGCCTCTAATCTCCCTGAGCGTTTCACAATCACTGTCACCAGCCTGGTCAGGTGGTCGGTGGCAAATTCCTATGGTTATACTCTTATTATTCAAGCATGAACTTCATCCCTATGGGGTGTGAAAACGTGGTGTAGCCCTGCATAGGAGGTTGATTTCCAGAGATCACTGCCAGTTGCACTCTTACTGAGCCGAGAGAGAGTCCTGATTTCTTCAGAGAAAGTAAATAGTCCAATATTGCTGAAACTAGAACGGTCAACACTGAGAACTGATGCTGAACTGCTTAGATAGAAAGCTTCTTCCATTTGGCCTCGTATGATTGAAGGTTCAACCTGGTTGAAGGTTTTCTGCATTGAAGAAAGATGTTTTGGGCTGCAGCAGAGCAGCATTGCTCTGTAGATGTCATAAAGCCAGCATCCAGGCTGCAAGGTGTAATGATTTGGGGTCATCGTTCTGAGAAACCAGGCTGGTTTCTGTATTGCTATATTCATTAGATCTGAATACTTGCCTGGTCCATTCTGGGACTATCATGATCATACAATCATCTTGCCTGACCTTCCTCCAAACTTTGGGTATCACAGGTGTTGGTTGAAAGGCATACATTAAATTTGGAGCCCACAGGGTGAGATAGGCATCCATGTGGATGCCTCTTTTGGAGCAGAACATATGGCACTTGCTGCAAACAGTTCCAATTTTAGAAACCCCCATACGCAAAAAATGACAAGAAGGACTGAGCTCTTGAGGGATCATGTTTCTTTCAAATAAGTCTCTGCTGAATTGATCCGACAAAGTAGTCTGGAGGCCAGGTGTGGTATGATTACAGATACACCAATCCCAGAAATGCATGACTTCCTGGCAGTGAAGAGGATCTGGCTCCCCTCCCCCCCCCCGCTTGTTGATATGTTGTATTGCTGTGGTGTTGTCTATGAACACGTGGATAGTTAAGCCTTAAATAAGAGGTAGAAAAGCCAGTTGAATAGCCCTGACTTCTAGAATGTTTATATATAGGACCATCTCCTGAGGAGACCATCTCCCCATAATCTGTAATTGGTGGAGCTGAATGAATGTGGTGTAAATGCATGCTGCCATGTGCCCTATGAGTTTGTGGTGGGTCCTCAATGGTGTTTTTGGGTATTCCTGGAACTGTCTGAAATCTCTGAAGGAGGTATGCTCTTGCTGACCTAGATTCTAACATGGCTCTGATAAGTTCTATGCTCTGATTTGGGATCTGTGTGGATTTTTTTTTTTGACTTGGCGTCCCATGATGCAAAGAGATTTAGAATAATTTAAATGAGTTAGTCGCTTGTTGTGGGGATTTCCTTGTCTAAATGGTTTTCTAGATAGCATTATACCTGGAGTCCTTGTTTTCTCATATGGGCTTGGCACCATTGCCAGAACTTTGGTGAAAGGCCAAAGCACAGGACTCCATACTGATAGTATGATGTTCATTCCTCCTGTGAGCTGGATGTATCAAAATGTGAAAATAGGCATCCTGTAAATTGAGAGTCATGAACCAGCCCATAGGATCCAAATTGGGGATTATAGAAAGGTAGCAATACAGAATTTGAAACAATGGATAAAGGCATTGAGATGTCAAAGATCGGTTTCCAACTTCCTTCTTCTATAGTAGTAAGCAGTAAAAGTCCTTGCCATTGAACTCTAGGGGCATTCCCTCCACTGCTCCTGGTTGTATGAGGGAATTTATCTCTTGCTTCAAAGTCTCTTGTGAGAAGGGTCCCCGAAGAGGGTCAAGAAGGGGGTTGGAACAGCTTGAAACCAGATGGGATACTTTTTGCTTATTATCTCAAGGACTGACTAATAAAAAATAAATAAATAAAAATATATGGAGATATACCTATCTCATAGAACTGGAAGGGACCTTGAAAGGTCATTGAGTCCAGCCCCCTGCCTTCACTAGCAGGACCAAGTACTGTCCCTGACAGTTTTTTTTTGTGTGTGTGTGTGCCCCAGATCCCTAAAGTGAGGTCACTTGATGCTGAGAATTGTACTGGTGCTCATATGCCGAGCACCTGGGCATCCGGTGTTGTGGTGTCAGGCTACCAAAAAGAGGCCAATGGTGCTGTGAACAAAGCTCTCTGTGCTGTAGCTGGTACTGAGGTCTGTGCTGTATGATCAGTACTGAAGGCAGTGCAGTCCTTACTCTGGAAGGGAACGGTCAGCGCCAGCTTTAACTTTGGTATGGAGATACTAGAATGAGACTCTGCTTTCAGGCTCTTAGTGGAAGAAAATGTAGAGGATGATTTCTGTGTCCTACTTGGGGAAGAAGATCAGTACTGTCCTGGTCCTGGGAGCAGCATCAATGATGGTCCCCTTTCAGAAGTCAATGCTGATGTGGCAGACAAATGGGTCTTGTGAGAAATGACCCAGGGCCTTGTGAGAAATGACCCAGGGCCTAAGAGTAGGGGTTTGGCTCACTGGGAAACTAGAGACAACTGCAACTGCCTTGATTGAAGAAGCTTCTCTGTGGATGTGCATGGATCTGATGAGTCTTGCATCAATTTTTCCAGGAGGAAGAGTTTGAGTCTTGCCTCATTCATCTTCTCAGTACACTTGGAGAATGATGAGCATTTGGAGCAACACTTCACGACATGTCCCTCTCCTAGGTAAATGAGACATCTAGAATGCCGATTGTTAACTGCTTTACAGGAGGGCAAATTTTAAACTCCTGTGACTTGATGTCAGCCATTTTAAAGTAATATACAATGGGGTAAACCCCTTGTACAGTGGAGTAAAGAAAACCTATGAATAAACCATTAAGTTGCTTTATTTTATTATAGCCAACAGGCAAAAGAAACCTATAGAAGAAATAATAACTATCCTAACCACAACAAATTAACACTAATACTAGAGCAAGGGGTGTGGACACTCCAAGGGTTCTCTCTTGCAGCAATGAGTGAGAAGAAGGAAGTGACAGGTGGCTGGGACGCTCTGTCCTTTATGCCCTTAGCTAGAGAGCACTTAAGGTGCACAGTGGCCAGAACAGCCAATGATATTAAAAAAGAAAAACTGCTCTTGAGCAGTAGGTCAAAGTGTACTACTAGGGAACCTCTAGTGAGCGGCAGCAGGGTACACACAGAGAGTGTGTGGCCTGGTGAGCACTGTAAATTTATAACCCAGTGCGGAGTCCACTAACCACTAACGTAACAGCCAATCCAAATATTGCTGTCATTATTGAATTTCTAATTAAAATATTTCTGAAGTTTTAGCACTTTTTTGCAAGTGCCTGTGAAATATGCAAAGCTCTTATAGTTAAATATTATGCCAGATGTGAACTGTTCTTTATAAATAGTTGAAAATATTTATAAATATAATTAATAAGTTACAATTTCCCATGGTTATTTCACAGAGATACCTTATGAACCAGTACTTTATTCAACGGATTATGCAGAAAATACTTAAATCATGCAATCTATCCTCAGCATGAGAACCTTGAGTCACTCATTGCTTTTATGTAACTTGCTTACCATAGTACATTATGTTATTAACAGTGAAAAATTCCACAGGGCAAACTATTCAGTAATGTCAAGTACTTTAAAACAGATTTTTAGTCTTTAATTGCAGAAGTGAAGGAACTTATTGATCCAGAAATTTCTATACTGATTGGATATCTGTTTTGCTACTTTCCTCTCATGCTTTCTGAGCAACATTCTGATATTTTTTCTTAGAAATAAATTCCACTGGCTAGTTAATTCCCAACTCCCATGATACCATTTATTTCAAAGAGGTAAAAGGACCCTTCATTCTGCTCTAATTTCTCTGGGTCAGGCTAGGGTTTGGATAGTTAATCGCAAACCAAATTCTTCCTTCTTTAGATAACCAAGTTCACTTTTGTCTTGAATTCTACTTCTAACACTATATGCCTAAGAGATGCACCAGTCCTGTTTTCTTCACACAGTCACAAGTATTTCCCCCCCGCCCCAAAATATATATATATATATATATGGAGATATACCTATCTCATAGAACTGGAAAGGAGCCTGAAAGGTCATCAAGTCCAGGCCCCTGCCTTCACTAGCAGGACCACGTACTGATTTTGCCCCAGATCCTTAAGTGGCCCCCTCAAGGACTGAACTCTCAACCCTGGGTTTAGCAGGCCAATGCTCAAACCACTGAGCTATCCCTCTCCCAGTGCTTAGACTTTCCTTATTGGCTAGCATCTTTGAGGTATTAACTTTATTCAGTGTCATTATCTTATCCTCAGAACAAAACACCATATACAGCTCACTCAGGCCCTCTCAAAAACATAAAACCAAGACAGTAACTATGAGAAAGAATAAGAATTAAAGACACACCATGCAGCTCATGTGGGAGGTGAAAGTCGAGAGTAATGTGTCCTTCACAATTCATTTCCCTCTAAACATGCAATTCACTTTCCTCCAATATTCTCTTCAAAGATACTCCATTATGACAGATCTTGCACTGTTCCAGTGGTGATCATGGGAAAGATGAACCTTTATCTCACCCAAAGAACCCAAGCAGAACTCTGGAAATCTCTCAGGCCTTGGTTTTATAAAAAGCTCTCTCAAAGTAAAACTAAAATTATGCTCAACGCCATCAGAGAGTCAAATGGGTAGAATTTGCTCTAACTATTGCTATATCCCATAAATAATGACAACATGAACTCGTGTGTGATGCAAGAAAATAAGGTGCAACAACAAAACCAAATTAGAAGAATATTGTTTAAAGAAAGCAGGTGGGGTTGCTGTAAATTAAATAATTTATTCATGAGAACACCATACATCTCTAAAAAGAACCTCTTTCACTGAAACAACACATACAGAAAGTCCAGAAACATAAGCTCACCTGCAGTATGTGTGTTTTGAGATTTGAAGAGGCCGACAACTCCCTTTCCATGGAAGCCCCCAGCTCTTAGCAGCAGAGTACTGATTTTTGAGTTTTTCCAGCAGACAACTGGCAGACGATTGTGACGATAACAACGAGCTACCCTCTGCAAACTGCTGTCTTGCACAGACTGAGGTACTACCAAAAGTCCAGGATAGCTATATTAATCAATAGAGAGAAAATTAAAAAGATAATCAGAATTATTTCCTAAAAGATTCTTCCTTTTCCTTTTTAAAACAGGATATGTATATTTCTTAATCTGCAGTTTTCACTGATATATGCACTTTTATTTATCATAGAATCATAGAATATTAGGGTTGGAAGAGACCTCAGGAGGTCATCTAGTCCAATCCCCTGCTCAAAGCAGGACCAACACCAACTAAATCATCCCAGCCAGGGCTTTTAAAGAATAGCTAATTTTTGTAATACAGTGTATTTTTGATTATTTTGATAGGATGAAGAGTATTAGAATTTTTAAAAAGCAAATTTCATTGGAGAAAATGTAAACTACTTCCTTTTTTTCTTTCATTTACAGTCTTATTTGTTGATAAATCTCCTTGCTCCCCATTTATTCCTGAAATTCTCTCCTCAATCTGTCATTTGAACAGAGTCAGGTTTATGAGAAAGACATAGAAAACAGATCACTGGGGCTCTTCAAAGGAAACAAACATTATTTTTATATTTGACACCAGTGATTGTGTACAGGCGCTGACATTTTAAAGGCAAGAATGTTTAGATGCTTTGAATTAAAACACAGTACTTTGGCATTGACCATAACTAGCTCATGTCAAAATGCATTTAAATATTTTAGTAAGAAACAATTTTGGAAAAGCACATTACAAATTGCTGGTTATATAATGTTTAAAAAAACAAAACAAAGACAGTTTGGGAACTTCCACGATATAATAGTTCTGAAAACGGAAAATCAAGCAAGAGTGTTGTCTCTGGTTATGTAAGTGGAAGAAGGATTCAAGGCGTTTGAAAGATTTCTTCTACCTCCTACAAAGAGGATTCAATTAAAGTGTCAGTTTTATTTTGAGAGAAAACTAATTAAAGAGAGCACTCGGGAGATTTTACATTTTACTAAAGAACCCCTCTTCTTCTATAATGCACAACATAAGGTTGTTTGTGACACAATGTAAGTGAACTTATTTGACATTTACTGAACTTAATCATTAGGGAATGAATGCCTAATCCATTTTATGGTCTATTTCCTAAAATACAGTACCTGAACCAAAATCACATGACATTAAATAACCACTCATATCCCGAAATTTGTAAACGAATTGGATATTGACTACTTTTCTCAAAACAGTGACAAAAATTCAAACAGGTATTTTTTGGGTAAGGATAAGGTATGAAAATTATTTTAAAAATATAGTGATTACAAGCAACTTAAAAGCATAGTTAATATAATGCAGTGATTTCTTTGGTTCAATTTAACTAATATTCGCTAGTGATTGAATAAAAGTATTGCTGTCACATTGGTGCTTTGGATAAGAGACAAACAGCCTGGATTTAATATTCTTTTGTGCTCTTTCCATGAAAGCGATGGCAATTTCATTTTTCCATAATGAAAACAACTTTTAGCCTGCAGTGTCTTTGTAGGATGTGAGTGCTTCAGTGATGAAACTTCTGCAGATTTGCTGTTGTGTTAAACAGCATTTTTGTAGGCACTGATAATAAATCTCAGTTAACTTTCACAATAAAAAGGGCTTATGCATTAACTTCTGACTGACGTTCAGGAGTTCACATATAGTATATGACAAACATTTTAAAGGAAGTGCTCCAACAACTGGTTCATGAGTTCTTATTTGCAGTTTCTGGTTTGAACTGTATTAATAAAATGCACTTCTGGGGCTTGTTTTCCTAGTCTCAAACAGAAGTTTTAGGTGTGTAACATCCAGTAACTTTAAAATGAATTGATTGTATGTAGCTCCCATGCATTGACAGGAGAATAGACCTTTAGGAGCTTTCGAATTAGGATTTCATAATGTACAAAAAGGACATTATAGATCCAACTAAAATACAATTCTTAGTAGCTGAATATACAGAGCTGCTAACAAATATAATACAACAAAAAGAGAGAGAAAATTAGCACTGCTATGTTTGCTGTAAGTTCAGTGTTATTGGTTTTGGGTTTATGACAAGTACCATTTTCTCAGAATACTTTGCTCTCTAAATAGATGTGTTATATGTAATGGATGTTGTGGATGATGTGTAATATGGCAGATACACATTTCTAAACATAAGAGTGAACTGATTAACTCACCTTCTACAAAGTGAATACATCCTGTTCAATGCAGTTATTCGGAAGTATTCTGTTTTGGAGCGAGAAGAGCTACTACTGATGGTCCCCAGTCCCAAACGCTGATAGTCTCTAAAACAGGCTCTCTCTACTAACTGCTCCATTGTTGACTTTTCTGAGGCTTTCAAAGTACCACTTGTGTGCAATTCACTGTCATCTGAAACTGAAGTTAAAATACTTTTCTAGCTTAGTATTTAGAAATGCACTAGTTATATAAAGTAGACTGCGATGCTTCATTCTGAGCAAAACATTACATTTACCAAATCCAGCAATTGCTGATGGCAGGGACAAATGACAACTGATACCAATTTATACAAATTATAGCCAACAGGCTACAAATTTTATTAAAGTAATTTAAGATAAAGGCTACAATATCCTGGAACTGATGGAAGGGAGCATATGTGAAGCAGCAACACCCTAAAACTGTCACCAGCATCCCAGTGGCATGCAAATATTATCAATGACCTAAACAGTTCTATTTAAACCTAAGGCAAAGATGAGCCCATATAATTCCAAAGCTAGTAGTTCAGCATAATCTTCTGCACTGGGAAAGTTGATTTGGGATCTTCAGTTACTCCTGTGGATCTAACCTACAAGGTCCAAAGAAGTGGGAATTATGAACATTCCACATGCCACCCACCACAGAAACATAGAAATTACCTCACTAGATCAGTATCTAGTTTAGTATCCTGTCTCCAAAAGCAGCCAGCACCAGATGCTGCAGAGGAAAGTATAAGAACCCCACAGTAGGGAGATACCGGATAATCTGCGCCTCACATTAAATAATTAACTGATCTCTAACAGTTAACATGAGACATGAAGTTTAATATCTCTTCCACAAAATTCATCATTATGATCATTCTAGATATCTTGTTATCCATATTAATGTCCAATCCATTTTTGACTCTTTATACGTTCTTGGCCTCAACTTCCTTTGGCAGTAAGCTCCACAGTCCATCACGAGGTCGGGAGACCAACACAACCCTTCTCTACCCACATCACCAAAACAATTTAAGCCTTGCCCAGAGGAATAATGTACCCTGTTGTTGCACAGAACAGGAGAAGTCTGCTCTTCTTTTCCTGCCAGTGCGGCCAATGCCACAGGAGCTGCATGCACTGCAGACTGAGAGGCGCTGCAACTTCTCAGTACACTCACTGCTGAGCACATACAGCTCAGCGAGGTGGCAGCAGCCAGCAGGGCACCCACCTGTGCCGATCCCGTGGGGCAAGAAGAGGTGAGCCAATCTGACCTGAGCCTGAGTGGGGTTGGTTGTTTTCACACCCAAACCAACCCAGACCCAACACTTGTAGTTGGGCCCCATCAGGTTTGGGTCAGATTGCAGAACACTAATTCACAGGCAGTGACCTGGCATATAAGAGAAGGGTGCTTGGAATCTATTTGAATAATGACTTGAAGAAATGCTCTGCTAAAGTGGTTTTCAGTTCTTGATGCCTCTAACAAGGGAGTAATGTTGTGGAAATGTATGAACCCAATCCCACATAGTTGCCCTACAGATCTCAGAGATTGGTACACTTCTTAAAGAAGCCACAGGATCTGCCTGGGTCCTGGTGGAGTGGGCACTGATCTAAACTAGCTAGCTCAGTATACTCTGATGCAACAGTTAGATATTCTAGGGACAGATACTGCCAGGCCCTTCATCCTACCTATGAAAACTACAAATAATCTCAGTGAATGATAGTGCCCGAAGCACATCCAGGGTATGCAGTATGGCTTCCCCTTGGCTGGAGTGGGGCATAAGAAAAAAGACAAAGCTATACTGGTATTAGACAATCAGGTATTACTTAGAAGTCTGAGACTACTTTCAGCAAGATTTTAGAGTGAGGCCTAAAGGCCACCTTATCCTTATGTAATATATGTATATTGTGTAATATAGTATATTGTGCACCAGTCATAGTAATATGGGCCTATATTTCTCCTTCCCTTTGGGCAGATGTTACTGCCACAAGGAAGGCTATCTTCATGGATAAATGATAAAGTAAGCAAATAGCTAGAGACTCAAAAGGGTGGGCAATCAATCCCACTAGGACTATCTTAGAGATCTCAAGCAGGGGAAGACTCCTTAACTGGGTGAAACAGGTACCCTGTTTCCCCGAAAGTAAGACATCCCCCGAAAATAAGACCTACTTCCAGTTTTGCCTCTCGCTGTAATATAAGGCATCCCCCCGAAAATAAGACCTCCCCGATAATAAGGCCACCCCGGAATATAAGGCCCCGAAGCTCCAGGAAAAATAAGACCTCCCCTGAAAATAAGACCTAGCGCATCTTTGGGAGCAAAAATTAATATAAGACACTGTCTTATTTTCGGGGAAACAGGGTACATATGGCCCTTAAGGAATCTAGCTACTGTCAGTTGGGAGAATGCTGTGTGACCCAGAATGGGAGGGATGGTTGGCTACCCAGTGTACTCTTAAAGAGCTTATAAACAGTCCTGCATTTTCCAGCAATAAAAGGTAACTCAAAATAGCAGGTATCTCAGTGTCTAAGGGAGCTAACTGATGTTGCTGGATCCAAATAGCAAATCTTTTCCACTTTGCCAAATATGTAAGTCTATTAGGTCTTTTCTACTGTGGATTAACATACTTTGGACCTCTGCAGAGCAACTCCCCTCAATGATGGTTTGCTAGTCTTCATCTAGGCTGTCAAGTGTAATGAATCAGGGTCTGGATGGAGGATCTACCAGTCGTTCTGGGAGATTATGTCTGGAAGAGGGAAGGGTACTGGATAGATTAATCAGGTCTGATAACCAGAACTGTCTTGGCCAAGCCAGTACTAGCATGATCATAACAACTGTAGGCTTCCTTGGGACCTGTGCTCAAGAGTCCAAAGGTCTAGGGCCTGGAGATGGTCCAGGTGAAGTCCCAACTCGAGTGTGGAATCATTTGTCACTAGTGTCTTAGATGGCAATGGTGGGGAAAAGGATAGTCCTTCTACCAGTTTAATAACAATAGGACTTCTGGGGGACCTGCACCTTTATGACTATAATATCTTTTGGGAAGATACAAAGACTTCAACCATGTGACTTAAGTGAAGTCTGGCATACTGTATTATGTAAGTGCAGGAGGCCATGTCATCTAGAAGTCTGAGGTATGCTTGTCCTGAAGTTTGAGGATGAGCCTGTAAATTGTTGTTGAGATCCATGATGGTGTTGAATCTGTCCTGAGGCGGACAAACCTTTGCTGCTGTAGACTATGAATTGTATCCTCTGGGTTGGTACTAATACTGACTTTTATATGTTGACTTTGTGGTGGGCAGTGAAAAGCTGAAGTATTTGATGATTGGAGCTGGTCACGTGCTGTGTGATTTCTCAGGTATAAACCAACCGTTGAGGTATGGTACACCTGGATTCCTTGCTTTCTCAGGTGAGCCACCACCAGTGCGAAGCATTTTGTGAATGCTGTTGTTGCTGCTGGTAGTCCAAATGGAAGAACTCTATATTGATAATAGGAATTTCCCACTTGGAATCTCAGGTAATTCTAATGAGCTCGATGGATTGTTATGTGAAAGTAGTGAACTTGGAAGCTGAGAGCTGCAAACCACTCCTGGGGATCTAAGCAGGGGATTATAGAGGTTAGTGTTACCATTCTGAACTTGGGACAGCTAAATACCTTGCTCCAAATCCAGAATTGGGCACCAGCCTCCCTTTTTCTTTGGAATTAGAAAATAATGGGAGTAAACCCCATTCCCTCTGTATTCTACAGGCACTTCTTCCACGGCTTCAAGACTTAGAAGTGATCCACCTGTAGCTGTAACAGTCTCTCATGGGAGGGATCCATGAAAAGGGATGGGGAAGGGAGATGGGGGGTAGGAAGGGTCTGAAATTGTATGAATATGCCACCATGATGATCTCTAAGACCCAATGGTCTGTGGTGCTGAAAAAATAAAGTAAATGGTTTCCAAAAGGAGAAGAGGAGTAAAAAAAGATCCTCTAGGTGTTATAAATGGCTCCTGACCAAGGCATCAAATCAGCTGCCTTGAAGCTGTTGCAATGAGTGACTGACAAAGAGGAGACAAAGGGCATCTCTTTTTTGGCACCTCTGCTGAATATAGGAGCTCTGCTTGGAGTAGGTCTGGTGCAGATGTGGTTACTTCCCAAAGATCTTAAAGGTGCTTGTGAGTTGGTTGAAACTCAGAATTTCTGGTTCATGGGAAATTTTGACATTTTGAAATTTGGTTTCAATCTGATTCCAAGGTTGTTTGTACCTCTCTAGGTATGCCAGAAAACGTCAACCACAAGGACTTCCTCATAGCAATAGATGTGGCCATGGTCTTAACTGTTGTGTCTGAGATACAGCCTCAGCCTCCAGTCTAGTACAGCATGGTGAGAAGGGTGTGCTGACCTTCAGAGACTAACAACTTGCCTTAAACTGCAGCGAAGAGTGTAAGCCTTGCTCACCTTTTGCTTTCTTGAACAACCTGAAAATGCCCATCATTAAGTGGCATCACCACATCTCAAGAAGGGCAGTTCTTAAAACCAGGAGACTACAGTTCAGCCGTAAGGGTTGGAACCCAGTACTGAGGAAGCCTCACAAACTAAGGAATTTTTTTACAATTTTTTTTAAAGGTGTGTGTGTGTGGGGGGGGGGGGACACACAACAATTAACCCATTAACACTAAACTTACTAACACTTCCTGCCTTTTATGCATTCCGGGCAGCAGGACATACAGGGTGCAAGCGCAACTCCAGTGGACACTGCTAGCCAAAGAATCCAATCTTGAGCGTAGGGAGTGGACACGCACCACAATTGGAATCTATATGGACAAGGACTGAAGAAGAATCTGGATTTTCACACAATGAGAGTTATTTCTGACTAATGTGAGGACATTTTCCCTCTGATTTCTTTCCCTTCTCCCTCAGATGAGGGACGAGCATTAGGTATTTTTAGCCTTTTCCTTGAAGGCTTTGTTCATTCTTTTTGAGAGCACACAATGAGCCAAGCTTAAGAGTTCAGTAGGAATGAGCTTTATATACATCCACATATTTTGTCCCACCCACACTTACCAACCGGTCCAATCATTTTATTAATGAAAAAAAGTATTTTAAAAATAAAACAAAAGAAAGGGGGAAAAAGATTAGTCTCCTTTTCCTACTTGTAATCTTTCCTATATATATATATATATATCTCCATATCCAACACCAGTGATGTGATAAATAGGAAACATTTGGCTTGTGTAATGTTTTGAAGAAATAATTAATTTTTGATACACTTCATTATCTGAAATAGTAAATAAAAAAAGTGAAGAATGGTGTGACAAAACAATACCTATTTAGGTATAGGAGAATCTGGTTCCCTCTAGTGGTATATGTTTTATAGTAGCATTGATCCAGATTAGGAAAAAAATGGATGTAGTGACAGCAGTTGTATGCAGTGTTGTTGTAGCCATGTTGGTCCCAGGATATTAGAAATATAAGGTGGGTCAGATAATATCTTTTATGGGTCCAATTTCCATTGGTGAGAGAGAGACGTTTTTGAACTTGTCTCCTCACCAACAGAAGTTGGTCCAACAAAAGACATTACCTCACCCACCCTCTCTCTGTAATGACAGCAGCATATTTTAGAAACTGAGGTATTTAGAAAAAAACAAAACAAAATGAACACTTTCTGCCTTCAGCACCAATACTTTCCATTGATGTCTGGAAGTGTGATATTTTCACATGTAATACTTTTTGTTAATTGAAGAAATCCCCTCATTTTATACTTTCACATCTGTTGATAGAACCTATACTATTTGCTTCTTCTTTACACTTGCCTTTCTAGAATGAGACTCAACCATTCTAGATTAATGGCTCATGACAAACTGTTTAACAATACTGTACATGAACGCTGCTGAGTTTGCCTTAATGCTGTTAGCCAACGTTATCCTTGTCTACTCCAGGGTGCTATACAGGGTGGTAAGCAAAGTTGTGCTGAGCACAGTTTGGTGATAAAAAAAAGGATCTGAAATTTGAAAATTTCCGCTGCAAATAAACTAAGTTAAAAGCTTGTGCTCCCCCTTATTTCCTACAAACCTGGGAAAGTAATAAAAGTTCAAAGTCTTCACCAAGTGATAACATTTGAAACCTTTCAGTCTAATGTCTGAAATAGACCCTTTTACCAATTAATTACTGTTTGAGAATCTCTTGACAGGTCAGTGTATTTGAATGGATGCATAAGCTCATCTGATAATATGAATATATTTTACCAGAGATATCATCATCTTCATTCCAGCCTGGACGATTCCCTCTTTCTTCCACTATTGTGCCTGTCTTCTTCTTTAATAAGTATTGACGACCAATTGTCATCTTCCCTGCACGTTTGGCTCCTTTCACAATTGTTTTTGAGAAGGTGCTAGAATTCAGAAATAAATAACAAAGCCTGATCTCAAAATGTAGGTAAAATACAAGTTATATTTAACTCTCACTAATATTCAGTATCTGTGTCGGTATACCAAAATACACTTGTAGGATGCATCTTCTCACCCACACAAAGCATGCTTAACAATTTTTCATTTAATTTCAAGAACTAAAAGTGAGGTCAGGACCTCAGAAAATGGGCTCCTACAATTTTAAATTCCTAGTCCTGCGATTTAGGAGAATGTGCTGTGGCAACACTATGCCAACTGTGTCCAATAGTAAAGAATAAACAACCATCTTCTGTTTGCAGGTTTTAATTTTGTTGGAAATATAACAAATAAATCTTCCTGGTTAACAGACTGAAGACATGAAAAAAGAAATCTAAAAATCTCTGTATTCCAGAATTATGTTGGGATTCTAGTCCATTGAGCCAAAAAGGCACTAATCAGTAGAGGAACACATGAATTGCCACTCTGTAACAGACTAATAATCCACCTAGTCTAGTAAGGTGCCTAATAATGGAGTATAACGTATTCATAGATTCCAAGTCCAGAAGGGACCATTGTGATAATCTAATCTGACTCCTGTTTAACACAGGCCAGAGAACTTCCTCAAAATAATTCCTAAATCATATCTTTTAGAAAAAACCCAATCTAAGTTAAAAATGGTCAGTGATGAAGAATCCACCAGGATCCTTGGTAAATTGTTCCAGTGATCAATTACCCACACTGTTAAAACCTTATGCCTTATTTCCAGTCTCATTTGTTGAGCTTCAGCTTCCTGCCATTGGATCATGTTTTATCTTTCTCTGCTATATTGAAGAGCCCATTATTAAATATCTGTTCCCCATGTAGCCACTTATAAACTCTGATCAAGTCAGCCCTTAATCTTCTAATTGTTAAGCTAAATAAATTCAGCTCCTTAAATCGATCACTATAAAGAATGTTTTCTAATGCTTTAATCATTCAATCATTTTCTTTGAACCCTCACACCCTTCTTGAACTGTGGACACCAAAACTGGATGCAGTATTCCAGCAGTTCTGAATTATTTTTTTTCCAGAGTCATTGCTTCCAGGATAGAGTTCCGCATCCTGTAAATATGGCCTACATTCTTTGTTCCTACATGTATATGTTTATATATAGCTGTAGTAAATACATATTATTTGCTTGCACCCAGCTTGCCAAGTGATCCAGATTGCTCTATTTTTGTGTTGCCTGTAATTTTCACCAGTGATAATTTAAGTTTTTTTCCAGGTCATTGATTAAAATTTTAAATAGAGAAGGGCCAAAAACTGATCTATGTGGGATGCCACTTGAAACACATACTCAATGACAATTTCCCATTTGCAGTTACATTTTGAGACCTATCAGTTAGCCAGTTTTTAATCCATTTAGTGTGTGCCATGTCAATTTTATATCATTCTAGTTTTTCAACCAAAATGTTGTGTGGTACCAAGTCAAATGCCTTACAGAAGTCTAAGTATTAACACTATTACCTTTATCAGCCAAACTTGTAACCTCAAATTAGTTTGACAAGATCTATTTTCCATAAACCCAAGGCATTAATTATATTACCCTTCTTTAATTCTTTATTAATTGAGTCCTGTATCAGCTGCTCCATTATCTTGCCTGGGCCTACAATTACCCAGGTCATCCTTTCGATATTTTAAAAATATTGGAACAACATTAACTTTCTTCCAGTCTTCTGGAAATACATCAGTATTCCAAGACTTACTGAAAATCAAAATTAATCATCCAGTTTGCTCCTCAGCCAGCTCTCTGAGAACTCTTGAATGCTTTGAATGGACCTGCTTTGAAGGAAGACTAAAAAACCCAAACTCTACATTACAGATCACTAGAACAACTGCACAATACCATCCCATGAGTGTAAATTTCTTTTTACCTATATTGGTGACCAATCCATACTCTGAAGTATGAGGAACCTCTTTATATGTTGCCATAGTACAACTGCAGATGTTATTCATATAAATGCTCAACTGTATGCTTTGAATCTTATTACAGTAATTACTTCCATAATTTCCTAAGGCACGTATTTCAACAGGTTAATTATACACTTTTATGACTAAATTCATACATATTTTTACACTAGGTAGCTTTTGTTTGGCATACCTATGTAACATGCTTGACAGAAGCTAGACAATTCAGCTTTATTGAGGACTACTGAAATGAACTTGCAATTTTAGAAAGCCATCAAAAATGACACAGAATTCAATGCACTGGACTAACAGTAAACAAGAATATCAATAATAAATTCATATTAAAGAAAAATAGATTATACCTTACCGAAAAGAAGTGTTCTTTTCTTTTTGCTTTGGCAAGATTATCTGCGGTGCAGTTTGCCCAGCTGCAAAAGCAAAGGTGCTAAAGATGGACTGGGGATAACGGAACTTCATTAGCTGTTTCCTAAATATTTCTACCACTTCAGGACTCACTTCCTCATCAAATGCTACTTTAATTAACTGCAAATAAAAAGACATAACATGTTAGAGGCTGGAAATAATTTAATATGCAACTTTTGAGATCAAAGAAAATGAAAACGATCCCACAAGGGAAGTAAAATAATATATTAATAAATAAATAGAAATATGTATATGTTACTGATTATGGCAATTCATTTTATCCATTTTTACTTTATTTTTTAATTTTATATTCTAATGCCAAAATACTTGCACTCTGTAGTGTCTGGAATTTCCATAAAATTAAGACAAAACATCTGAGCAAATCTAAGTAGCAGTTTTTGCACTAACATTTCTACACTAGTTAAAACACTACCCATATTTTCTTGCTACATGGAATGGCAAGGGCTGGAAGAGCTCTGGTGGGCCAGGTCCTTGAGGCTAGACAGGACGACACTGGTAAAAGATTGATACTCTAATTTAAAGACTCTCTCACAATACTATAAAATTCTAGCATTCAAAAATTACCACAGCTATCCTTCCATATTCCATTCATTTCAATTCATTCCTCACCTTGCAAAGCCTAGAAAACTGTGCTAGTAGCAAAGCATGATAACCAAATTTGACCCTTGGAAAAGGAAGTGCTTTGCACTATCCACACTGATCTCTCTTTCCAGTCAAAATACGGCTTTTATACAGTTTAAAGGGAGCCCTGTCCCACAATTCTTAGCCAGAGGGATGATGGGCAACTCATATTTTGAGGATGAGTAATAAAGGAGAGGAAAAATGAGGGTCTGTAAAAGGGACAAAAAGAACTTCCATGGTGGGGGTAAACAAAATAAACATTTCTGAGGTATTTGTTATTTTAAAAGTCCCAATTAAGTTACTTTTTATATGTCTTTTGTTTGCCATACACAAGGCATATCTGATCCTTCGTTTTCATTTCACTTACTTTAGTATTTTCTCTCCAAATGGCTAATAATTCTGTTGTTCTAGGACCTCCTTGAAATGAGGTCTTGAATATTTAGCGGTCACCCTGATATAACATTTTAAATACATTAAAATAATATAGCTGTAGCCATTCTCCCTTGATAGTCATAATTAATACACAAAGCAGAGAGGGGTCTATTTCATATAATATTGAACTCTGGCTGTTAGAAAAGGAACAGAAAGTAAACCGTTTGCTGGTTGGTTTTGTTTTGATAACCTAAAACGAAACTATATTAAACAAAAGCAGAGATAATATTTGACCAGGGTCCAGAACCAGAAACTTTGAGTTGTGTCTGCATTTAGCATACTATTGAAGGATGTTAGAAATTTTATTGTTACTGTTAGTCTCCAAAAAGAGCTTTGGAAAACAAAAGGCCTCACAGTTACTGTTTTACTTGAAAGGCATATAAGAGTGACTCCTTAAATTGTTAATTAAATCCATTCATTTGTATAGGTTAATGTATATGAGAGAAATATTATGTTACACAGTGTCTATTCAAAACACCAATAAGAAGAAATTGATGACATACTCCTAAATGAAAGACTCTCCATTTTATCAAATTGTGATTTTTTTTGTCTTGAACAAAGTAATGAACTTTTGTAGCAGTAACCAGATCTAGCTAAACATTTCATGTTCTGAAGCCACACTTACATAATTTTAATTCTATTGATTACAATTCTTGAAGATTTCTACCTTACATTCCTCTTCCCTTCATTTAGGGCCTCATCATAGGCTAGATTACCTCATAGACTAAAGGTGCTTGTAAGTGTAGGGGGCTCCCGGCTCTGGGGAAAAAAATCTCCAGAGGATTCCCATGTCTACAAACTGTCCTGTTCTACATGCCTTTGAAGAATAGCCTGTGAGGCCTGTCCCTAAACTGGTAAATCCTCAGGAATCTGTACAGATCATGGGGCTCCACCAAAGGTCAGGGCTGCCTATGGAGAGGCCCTGTGCTTGTGGATTAGCTCTCAACCTTGGTGATACCCCAGGCTCCATTTCAACTGTGCTACCATGGACTTCCTCCTGCCATGGAGCCACCCAGAAACACTGGGTGTTCTTATTTTTTCCAGATACACTCCACCAGGATGGAGGAGATTTGATGTACATGCCTTTTGACCTACCCAGACTCAATCTGCTCTTCAGCAGAGACTTTGGACCCAAAGATTGTCCTCCAGAGGGTCCAATGGAGGGGTGAGAGAAACAGGCAATGAAAACCATTTATGCTCCAGTAGATATTGAGTGTATGTGTAGGAAAGCACTTCCGGGTTCCTGTGAGATGCTGAGACCCCTCCAATACCACTGACTTCACCAGGAACTGAGGACACTCAGCCGCTCCCAGGGGCCAGGGTGTTAGTTGCAGCAGGTTATTTTGATGAGATCATAATTTCAGGTGTTTTACAAAGCATAAAGAATAAATCACTCCATTCTACCTGAAATGATGCTGAGGTGATCTGCAGTCCTTCCTGCATATTCTGTTGCAGCTGGTTCTGTATTGTAATCTTCTTCTCCTTCATAATAGATGCTATGGGAAAGCTCCGGATCACTGTCTGTTCTCCAGCTAAGTACCATAGAATCATTTACAGACATGTTAGGTCATGGAATCATATCTGATTTAGTTATATTTTACTTTGAACAGGTGTTAATGAATGGGTGCAAAGAAATGGAAAATAAGGCACATGATCTTGGCCAGAAGGCCAATAAGAATCCAGAATTCATTTTAGGCAAAAGGCTTTAAAGCAGGTGATAAATTCCCAAAATATGACATACAACCCAACATTCAGTTAACTAACATTCGTTTTTCCTATTTGACATTAAATTAGGATGATTGGAAAAATATTTTTCCATTCTCTCTCTTTCTAAATGGTGGAAATGGCAGAAAAAAACTATTTGGTTGTAGTCCAAAAATCCATCTCTAACTATTAGTAATCTGTCATATTACATTCTGAAGTTTATATATAACTGATATGCATTAGTTTCCTTATATAAAAATTATTAACGTTATGTATTTACATTTTTGCTTGATAAATGAATTTGTTTAATAAAGTAACTAAAACAGAGATTTCCAAACAAGAAAATCTGATCTTTAGAACTACTACACTTCCCATGACATAATTAAACACAATATTTAATCCAGTAATGATTGTTGAGGGGGAAAAGTAAACTCCATTACACAGAGTTTTCAATATGTCCAAGATAATTGCTTTTTCAATTTCTACCATTCAGAGTCACTCCTTAGTTTTTGATTACTGCACTTTTATTAGTCTGTGCTATTTTAAAAAAAGTTTGAACATATGCAGACCTTTGAGTTCAGGAATTTATCTCCCCCTCACTGTTAAAGTCCTCAACTACGAGCCCCCATCCTGACATGGTTCATCACTTGACATATGAATCCACTAAATGAGATTTTAAGCTTTAGCCATTAATGATATTTTTGTACTTCTCTAGTACAGAGTGCACTGCTGTAGGTTTCACAAATCCTCCATAAAGTAGCATTTTACAGATGAGGAGAGTGAGGCACAGAGAAACTAAATGACTTGTCCAAATCAAACAGTAAGTCTGTGGGAGTGCCAGGAATATACCCAAGAGTCCTGACTGCCAGTCTTCAGCTTTAACCACTATACAACATTCCCTCACTCTTGTGATAACACTACTGAACTGTTTCACCTTGTGCAAGTGACACCTTAAATGACTGCTTCTGTCTGCTTCTTGGAGCAGCTAGTCATGGTACCCACAAGAGGAGAGGCAATTCTTGATTTAGTCCGAAGTGGAGCACAGGATCAGGTCCAAGAGGTGAATATAGCTGGACCGCTTGGCAATAGTGACCATAATATAATTAAATTTAACATCCCTGTGACGGAGTAAACACCATAGCAGCCTAACATGGTAGCATTTAATTTCAGAAAGGGGAACTACACAAAAATGAGGAGGTTAGTTAAACAGAAATTAAAAGGTACAGCACCAAAGGTAATATCCCTGCAAGCTGCATGGAAACTTTTTAAAGACACCATAATAGAGGCTCAACTTAAATGTACACATTAAAAAACAGTAAGAGAACCAAAAAAGAGCCACCGTGGCTAAACAACAAAGTAAAAGAAGCAGTGAGAGGCAAAAAGGCATCCTTTAAAAAGTGGAAGTTAAATCCTAGTGAGGAAAACAGAAAGGAGCATAACTCCAGCAAATGAAGTGTAAAAATAAAATTAGGAAGGCCAAAAAAGAATTTGAAGTACAGCTAGCCAAAGACTCAAAAAGTAATAGCAATTCTTTTTTTTTTTTTTAAGTACATCAGAAGCAGGAAGCCTGCTAAACCACCAGTGGGGCCACTGGACGACTGAGATGCTAAAGGAGCACTCAAGGACGATAAGGCCATTGTGGAGAAACTAAATGAATTCTTTGCATCAGTCTTCATGGCTGAGGATGTGAGGAAAATTCCCAAACCTGACCCATTCTTTTTAGGTGACAAATCTGAGGAACTGTCCCAGATTGAGGAGTCCTTAGAGGAGGCTTTGGAACAAATTGATAAAGTAAACAGTAATAAGTACCAGGACCAGATGGTGTGAAATTGCAGGACTACTACCTGTAGTCTGTAACCTATCTTTTAAATCAGATTCTGTACCAAATGACTGGAGGATAGCTAATGTGATGCCAATTTTTAAAAAGGGCTCCAGAGGTGACCATGGCAATTACAGGCCGGTAAGCCTGACTTCAGTACCGGGCAAACTGGTTGAAACTATAGTAAAGAACAAAATTGTCAGACACATAGATGAACATAATTTGTTGAGGAATAGTCAACATGCTTTTTGTAAAGGGAAATCATGCCTCACCAATCTACTAAAATTCTTTGAGGGGGTCAACAAGCATGTGGACAAGGGGGATCCAGTGGATATAGTGTATTTAGATTTTCAGAAAGCCTTTGACAAGGTCCCTCACCAAAGGCTCTTAAGCAAAGTAAGCAGCCATGGGATAAGAGGGAAGGTTCTCTCATGGATTGATAACTGGTTAAAAGATAGGAAACAAAGGGTAGGAATAAATGGTCAGTGTTCAGAATGGAGAGAGGTAAATAGTGGTGTCCCCCAGGGGTCTGTACTGGGCCCAGTAGTATTTAACAGATTCATAAATGATCTGAAAAAAGGGGTAAACAGTGAGGTGGCAAAATTTGCAGATGATACAAAACTACTCAAGATAGTTAAGTCCCAGGCAGACTGCAAAGATCTACAAAAGGAGCTCTCAAAACTGGGTGACTGGGCAACAAAATGGCAGATAAAATTCAATGTTGATAAATGCAAAGTAATGCACATTGGAAAACATAATCCCAATGATACATATAAAATGATGGGGTCTAAATTAGCTGTTACCACTCAAGAAAGAGATCTTGGAGTCACTGTGGATAGTTCTCTGAAAACATCCACTCAATGTGCAGCGGTAGTCAAAAAAGCGAACAGAATGTTGGGCATCATTAGGAAAGAGATAGATAATAAGACAGAAGATATCATATTGCCTCCATATAAATCCATGGTACGCCCACATCTTGAATACTGCATGCAAATGTGGTCGCCCCATCTCAAAAAAGATATATTGATATTGGAAAAGATTCAGAAAAGGGCAACAAAAATGATTAGGGGGATGGAACGGCTGCTGTATGAGGAGAGATTAATAGGATTGGGACTTTTTCAGCTTGGAAAAGAGATGACAAGGGGGGATATGATAGAGGTCTATAAAATCATGACTGGTGTGGAGAAAGTAAATAAGGAAGTGTTATTTACTCCTTCTCATAACACAAGAACTAGGGGCCACCATATGAAATTAACAGGCAGCAGATTTAAAACAAACAAAAGGAAGTATTTTTTCCACACAGCGCACAGTCAACCTGTGGAACGCCTTACCAGAGGATGTTGTGAAGGCCAAGACTATAACAGGGTTCCAAAAAGAACTAGATAAATTCATGGAGGATATGTCCATCAACGGCTATTAGCCAGGATGGGCAGGGATGGTGTCCCTAGCCTCTGTTTGCCAGAACCTGGGAACATGCGACAGGGGATGGATCACTTGATGATTACCTTTTCTGTTCATTCCCTCTGGGGCATCTGGCAATGGCCACTATCGGAAAACTGGATACTTGGCTAGAGGGACCTTTGGTCTGACCCAGTATGGCTGTTCTTATGTTAAGTATGAACAGAAAGCTCAAAGTATATTTTTATTGTATTTTAAGTAAATAGGACCCCCAAAGCCTACTGTAACATGGGAACAATGCTAAAATTCAGTACCTAAAAACTCAGGTGGATATTTGGATTGCAGATAAATTAAAATGTAACATCAAAAATAAATATCACTATATTTAGTGATAAAGTCAAGAATCTAGGCACATGGTCTATTTCTGTACAGATGATCAACATGAATTAAATTAATACTTAATTGAATTCTTAGCAGTTTTTTGTTGGGTAGATCTGTTTTGATGGTCTTGCTTAAATAAACTGCAGGGCCAGTTCAAGGTCTCATATACCTGCCAGACCATATATTATTCTGATCTTAGTAAGAAAGACCATACCTAATTGATCATGAGGAGTGCCTTTAAATATAATTCTGTATGTGGTAAGGAACAAAGCTCCTTCTGCTGGGAGAATATGGGGACCTCCGAGCAATCCTCCTGTTGCTTCCTCTCTCCCATCAGGATCCAGCAGCACACGGAGACCATCACACACAAACTCTTCTCCTGGCAGCAAAGCTGGTCGCAGAATCTTAGGCTGAGACCAAATATAAGAATTTTAAATGTAAGTATAATGTACAGTATAACACTGCAATCTACCAAATTGGTATTTGACATGAAAAAATTTAATTTCAAAACTGTTGAGACTGACTCTGCGAGAACCTGAGTTTGGACTCAACTCAATGAAATTGGTCTTAAGTAGTTGGCATGCAACCACTTCTTTATGTTCCGAGATTTGGCTCTGCTACTTTCACAAGTTCATATTTAATGAGACCAAAGCCAAACAATTTATTTATCACTGGTGGAAAATTTCTTGATTATACTGTTCAGTGATCAGATATCTCTTCATAATATTAGAAAAAGGAAGGCTGAAGCCACGTCAAACTGTGTACGATTCCAATACGTGTAACCAATACAAACATCTTTTATAATACTTACCTTCTGTATTGGTGGTAGTCTTCTACTCTCTCGATGGACGGCCTCCAGAGTCTCAATGTGCATTGCTACAATCCCTGGGAATCAGTGACACCATAAATTAAACCTCACACAATATAAGAAAGAGTAAAACAAACTAAATATAACTCCACGGTTTTGAAATCCTAGAGTTAAACTGTCAAGGAAAAACAGCGTAGATGTCATCAATGGCTATTTGGAATTCATCAATGATTACAGTCTAGGAAACAAACCCATGAACTATACTGAAAACAACAAACCAAAAATACACTTCTACTGGAAAATATCAGTTCCCAGAGAAAGAAGTGACAATTTTGCAAATTTACATTTTTTTTAACCAGTTCTTACCTGGTATCATGCAATGAAGGCTCTTGATGTGATCCTGTGTAACTCCACTCTCTGTACATACTTTGTCTATAAACCTGGTGATGAAGCGCACAACTGCATTGGCAATATCATTGTTCTCAGAGTCTTCAAACCCACTTTCGGTGTCATAGCTCTCTGCAACACTGCCGGCAATACTACAGAAGAAAAGGAAAAAAACTGCTAGTGTAAAAAAATCCAGTTAGCTAACCATAATACACAGAGAATAACTACCATATATTTTTTGTCTAATGAGTCTGCTGTATTCAGTGTAGCTAAATATATAGTTCACTTTGCCTCTACACTTCAAGCACAGTTTCAGATACTAACAATATAAACACCAGTGTATGCTGGTGCCACGTTTACAATAGCACTCCCACTGCTGGAGCTGCATTGGTGAATAAATAAGGTAGAAAACAAGTCTGGTATAGACAGGAACAGTTCCTTAAAAAGGAAAATCCTTTTAAGTCTGGTCCCATGTCTCCTCTTCATTATACTTCGCATCAGTCACAGTCTGTAATCCATGCTCAACAAAGAGAAGGATACTGACCCTGTGCAGTAACTGTGGTTCTTCAAGATGAGCATCTCCGCGTGTGCGCCACTCTAGGTGTGCATGCGTCTCATGAGCCTCAGATAGGAGATTTTAGGTAGCAGTGCCTGTTCAGCCCGCACATGCAGCCCATACAGTCTCATGCTCTGCGCCATAGCCATACAGAGCTGTGCAGGTGAACTGCCCTCAGTTCCTTTTTTTCCAGCCGAATTCCATCACAAAGAATTCGGAAGCAGAGGAGATAAGGGCAAGTAGTGGAGCACCCATAGGGACAGTCTGCTTCTCAAGTGTTTCTTGCTCTTTCTTGGCTGTGGTGAACAGGTCTTCTGCGTGATGCCCCAACATCAAAATAAGCAGTGGAGTGTAATGGGCTCTATCTCCCATTTGTGATCCTGTGAGAAGTGCCTACTGAGGGTATCTGCTGTGATGTTTTGCATGCCAGGAAAGTAAGCTGCTGAGATGCTGATCTGATGTAGAATGCACCAATTCCAAAGCCTCACTGCTCCAGATCAGAGGAAAGATGATCTCGCTCCCCCCTTGATGCCACATTGATGTAAGCTTCTATGAACTCCAAACTTTGCACTGGGGTTAAGGTGGACTTTTGGATGTTTAATTGTAGTCCCAGTTTGAGAAATAGGTCTATGGCCCTCTGAGTGGCCAGTGAGACTTCATTGTAGGAGAGTCCCTTGAGCAGCCAATCATCAAGGTATGGGAAAATCAGAATTCCTCGTCTGTGAACACGAGGAGCCATCACTGAGAGAAATTTTTAGAACACTTTGGGTGCAGAGGAGAGACCGAATGGGAAAGCCTTGTATTAAAAATACTCTTGATGGAGAGCAAAGCGTAGGAAGCTTCTGTGGAAGGGGTGAATTGCTATATGAAAGTAAGTAGGTCAAGAGCCGAGAACCAACCCCCTTTGTCCAGTGATGGAATTATTGCTGCAAGAATTACCATCTTGAATTCTGAATCTTTGCAAATCTGTTAAGTAATCTTAGATCCACAAAGTATTTCCAGCCACAATTCTTTTTTGGAACCAGGAACTACCTGGAATAAAACTGCGTCCCTCTGTGTTGCAGAGGAACTGGTTCTATAGCACCCAAATTCAGGAGGAAGTCTATTTCCTGTCATCGGAGGTACTTGTGAGAGGGGTCCCTGAAGAGGGATAGGGAAGTGGGGTGGGATGGCCGGAGGGAAGTAAAGTGGATGGAGTATTCTGTTGAAATGATCTCCAAAGTCCCCATGTCCATAGGGATATGTTCCCAAGCTCAGTGGAAGTGAGAGAGATGGTCACCAAAGCGAGGGAGACATGCAGATTGTTGAAGTAGGTATGAGTGGGACTGGTAACTGAAAACCTCGACCACCCTGTCAAAATTGGTGTGTCAAAATTGTGGGTTGTCAGGTCAATGCCTGAGAAATAGGTGGTCTCTTCTTTTGGAACTGTTGTCTCTTATGCTGGAGTATGTAAGGTACTTGGGAGGCAAGTAGGGTGACCCAATGTCCCGATTTTATAGGGACAGTCCTGATTTTGGGGTCTTTTTCTTATATAGGCTCCTATTAACCCCCCCCCTCGTCCCAATTTTTCACATTTGCTGTTTGGTCACCCTAGAGGCAAGAAACAGAGTGGGACAAGATCTCTGTGCTGTCTGGGACTTACGAAACTTTCTTTTTTGTGAAAGGGTGTAAATTCCCAGAGAACGCAAGTTGAGCCTGAGTCTTTCAAGGTATGCAGGGACTTGTCTGTCTTTTTCGCAAACAGCTTCAATCCATTGAAAGGAAGATCCTCAATTGTATTTTGGAATTTCCCTGGAAGCCCCGAGAGCTTCAGCCAGGAGGCCCTCCTCATTACTACCACTGTGGAGATAGAACAAGCTGCTGTATCAGTGGCATCCAAAGAGGCCTGCAGTGATGTCCTGGCCAGCAGCTGACCCTCTGCAATGATTGCCTGAAATTGTTCCCTCTGCTCTGATGGAAGATTCTCAATAAAGGAATTAAACTTCAAATAGTTAGTATTTCACCACGAGGGCTGGGTAGGTGGTGATCTTAAATTATAGAGTACCCCACAAACATGATTTAAGGCCAAATAAGTCAAGATGATTTTGGTCTTTGACATATGGTGTTGATTTAGCGTGCTGCTGTCTTCCACATTTGTTTACAGTGTTAACCACAAGGGCGTTGTGGGAGGGATGCGAAAATAAAAATTCAGAGTCCTTAGAGAGAACATATTTTTTATCCACCCTCTTACAGGTAACATAAGAACATAAGAATGGCCCTACTGGGTCAGACCAAAGATCCATCTAGCCCAGTATCTGGTCTTCTGACAGTGGCCAATGCCAGGTGTCCCAGAGGGAATGAACAGAACAGGTAATCATCACGTGATCCATCCTCTGTCTCTCATTCCCAGGTACGCTGTATTGTAGCTGATATGCCAAATTATTTCTGAAGGGTCTAGCAGAGCCTCATTAATAGGCAGCACAATGTGAGCAGATGATGTTGTAGGCAGGATGTCAAGCAGTTTATACTGTAACTCCTTAACCTCCTCAAGTAGAATTTGCAAGGAGTCTGCTATACTTTTAATGAGGTCCTTGAACTGTTTGAAATCATCTGCTAGAGGAAGCATAATGACATCATCTGGGGATGAGGAAGAGATAGTTGTTGGAATGACCTCTTTGTCCACTCACTTCCTGCTCCTCAAAGGTCTCTTCCTGTGGATCGGGCACCCTAGAGACAGAGGCTGGTGGGGATTATTTGCCCTTCTCCCAGCAAGAAACACTAGGGGTCCTGTAGAATTGTTGTAATTAAGCTGCTCAAGGGTCCCAGTATAGTCAATGAGATGGTGCATATGGCATGGGTGGGAGGTGCCCAAGGGTGTCCATACCAGTGGGATGGAGTATGAGGATGTCTTTCAAGAAGTTGTTCTGATTCCCTGGAGGTCTCAGGAAAGAAGGTCCCCTGATAACGGAAAGGAGAGCCATGGACAGAAATCTGGGAGACTGATGAAAAGTCCCCATCATCTTCCTCATTGTCACTTCGTCAGGGATGGACACCCTTAGAGATAGGTGTAGACTCCATCGGTACCAGGTAAATGTCCAGAGAGCAAGAGGTCCTCAATATCGAGAATGGATTGGTGCCGAACAAAGGAGATTCAGATGTTTGTGTTACTGCCAGGTCCCCCAGGAATCAAAACTCTTGCAGTACTGAAACATTGGTTGGTGCCAAAAAGGCAGCCTAGGCAGAGGTAACTGTGGCAGAAGGAATTGATGGTACTGAAGGTCTTATGCACTATGATGATTGACCAGTAGGTGTTGTCTAGTCTTCTGCAGTGCCGAAATGCTAGGTACTCAGGGCCTGGTAGACTCTGTCAGTACCAGAAGAGCTGATCTTTTTCTCCCTGCTGTTCCAATCACAGACAGTACTGATCTTCCGGAGCTAGAACCCTTAGAGTCCTTGGCCTTGCTGGTGCTCATGGTACCTGAAGAACCTGCAGCCACGTGGGTACCAAGCTGGAGACCGGTAGGTGTCGAAATGGTTGTCTGAACCGGAGACAATCTCTTTGAGGTAAATTCTCTACCCAGAGGGCTTGAAGACTGCTTCCTATAGTCCTTTTGAGAGGATTCCAGAGACGACGACTTCGATGCTCAAGGGGATGCGCCGAGGAGGCTGAGGCAGCTGACTTGCTTGAAGTTCATTGTACAGGGTGGGGTCCATTGGTTGGAGTCAGAAGCTGGCCAGAGAGAACTCTCCATCATGAGGAGACATAACTTAGGTTCCTGTTCTTTCTTGCTCTTAATTATAATGCCAAGCAGGAATTACACTTTTGGGGAATGTGTGACTCCCCAAGGCAACGGACATGCCGGGAATGTCTGTCACTCACCAGGATCACCTTCCAGCATGAAAGACAGCATTTCCAATCGGGAGAACTGGGCATGCGCTCCCAGTGTTTAAGTTCCCCTGAGAGGCAAAAAAAGCTAAAAGGACAACGATCCTTACACTTATAAATTAACTCTCTCTCTCTCCCTCCCCCCTTCTCTCCACCCCCATCTCTATATATAATTTTTTATTTTTTTAAAAAAATTATATAATTACAACTAACTAATACAAAGCTAACACTAAGGACTAACATTAATTAACTAGTAGATAAGAGAAAGGTAAGCTCAACTTGGACACTGCTGAGGTGCCATCACAGGCCGAGGTGGCCGAGAAGGAACGGAGGGTGGCTCACCTGTACAGCATGCGGCTGCATGGGCTGAATGGCACTGCTACCTAAAATCTCCAATCTGAGGTGCATGCGCACCTAGAGTGGAGCGCCCATACAGACACTACTCGAAGAACAATAATAAATTACATTAAAAAAAACCTACATTCAAAGAACAATTAGATTGCAAAGGCAAATATTCAGAAATTATTAAGTGCCAGAATGAAGGTGGAAATTTAATTCACTTCCCTTGTGCATATGAATTACATTCTTTAATCATATATTGTTTTTTCCACTGGACTCCTGCCTCATACAATGGATGGTGCTCAGGTAATTAATCAGGGTTGTGTAGTGAGTGAGGCTGTTTGTAGGACCCCAGACTCAGTTGTTGTGGAAGTTGGAAGGTGTGTACTGACTAAGGCAAGGGATTGCAGGAAGATAAAGAATGGTCTCCTGGTACAGGCAGTTGACTACTACGCTGGAGAATTGGATTTCACCTCTGACACTGCTATACAGTTCCTGTGAGATGCTAGGCAAGTCACTTACACCAAATGTTTCACTGGTGGTCACTAACTGTGTTCCTCACAACTTGACACAGTAGCGGCTTAATTTGCAGAAGGGCTGAGTACTCAAAACTGCAAGTGAAGATACTGTAATGGAAGCAGGTTTTCAACATATAAAGAACTCCTTTGTCTAGAATGATAATACTAAGTGTCCTAATTTATCAACAAGTCTGACTGCCCCTATGAAATGCATGTCATTTTAAGTGGTAGCAAACAATCCCTTATATGTGAGATGGTTGCCTTTCCCCAAGAAATGGCATACAAAATAAGAATTCAAATAATTTGTATTTTGTAGCTGTTCTACGGAGTTAAGAAGAAAAGGAAGGTAGGGTAGGTGAAAAAAGAAGAATGAAAATTGAACTTAAAATTTCTATGTAGACTGTAAGTAACTATGCAAATTTTAAAGTAAAATTGTACATTCTCTTCAGCAGCAACATGGAGTTGCCATTCAGCTTTATCTCCTTTAGTATCAAACCACCACATACTTACCACACAATCAGCAATCATTTAAACAATGCCCAAAGGACAAGTACTGCATACAGATTTACCTATTCTCACTGAAGTATGAGAGGATGACACTGGAAAGATATTGTGCAACTACTACTTATGTTTCAGCCTTTGGATCATTCAAGAGCTCCAATCTGTGACACTCCTATCATCTCACTATCTAGTCATTAAACAAAAACATTTGAAAATGTCATATTTATGATGATACTTGAGAAGATAACTTGGTTTTGTTGGTTTGGGCATTTTACAGAATAAACAACAGAGACACCAACAAATATTTCCAGACTGGACGATGAATGTAAAACTGATTGTGAATTTCTTAAATGACTGCAAGTTACATGATTTCCATAGCCAGCAAAATATCAATCTACACTTCTATTTTACTAGTTCAAAATGTTACTGGTTTTCTCCTAGTCCTGTTGAAGACAATATGAATTTTGCCAATGACCTACTTCTTAAAGTCCATTTAAATGTACATGGAATCATTTTCAATATTTGCTAGCAAAAAGGCAATTTAATAATTATTACACTCTTTTGGTCAAATTTTGATCAATTCAAAGAAAGGAAGAAAAGAGAGTAAGGGTGAGAGCACTTTACCTAAATAAATACCTAGATAAGCATTTAATGTATTTTCAGTGTATATTTCAGACTCCCTGTCACTAATGGCTACTCCTGACCCCAAAATCTATTATAACTAAGGAGCTAATTGCTACTTCTAGAGGATATGATTTTGTTTATGTTGGTACTAAAGTGCACAGGGAAAGAGTTTTCTTCCTTATTCCTCAATAAAAATGAAAAAGTATCATGTTACATGAGAATGACCATGCTAAGCTTCTGGCCTCCTTAATATATTGCTCCTGAATCAGTTATCCCAGAAAGAAAAGGTGCACACAGTAGAATTTCTCTGATGCCTTTGAGATTATTTGAAAACAATGTTTTAGGTACTTGAGACGGGGCTGAGCCTTGTTATATCACATTCCCTTTATTTCTTGCACAGTCTTATATGCTCTGTGAACATTTATTATAATATTTTACCTAACACCTGTTATTGGAAAGGTCATAAAATGCTTTACAAATTTCGATCAGCAAGGTGCTCTGCACAGGTGGACCCCTGTGCTTGCATAGAACTTCACTTACTTCACCAGGACTTTGTGTATTTAGAGCAGTTTGCAGGATTAGGACCTTAGGCTAACGTACAAAATGCACAGAATGATCACATCATCCACTACTGAATTGCCTTACAGCCTTAATTGCTACCAAAGGAAATATTGCTTTGCTGGCATAAAGTTTTTAATAGCTCAATACTCTGAAATTGCTTAGGAAGTAAGGATTTCTGTGCATTGTGTCAAAGGAGAAAATGGCACTTTTTGGATGATATTAAAACATTATGTTGATATTACTGGTATTATGAATTCAGAGCACTGCAAACTGAACAGTAGGTTAGAAAGAATATCAGCAGGAATTACAATTCCAAAGGTCCTTATTTTTACATTGTTACAAAGGTTGTTAACATAGGACATGAACTTCCATTATTGTAAAGTGCTCCTGCATTCAATTTTTATAATTAATACAGTATTTTTATTAAAAGGACTGAGTTACATCCCACAATTGCTTACTACCAAACCATGTCTTTTCATCTACGCACCTATTTGTGACAATGCTGTTGCTTCCACTCTCCCAGTCTCCTGTAGCTGATGTTCTCAATAGTTTGTTTTTACTTGTGTCCAGTGGCACTAGCAGGTAGACCATGAGGTTAGCAAAATGAATTGCCTGACTGAAAACTGTACTTTCCTCATTCTGTATTAGCTCCTGCTGAGTTTCTTTATTGAGTGTTGGCCATAAACGCAACTGCTCAGCAGCCAGGTCCATGGCTGTTTTTTCCTGGTCCAGACCTACAGAATTTTTCTCCTAGAATAAACATTGCCACATAAAAACAATAGATGATAGAGTTATATTACTAACATTAAGAAAAGAGATATTAACATTAATTCCAAAGTGTTGAATCTTCATTTCATTATATAAAATGTAAAAAAAAAATAAGAATAATCTAACACTTATATCTACTTATAATAGGACTTAAGGATTGCATCCTTAAGTGAATTAAGGTATTGTACGGAAATAATGCAAATAGCATAGTATAGCCAAGTTCAATTTAATAATTTGATTCAGTTCTAGTGTTTTCTAGCCCATACTATCTTTGGGTATTCATTTTTTGCTGAGTTGGGTTTAACAGTCTATTATATAGCTGTTCCTTTCAGCTTGCAGAGTCTTAACTCAGGCAGAGATCAAGCTTGAATTGGATGGAGAAATAAGATGCAGCTAATTGCCTGACAGATGATTTTGTCCAAAGTCCTCTAACATTCAGGTGAGGCTTGTGTAGATATAAATAAAAAATGGTTACTCACCTTCTTGTAACTGTTGTTCTTCGAGATGTGTTGTTCATGTCCATTCCAACCAGGTGTGTGCACGCTGCGTGCACGCCAGCCGGAAGATTTTTCCCTTAGCAGCGTCTGTAGGGTCATCCTGGGCGCCCCCTGGAGTTGCGCCTTCATGGCGCCCAATATAGGACCCTGCCGACTCCCCACCCCCTCAGTTCCTTCTTGCCGGTTACTCCGACAGAGGGGTAGGAGGGTGGGTATTGGAATGGACGTGAACAACACAACACATCTCAAACAACAGTTATGAGAAGGTGAGTAACCGTTTTTTCTTCTTCGAGTGCTTGTTCACGTCCATTCCAACCAGGTGACTCACAAGCCAAAGTTCAGGAGATGGGGTCGGAGTCATCCACTGATTGGAGCACAGCTCGTCCAAAGGCCACATCGTCTCTGGCCTGCTGTGTGATCGCATAGTGCGTCATAAACGTGTATCGAGGACCACGTCGCCGCTCTGCAGATCTTCTGGATGGGGACCTGCGCCAGGAATGCAGCTGAGGAGGCCTGAGCCCTGGTGGAGTGAGCGGTGATCAGCGGAGCCGACACCTTCGCCAGGCCATAACACTCCCAAATGCAAGACGTGATGCATGACGAGATGCGCTGGGATGAGACGGGGAGGCCCTTCATCCTCTCCGCCACCGCTATGAATAACTGGACAGACTTTTGGAACGGCTTAGTTCTCTCTATATAGAAGGCCAGCTCTCTGCGGATATCCAATGAGTGAAGCCTTCGCTCCCTGTCGCAGGAATGTGGCTTAGGATAAAACACTGGGAGGAAGATGTCCTGGTTCATGTGAAACTGGGAGACAACTTTAGGGAGAAAAGCTGGGTGTGGTCTGAGCTGTCCTTATGAAATACTGTGTAAGGGGGCTCGGATGTAAGTGCCCTGTGCTCCGACACTCTCCTAGTTGAGGTTATCGCCACCAGGAACGCCATCTTGTAAGAGAGATAAAGCAGGGAGCACATCGCCATTGGCTCAAATGGGGGGCCCGTAAGTCTGGCGAGGACCAGGTTAAGGTCCTAGGCTGGGGCAGGCTGCTGAGTTTGCGGGTAGAGCCTGTCAAGCCTTTGAGGAAACAGGTAACCATGGGGTTCGCGAAGACCAAGAAGCCGTCTGCGCCCAGATGGAAGACGGAGATGGTGGCCAAGTGGACCCTTATTGACGACAATGACAGAGCCTGTTGTTTAAGATGGAAGAGGTAGTCCAGTATGAAAGGGACTGGGGCGAGCGTCAGCGACTGATGCTGCTGCTGCTCCGACCAGAGACAGAACCTCTTCCACTTGGCAAGGTACGTTGCCTTTGTAGAGGGCTTCCTACTGCCAAGGAGAACTTGTCTGACTTGATCAGAACAGGACAGTTCCATAGCATTTAGCCATGGAACATCCAAGCTGCGAGGTGGAGCGACTCTAGGTTTGGGTGCCGGAGGCGGCTGTGATCCTAAGTGATCAGGTCCGGGACCAACGGCAAGGTGAGTGGGGTCACCACAGACATTTCTGGGAGTGATGTGAACCAGTGCTGGCATGGCCATGCCGGAGCTATCAATATGACCCGGTCCCAGTCTCTGTGGACCTTGAGGAGCACCTTGTGGACCAGCGGTATTGGTGGGAAGGCGTAGAGCAGACGGTCCCCCCACAGAAGAAGGAAGGAATCCACGATGGAACCCGGACTGTGATTCACGAAGGAGAAAAATAGTTGACACTTCCTGTTGCTGCGCGTGGCGAACAGGTCTATCTGGGGAAAGCCCCAGAGATGAAAAATTGAGCTCACTACGTCCGGCCGGAGGGACCACTCGTGGCTGTGAAAAGTTTGGCTGAGGTTGTCCGCCAGCTCGTTCTGCACCCCAGGAAGGTATGAAGCCTGCAGGTGTATCGAGTGCTCTACACAAGTCCTACAGCATGAGGGCTTCCCGGCACAGGTGAGAGGAGCATACACCCCCCTATTTGTTGATATAAAACATCGTCGTGGTGTTGTCCATGAGGACTGATATTCTGAAAACCTGGCATGCCAGACACACCGCTCTCAGCTCTCTGACGTTGATATGCTGAGCAAGGTCTGCCTGAGACTAGAGGCCCTGAGGTCTCCCAAATGTCCCCCCAGCCCAGATCCGAGGCATCTGTCATTAATGAAAGGGATGGCTGGGAGCTGGTGAAAGGTACTCCCACACAAACCACCTGTGGGTCGGGCCACCAAAGGAGGGAGTCCAGTACAGGGCAGGGCAGGGCTGTCCAGAGAGTCCCGGACAGCCCTGATAAATCGACGCCGGCCATGACTGAAGTGGGCGAAGTCTGAGTCTGGAATGCTGTATTACGTAGGTGCACGCAGCCATGTGCCACAGCAGGTTCAGGCAGTTCCTTGCTGTAGTCGTAGGGAACTGTCTGAGGCCCCGTATGATGTCCCCTAGAGACTGAAACCTGGTTTCCGGGAGGTACGTCCTGGCTTAGGTCGAGTTCAGCACTGTGCCTATAAACTATCCTCTGCACCGGGGACAGAGTGGATTTGGCCTCGTTGAAAAGGAGACCTAGTTCAAGGAAGGTCCTTCTTATGAAGCCGACCTGGTCCTCCACTTGGGATCTGGAGTGGCCTTTGATCAGCCAGTTGTTGAGCTAAGGGAAAACCTGAATCCGGCGCTTGCACAGGAACACTGCGACGACTGCCATGTATTTGCTGAAAACACAAGGTGCTGCCGACAGGCCAAAAGGGAAGATGGTAAACTGATAGTGGCTGTTGTTCACCACAAATCTGAGGTAACGTCTGTGAGGAGGAATTATTGCTATGTGGAAATCAGTGTCTTTAAATCGAGGGCAGCGTACCAGTCTCCTGGATCCAATGATGGGATAATGGAAGTCAGCAAGACCATGAGGCACTTGAGTTTCTTTACGAACATGTTGAGCTGCTGCAGGTCCAGGATGGGTCTGAGGCCACCCTTGGCTTTCGGTATTAGGAAATACTGAGAATAGAAACCCTTGCCCCCGAGGAACCTCTTCCACTGTCCTTACCGAGAGGAGGGAGTGCACTTCCTGAATTAGAAGTTGCTTGTGAGAGGGGTCCCTGAAGAGGGACAGGGAAGGGGGGTAGAAGGGCACAGAATTGGATGGAATATCCCCTCTCTACTGTGCAGAGCACCCAACAGTCTGAGGTGATACGGAACCAAGCACGGTAGAAAGGGGATAGATGGGATGAGAAGGTAAGAGGGGATAGATCCAGATTCTGAACTGGTGAGCTGTCCTCGACCACACCTTCAAAAGGCGGGGGGAGGGGGGGTCTGGGGCCAGCCGAAGGCTTGGGCTGACCAGAGGCTCTGCCCCGAGGAGGGGTGCTGCCTCCTCCCTACTGCTCCTATTCCTCCTTCGAGAAGCGTCCTGGTGGTTCTGAATCTGATAGAACCTAGGGGTAGGCTGAGGTCTGAAATGCCTACGCTGAGTAGCTGGTGTGTGAAGCCCCAGAGATCATACGATGGCCCTTGAGTCCTTCAGACTATGAAGTCTCTTGCCAATTTTATCAGAAAACAGGGTTGAGCACTCGAAGCGGAGGTCCTGGATCGTTTGTTGGACCTCATGTGGTAGTCCAGAGACCTGCAACCAGGAGACCTGCCTCATTACCACCCCTGTGGCCAGTGTGCGTTAGGCTGCATCTGCCGCGTCCAAAAGCCGCCTGTAGGGAAGCCCGGAAGATCAGCTTTCCCTCCTCCTCTAGTGTGGAGAACTCCGTGCAAGAGTCTTGTGGCAGGAGCTCCACAAACTTGGCCATCGCAGTGCAAGTATTGTGCGCATATATGCTTACGATGGCCTGCTGGTTTGCGATGTGGAGCTGTAGGCCCCTGTTGAATAGACCTTCCTGCCAAACAGGTCGAGTTTCGTCGCCTCCTTATTTTTTGGGATGGGACCTTGGAAGCCTTGACGTTCCTGCTGATTGGCTGCATCAACCACCACCGAGTCAGGGCGTGGGTGGGTATATAAATGTTCATACCCCATAGATAGTATGAAATAGTGCCTTTTGTTTCTCTTGGCCATAGGGGCCAGAGAAGCAGGGGTCTGCCACAGGGATTCAGTGGTATCAACTACTGTCTTTATCAGTGGCAGAGCTACCCGTGATGGACCCGAGGGTGCGAGGATATCCACGACTGGGTCCGACTCCTCCACCTCCACTGCCTGTATGCCCAGGCTTTGGGCAGCCCAGCGCAGGAGCTGCTGGAGAACCCGATTATCCTCCAGAGCTGGTGCCGCTGATGCCCCCGCGACTGCTTTATCTGGCAAGGATGATTCTCATAGACTCATAGACTCATAGACTTTAAGGTCAGAAGGGACCAATATGGTCATCTAGTCTGACCCCCCGCATGATGCAGGCCACAAAAGCTGACCCCCCCACTTTCCCTTAACTCTGCTGTTGAAGTCTCCAGATCGTGATCTAAAGACTTCAAGTCGCAGAGAATCTTCCAGCTTGCGACCCCTGCCCTATGCTGCGGAGGAAGACGAAAAACCTCCAGGGCCACTGCCAATCTACCCTGGAGGAAAATTCCTTCCCGACCCCAAATATGGCGATCAGCAGAACCCCGAGCATACAGGCAAGATTCTCTAGCCAGACCCTCATTTTACCAGCGATGGCCGTTATTGCCTAATTGATTAGAATCACGTAATCCCATCAAACCATTCCCTCCATAAACTTATCTAGCCTAATCTTGAAGCCAGAGAGGTCTTTCGCCCCCACCGTTTCCCTCGGAAGGCTGTTCCAAAATTTCACCCCTCTGACGGTTAGAAACCTTCGTCTAATTTCAAGCCTAAATTTCCCCACGGCCAGTTTATATCCATTAGTTCTCGTGTCCACATTAGCACTCAGCTGAAATAATTCCTCTCCCTCCCTGGTATTTATCCCTTTGATATATTTAAAGAGAGCAATCATATCCCCCCTCAGCCTTCTTTTGGTTAGGCTAAACAAACCAAGCTCCTCGAGTCTCCTTTCATAGGAAAGGTTTTCCATTCCTCGGATCATCCTAGTTGCCCTTCTCTGTACCCGTTCCAGTTTCAGTTCATCCCTTTTAAACATAGGAGACCAGAACTGCACACAGTACTCCAAGTGAGGTCTCACCAGCGCCTTGTATAACGGAAGCAGCACCTCCCTGTCCCTACTAGAAATACCTCGCCTTATGCATCCCAAGATCGCATTAGCTTTTTTCACAGCCACGTCGCATTGCTGACTCATAGTCATCCTGCGATCAACCAGGACTCCGAGGTCCTTCTCCTCCTCAGTCACTTCTAACCTATGCGTCCCTAGCTTATAACTGAAATTCTTATTAGTCATCCCTAAATGCATCACCTTACACTTCTCACTATTAAATCTCATCCTATTACTATTACTCCAATTTACAAGGTCATCCAAGTCTCCCTACAGAATATCCCGATCCTTCTCTGAGTTGGCAATGCCTCCCAACTTTGTGTCATCCGCAAACTTTATCAGCCCACTCCTACATTTGGTTCCGAGGTCAGTAATGAATAGATTAAATAAAATTGGACCCAGAACTGAACCTTGAGGAACCCCACTGGTGACCTCCCTCCAATCTGACAGTTCACCTTTCAGTACTACCCGCTGCAGTCTCCCCTTTAACCAGTTCCTTATCCACCTCTGGATTTTCCTATCGATCCCCATCTTATCCAATTTAACCAATAATTCCTCATGCGGTACCGTATCAAACGCTTTACTAAAATCGAGGTATATTAGATCCACCGCATTTCCTTTATCTAGAAGGTCTGTTACTTTCTCAAAGAAGGAGATCAGGTTGGTTTGGCACGACCTGCCTTTTGTAAACCCATGTTGTAATTTGTCCCAATTGCCATTCACCTCAAGGTCCTTAACTACTTTCTCCTTCAAGATTTTTTCCAAGATCTTACATACTACAGAAGTTAAACTAACTGGCCTGTAGTTACCCGGGTCACTTTTTTTCCCCTTCTTGAAAATAGGAACCACAACCATATGGAGATGAGGAGATAACTGGCAGCGGACCTTGCTCACTGCCTTCAGCACCCTTTGAGTCTCTTGGCACGCGGTATTCGATGGGATGCGGTGCCGGGGTCGCTGGAGATGGGAGTTTCGGTGCCGTGATTGGTGCGGGAGCTGCTAGATCTGGTGGTGCTGACCTTGTCGACGCTGGGGGGGTAGGAGCTGAAGCCATCGGAGCTGTTGTTTGTAACAGCGGGGCCGGCACTTCGGTCGGTGGTGCCGGCGTTGCTTGAGGTGGAACAAAGGACGCTGAAGACACCGACGCCGACTGGGACCTTGGACCTGACCCTGATGGTAGGCCCATTGAGATGATGGCTGCCACCGCTGCAGCCACGGTGCCAGGTAGGGCTGGTGGCTCCGGCGGGATCTGGATCTCCTGCTCCTGGACCTGCTGGAGCGATAGGAGTCTGCCTCTGTGTACGGGCCATGCCATGGAGAGGTGTGCCGGAGGTGGAGATCAGCACACCATCAGTACTGGTTTGCCCCTAGATTGGAAGTGGGGCCGCGCAGTCACCGGCGACTTGTCCCTCCTCTGTGGGGAAGTAGGCACTGGGAGGCGCATCAGGTCCTTGGCCGCCTCAAACACCTCCAGTGTCGATGGGAGCTGGAGGTAGTCGCCTTGGTGATCCAGGGACCGTGGGGGGTTCGGACTCGACTGGACCCCAGCCTCTTCTTTTTTAGCGGCCCTGGGGATTGAGAGCGGTGCCGCACCGAGGATGGCTTCTTATGGTCCGAGCCAAGACAGTGCTGAGGGGCCTTGGGGTCCTTAGTTGGCACCAGTTCCTGTACCATCAGCGCTGGAGCACTGCGTACCGATGAAGAGGTACTCGGCGCAGGTTTGGTGGATCCGGGGTCGGAGTGTGGTCGTAGCGCCGCCTCCAATAACAGGATTTTAAGTTTCTGCTCCCAGCCTTTAAGGGTTCTGGGTCGGAAACTCTTACAGATCCTGCACCTTTCTCTCTGGTGGCTCTCTCTGAGGCACCGCAGACAGGAAGAGTGAGGGTCACTCCTGGGCATAAACTTGCCACTCCTCACAGAGCTTAAACCCTGGAGATTTGGACATACCCCAGAGGTGGGGAAAATGTTGTCAGGGGGAAAGCCCCCCAAACAAAGCTATTAAAACTGTATCTAACTACTAACCAACTAAAGAACTATTTACACCATATATACACGAAAACTACAGAAGACACTGCCAAAGCACTTGCCACAAGAGCAAGCGATGTTCCAGCTAGCCATCACTGGCGGTAAGAAGGAACTGAAGGGGTAGGGGTCGGCAGGGCACTATATTGGGCGCCATGAAGGCGCGACTCCAGGGGGTGCCCAGGCCAACCTTACGGACGCTGCTAAGGGAAAAATCTTCCGGCTGGCGTGCACGCGGCGCACACACACCTGGTTGGAAAGGACGTGAACAAGCACTCGAAGAAGAATTTATAGCACAGCTTAAATGTTCATGTTTTCACACGCTGGATTCCAATTCAAGCATTTGCTCTCTGTAAACTCAGTAGATGGCACGTAGGCTAATTATATGATAGCCTGAGGAAATTCAAATAAAGACATCTGGTAGCTGATATCACATATCCTCATTTAGCTGAGGATAAAGAATTAAAATAGCAGAGATGTATTCTATGTGGAAATTTTTTTCCAAGTAATTTTCAGTACAATTATGCATTATTTGGGAATGTGAATATGGGTGTCTGCATGTGCCTCCTCCCCTACAGCACCTTCCTTCCCTCTGCAACTTCCCACACACTGCAAGTGGACAAGGGACTTCCTCATTCAGCAATTTTTCCCATCCCCCTGACAAACCACATGACTGGGGGTGCCTTCTCTGCATCTCATTCTTCCCAAGCCCATATGGTTATGTGGAGCTGTACTCTGCAGCTCTCTCTCTTATCATCATATGTCCCTGGTAGTACTTCTCTCTTAAATCACATGATTAGGGATGGTGGTTCTGGGGAGTTCACATAACAGAAGAGGATAGGGATGGCCCAGTAGATCATACCTGGCATGCTGATACACAGCTTGGTGTAACATTCTTATTTTAGTATTTTCTAAATGCACACATCATCCACCCATTCTTCCATTACAGAAACACTTTCCCCCAGCTGGGACAGTGAATTATGTTGTTTGGGAGATATAAATGATCTGAAGCTAAGGGAGCTGAGTGCTGATCAATCGAGAAGGCTAAAACCTGTTTTCCTGCTTAACAAAATGTCTCTGGAATGCAATATAAAGTTTGCATACTATAAATTCACTAAAAATAACCTTTTTTTGCTTAGGAAATTAAAGGAAAATATATGTTAGTGGAATGTTAAAGTTGAAACAGCAATGAAATTCAGAACTTTCCTTCATACCCGGACATAACTCCCTGTGATGGAGACCTTTGGGTATCAGGGAGTAAAAAAAAAAATTTAAAGTTTTATTATTTGTCATTAATCTGTACATAAATCAAGAGCAATATATTGTAAAGTATGTCCACAAGTTATATTTCACAACTTTTCCCCCATAACTTAGATAAATTTCAGATGTAGATTACGGAACAAAGTTAATAACATATCTATTTAATGTGGAAATAGCAACAAGAAAACACTAAATTTGTAGAAGTGGTGAGAGCAATAAACTTACATCTTTATGACTTTTGTTGCATGTAAAATGTCAGCAGTAACATAGTTTTTTTGCACTTCATTTATTTTATATATTCTCTTACCTTTTGCTTCAAACGTATTGTATGATTGTCTTCCCTAGCTGTGAGATAGAGGGAACGAACTTGATTTTGCACATCACTATAAAATGTGGTTTCCCAAAACTGTTGATTAGTCCATATAGAGTGGTCTTGTACACAGGTGTAAGCAAACTGACTAACTCCAGGTGCCAGTTTCTGAAAGCACAGAAATAAGAATATCAGCTAAAATAACCTTCAATGTGTATATTGATATATTTTTACAACAGTGGAATATGCAGGTTCAGTACACTTTATCTATCTTAGAGTTTTGTTTACTTTAAAAGTTGTAGTCTCATAAGATCCATTGCAATGTATCTCTTCAGATCTATAGTAACACGGGAAAAAGAAAAAATACTTACATGTAATTCTGCTTCTTTGAAGATATCATCTCAAAGGATGATTCTCACTCTAGAGTCTCAATCTGCCAGTACAAGACAAGACCTGCTTGGGTTGCACTGGAGGCAAGACTCATGAGTGAAAATCCTGTGATGATGGTATCTTTAAAGAATAATTTTTTAATACAAAATATAGCTTAGTTGCCAAACAGTATGTAATCTTTCACTTTTTATTACTGATATTCTAAAGCCATACAGTATGAATAATGGATCATCAAAGAAGTGTTAGGATATTCCTTCATCCACGTAAAGTTTATTCTGTACTTTATGTATTTCAGAGTAAGAAATGCAATCATGTAATTTCAAATAACCAATATATTAGCAAAATATCAAATTTCCAAATAAAAATCATGGGTTTGAAATTGAACCCTATTCTCCTGGAGTAATGTGATGGAGTGCATTTGGCCTTTAAGGCTCCATCCTGGGGGCCCTGTGGTACTACCTCACTGTGCCCAAAGAAGCAACGGGTTGAGAGGAAAAGAGCAATGAAGATGGGTCCTCCAGATTTGCTTAGAGAGGATTCTTCAGAGCAGCCATTTTGAAAAACACAAGAGACCTGGTCCTCAAAGGGCCAGAAGAGCTAGAAACACTTAATCAGGGTCCTGCTGGACCATAAAAAAAGGAGCTGCCTGGCCTTAGCAGTTCAGTTTCTGTCTGGGACCAGAGGAGTGAAGGAGGGTTCTCCTCTCGAGCCAAAGGAGCCAACTATTAGACAGATTTATAGCTGGCTGAACTTACATAGCTGGGATTGTAGAGAGAGAAGAAACAGAAGACACTGGCCCTGAGAGAGGGCTGGAGTTAAAAGGGCCTGGTATGAAGAAGCCCAGGGAAATATCAGCTAAGGATTCAAGTAAGCAGAACGTGGACTGCTGTGTATAGGATCCCTGGCTTGGAACCTGAAGTAGTGGGTGGGCCTTGATTCTCCTATCAGCCATGGGTAAAGTGTCATAAACGCCAAGAAAGGGAGAGGGCTTATATGGGAGCCCAAACAAAAGGCTGAATTTAAAAGGCCTAGAACTGGGGTTTAAGACCATCACAAGGCAAACAGACTAATACCCCAGAAGGGGTTCATTTGGACTTTGTGATTTAGCTGGCAGCCCCCAGGGTGGGACCAGGGCCAAGAAAAGAACTGTGATACAGCACCCAGCCACTCAAGAGGTGAGTGTCCATTTATAGGTAACTTGTCCGTTTGCCACGAGGGCCTGTTAGTTGGAAATTCTAAATTGGAGGCTGGTGGAAGTAAATATTCTCACCATAAGGTCTAAACTCTTGGCTTCCTTATCCGCAAAGGCAGCTCTCGCATATTGTTGTCTCGACTTTTCCGTGGCTGGTTGGATGACTAGGGAGTTTGGTACAGGATTGGAGAACAAGAACTCTGCTCCCTTAGCTGGGGCAAAATACCGCTTTTCTGCCTTCTTAGGGGTAGAAGCAAAGGTTGCTGGTGTATTCCACACAGTTCTTGCAGGTTCCAGTATGGCCTCGTTGACTGGGAGTGCTGTTTGGCTAGATCCCGTAGGTGGTAGAATGTACACAAGCTTGTGTTGAGAGTCCTCGACCTCATCTAAAGGGATTTGGAGCTCTTCTGCTACTCTCTGAAGCAGCTCTTGAAACGGTCTGTGGTCATCTGAAGGAGATGGCGAGGCAGGAACAAATGCCCCATTGGGGGAGAAAGGAGAAATATTTGCTGGTATTGGTGGTACCAAGGATCCAGTTCATCTTTTTCCTCTTCTGTAAGCTCAGGAGGTTCTGATTGGCCTCTTGGAGGTGGAAAAATTACCTATTGGATCGCATGGATTCTGAATGCCATTCATACAGGTCCCATAGTCCCAGTAAGGCCAATTCGAGGGCTCAAATGTAAGTTGTGATTCCCAAGACATTGTTTCTGAGGATGAGGTTGCCACTTGGATGGATGAGACTGGTAGTAGAAGATTCTCAATCCCCTTTCTGGGCTGAACTCCCTGCTTCTCCACGTGGGCACCAATGATACTGCCAAGAATGACCTTGAGCGGATCACTGCAGACTACGTGGCTCTGGGAAGAAGGATAAAGGAGTTTGAGGCACAAGTGGTGTTCTCGTCCATCCTCCCTGTGCAAGGAAAAGGCCTGGGTAGAGACCGTCAAATTGTGGAAGTCAATGAATGGCTACGCAGGTGGTGTCGGAGAGAAGGCTTTGGATTCTTCGACCATGGGATGGTGTTCCAAGAAGGAGCAGTGCTAGGTAGAGACGGGCTCCACCTAACAAAGAGAGGGAAGAGCATCTTCGCAGGCAGGCTGGCTAACCTAGTGAGGAGGGCTTTAAACTAGGTTCACCGGGGGAAGGAGACCAAAGCCCTGAGGTAAGTGGGAAAATGGGATACCAGGAGGAAGCACGAGCAGGAAAGGGCAAGAGGGGAGGACTCCTGTCTCATACTGAGAAAGCAGGACAATCAGTGAGTTATCTTAAGTGCCTATACACAAATGCAAGAAGCCTGGGAAACAAGCAGGGAGAACTGGAAGTCCTGGCACAGTCAAGGAACTATGATGTGATTGGAATAACAGAGACTTGGTGGGATAACTTACATGACTGGAGTACTGTCATGGATGGATTTAAACTGTTCAGGAAGGACAGGCAGGGCAGAAAAGGTGGGGGAGTTGCATTGTATATAAGAGAGGAGTATGACTGCTCAGAGCTCCGGTATGAAACTGCAGAAAAACCTGAGAGTCTCTGGATTAAGTTTAAAAGCGTGAGCAACAAAGGTGATGTCGTGGTGGGAGTCTGCTATAGACCACCAGACCAGGGGGATGAGGTGGACGAGGCTTTCTTCCGGCAACTAGCAGAAGTTACTAGATTGCAGGCCATGGTTCTCATGGGAGACTTCAATCACCCTGATATCTGCTGAGAGAGCAATACAGCGGTGTACAGACAATCCAGGAAGTTTTTGGAAAGTGTAGGGAACAATTTGCTGGTGCAAGTGCTGGAGGAACCAACTAGGGGCAGAGCTCTTCTTGACCTGCTGCTCACAAATCGAGAAGAATAAGTAGGGGAAGCAAAAGTGGATGGGAACCTGGGCAGCAGTACCATGAGATGGTCGAGTTCAGGATCCTGACACAAGGAAGAAAGCAGAGCAGCAGAATACGGACCCTGGACTTCAGAAAAGCAGACTTTGACTCCCTCAGAGAACTGATGGGCAGGATCCCCTGGGAGAATAACATGAGGGGGAAAGGAATCCAGGAGAGCTGGCTGTATTTTAAAGAATCCTTATTGAGGTTGCAGGAAAAAACATCCCGATGTGTAGAAAGAATAGTAAATATGGCAGGCGACCAGCTTGGCTTAACAGTGAAATCCTTGCTGATCTTAAATGCAAAAAAGAAGCTTACAAGAAGTGCAAGATTGGACAAATGACCAGGGAGGAGTATAAAAATATTGCTCAGGCATGCAGGAGTGAAATCAGGAAGGCCAAATCACACTTGGAGTTGCAGCTAGCAAGAGATGTTAAGAGTAACAAGAAGGGTTTCTTCAAGTATGTTAGCAACAAGAAGAAAGTCAAGGAAAATGTGGGCCCCTTACTGAATGAGGGAGGCAACCTAGTGACAGAGGATGTGGAAAAAGCTAATGTTCTCAATGCTTTTTTTGCCTCTGTCTTCACAAACAAGGTCAGCTCCCAGACAGCTGCACTGGGCAGCACAGCACGGGGAGGAGGTGACCAGCCCTCTGTGGAGAAAGAAGTGGTTCGGGACTATTTAGAAAAACTGGACGAGCACAAGTCCATGGGGCCGGATGCGCTGCATCCGAGGGTCTAAAGGAGTTGGCGGATGTGATTGCAGAGCCATTGGCCATTATCTCTGAAAACTCATGGCGATCGGGGGAGGTCCCGGATGACTGGAAAAAGGCTAATGTAGTGCCCATCTTTAAAAAAGGGAAGGAGGAGGATCCGGGGAACTACAGGACAGTCAGCCTCACCTCAGTCCCTGGAAAAACCATGGAGCAGGTCCTCAAGGAATCAATTCTGAAGCACTTAGAGGAGAGGAAAGTGATCAGGAACAGTCAGCTTGGATTCACCAAGGGCAAGTCATGCCTGACTAACCTAATTGCCTTCTATGAGGAGATAACTGGCTCTGTGGATGAGGGGAAAGCAGTGGATGTGTTATTACTTGACTTTAGCAAAGCTTTTGATACGGTCTCCCACAGTATTCTTGCCAGCAAGTTAAAGAAGTATGGGCTGGATGAATGGACTATAAGGTGGACAGAAAGCTGGCTAGATCGTCGGGCTCAACGGGTAGTGATCAACGGCTCCATGTCTAGTTGGCAGCTGGTTTCAAGCGGAGTGCCCCAAGGGTCGGTCCTGGGGCTGGTTTTGTTCAATATCTTCATTAATGATCTGGAGGATGGTATGGACTGCACTCTCAGCAAGTTTGCAGATGACACTAAACTGGGAGGAGTGGTAGATACGCTGGAGGGTAGGGATAGGATACAGAGGGACCTAGACAAATTAGAGGATTGGGCCAAAAGAAACCTGATGAGGTTCAACAAGGACAAGTGCAGAGTCCTGCACTTAGGACGGAAGAATCCCATTCACTGTTACAGACTAGGGACCGAATGGCTGTAACAGTTCTGCAGAAACTGTTCTGCAGAAAAGGACTTAGGGGTTACAGTGGACGAGAAGCTGGATATGAGTCAACAGTGTGCCCTTGTTGACAAGAAGGCTAACGGCATTTTGGGCTGTATAAGTAGGGGCATTGCCAGCAGATCGAGGGACGTGATCATTCCCCTCTATTCAACATTGGTGAGGCCTCATCTGGAGTACTGTGTCCAGTTTTGGGCCCCACACTACAAGAAGGATGTGGAAAAACTAGAAAAAGTCCAGCGGAGGGCAACAAAAATGATTAGGGGGCTGGAGCACATGACTTATGAGGAGAGGCTGAGGGAACTGGGATTGTTTAGTCTGCAGAAGAGAAGAATGAGGGGGGATTTGATAGCTGCTTTCAACTACCTGAAAGGGGGTTCCAAAGAGGATGGATCTAGACTGTTCTTGGTGATACCTGATGACAGAACAAGGAGTAATGGTCTCAAGTTGCAGTGGGGGAGGTTTAGGTTGGATATTAGGAAAAACTTTTTCACTAGGAGGGTGGTGAAGCACTGAAATGGGTTACCTATGGAGGTGGTGGAATCTCCTTCCTTAGAGGTTTTTAAGGTCAGGCTTGACAAAGCCCTGGCTGGGATGATTTAGTTGGGAATTGGTCCTGCTTTGAGCAGGGGGTTGGACTAGATGACCTCCTGAGGTCCCTTCCAACCCTGATATTCTATGATTCTATGGTGGAGGGAAAGATGGTTCCATCAGTATGTCTGACTCTCCCGATGATGAGGTGGTCAGATCTGGTTTGATCGGTGGTGCTGTCAGTACCGATGTCGGGAAGCTGCAGCTAATGGATGGATTGGGAGATAGGCTTTTCCCTGGTGTTAGAATCTCCCTGTTGAAAATTGGTCCTAACAACAGGGGAGAACTGCGGCTCCAGGAGGATGAAGATATCCCCTGGAGTGGTGTAGGATACTGGAGCCTTGGAAGGCTGCAGCTTGTTGCTTTGTGCCGCCAGAGTTGGTGTAAAGGGACTCTTAGTAATTGGTGGTTCCTTTTGGGGCTGTGAAGGTACTGCCTGCGAAGGAGCCTCTGACTATGTGATCACGGTTGGTCCTTCAGCTCCTGGTGTTTACTTTTAGTTGGTACCATATTCAGTGTCAATGGTGATGCACGGAACAGTACTGAAGGAGCCTTGCTCCTATGCACCTTCTGATCACTTCCATGAAACTTAGGAGGACCTAATTCAATGTGTCCTGGGTGCAAGGCGTTACCCAACCTGTATGGAGTGGGGAGCAATCCTTTCTCTGAAAAGATCTAGGAGGCGATCTATTTTTATGCTTATGAGAGTGCCCCTTATACTAGTGAGAATGCCCAGACAAAGGGTCCTACACTGTAGTCCTTCCCACTCCTGAGTCAGACACTGAGCTAGAAGGTGTACTCACTGATGTTTCAGCTGATATGCAGGGGGCTCTCCCTGGCTTGGATTTGATTGGGACCTCATGGAGCGTTCCATTTCTGAAGCTGGAATTCTCATGCCTGCCACATTCGGTTGGGAAAGGAGTAGTAGATACTGCACTTAGCAGAAATATGAGCTTCTCTGAGGCAGTAGAGGTAGCGCTGGCAGTTGTTCCTGATACATCAGGAGTGAGGGCACGAGATACAATTCTTAATGTCTGGAAGCCTGGGCATAATTAAGTCCTGCGCTGGGGGGATCAGAGGATTCCCCAGGTGAGGTTTTGAACTAACTACTATCTAAACTAATAAACTATTAACAATAGCAACTAACTTTATAAAACTCTAAAAATAGTTACTGGAAAAAACGCTGAAGAGTATCAGTTCTAGACATTGGAGATTCCGACTCAGGCCATGAAAAAGAACTGGAGAGGTGTCAGTCTGCACCGCCCCTTATAGCCTTGGCATGGCGCACGAGGAGAGCAGGGGTACAGGCATGGACCAAAGCACAATACTTACTACAATTCTCCGGTGTCAGGTGCATGGAGTGAGTGCATACCCACAGGGGACTATATATAGGAACCAGCACTCAAAGAAGTTGTTATAGCTACAGCAGCAGTGAGTCTGGATGATGAAGGATATGCTAATTTACATCTAGTTTAGTACCGTACCACACTAACGATTCTTAAACATCACATAAAAGATAATCTGCACCTGAAAGATATATTTTACATAAACTAATATATGTTGCAAACTACTTTCATTCATACTCAAATTGATATTTTTAACTATAAAAACATGCAGAACAGCCAGTGTACTGTTTTAATATCAGACAGAAAGGCCCTTCCATACCAAAGAGTAGTAAACTATTAAAATTTTTTGAAAGACTAGTTTTGAAGTCCTCTGAACAATTCTGTTTCTACACTGTGTTTTCTTCCAAGAACAAGTAATGATGAACTAAAACTTCTGATCATTTTCCATGTATTTATGCACAATCACAGAACAGATATTTTGAAATGGAACACTTCAGAAAATGACTTGTAATGTTTTGCCATAATTTACCTTATTGAAGTATATGCTCATGATTAACTCAAACAAACATGAGATATGAAATTCTCATTCAGTTCTCAAGAATTTCACCAAAGCTTCTGAACTAATAAGTCTTTAATGTAAAGCTGTTTGTCTGATGTCATTTGAGCAGTAGGAACACTTATAACATGAGCTAACTTCTCCTGCAAGGTATGCTGTGCTCTCTCAGCAGACTAATATTACTAAGAAGACTATATTTTACGTAAGAATCAATACAAAGGTAGATTTTGAAATCACTATGGACCTCTTACCTGTACATTCATTCATTCTCATGTATATCCTTACATACCTAGAATTTACTTCTCACAGATCCTCTTACTCAAAATGAGTACAAGCAACTTTACATACTGATATTACAGAAAAAAATTTATTCTCTCTTTCCACATCCAATACTTTCCACGTGTGCGCCACACACACACACACACACACACACTCGTTGTATGGCCCTGATTCTGCACTAAGATCTGCACTGTGCCAACACAGAGTTCCATTAAGTTCAGTGGGACTACATACAGGCATAAAGGTCCTGTCATATAAATCAGATTGCAGGAGCCTTAGTGTATGGGTACACGTGCATATTATATTGTGTGTGTATATCTCTCAAACATATATATATTTACTTGTGTTTATAGGTATAGTTTTCAATCCTATGGTGGGCTCTATATAGGCAAACCCCTGTGCTCTTGTGGAAGCTTGTTGAAGTCAATGGGGGTCCTCCCATCTGGAGTTCACTGTAAGGTTGGGGCCATAAACATTTATACACACAAATGTAAAGGGATATAGTGCACAAAAGAGAACTAGCTGTTTTGGCTCACTGCTGTTAGGAAAACTATTTATTTTTGCATTTACTCTTGGATACAAAATAAAAAACATAATACAAAATAAATAAAATTAAAACACTCAAGATTATTTAGATTCTTATTCCCCTTTAAATGTGAATGGTACACTGAGCCCTCATGTTGTTTGTCTACTGTTATTTCACCATGAAAGCCATAAAAGGTCATCAGATATTAGTCAGCATTACCAAATCACAACTGTGTACAGTGAACCAGTAGAGGGCAATAGAATTCTGCAGAAATGGTATGTAATCCTCCTAGGCAGAGATTTATTTATCGTATACATTTTCTGGCAGAAGAAACTAAGCATCTAAGTATGTATTTTCTTTTGTCCCATATTCTTGAAAAAAACTGTACATTCTATTATACATTATTTTTGTATTGCAGTAATTCCCAGTAACACTCCCCCTCTCAGGATTGGGGCTGTTCTACTTAGAGCCGTACAAGCACATAGGAAAACACACAGTCCCTGCCCTGAGGAACTTACCATAGGAGTGGTAGGCAGTGACTAAAGACCTTAATCACCAGATCCTAAAATTTCATTTTTGGTTTCCTATTTCCCCTTAAAACTTTGCCCCTCTCAGTAACAGTTGCAATCCATTAACATATTACAGCTGGCATGACAGGTAATCCTGATTTAGCTTTAAACACTGTTCATCATTCCCTGCTGGGGGAGAGATTGATAAAGCCTAATAAAGAATGCTGCCTTCTCCTGGATACTGAGAGAATCACCTGCTGAAAGGAAGGCATTCCCAAAATGTGTTGCCAAATATAAGCCTGCACTGTGGCTCCACAAAATGGTATTTACGTCAGTCAGAAAACTGCTGATGCCAAATGTCATTTCCCTCCCTCCACCCCACGGAAAGAGAAATGAAATTATTACACTTCAGCTTTTACATATGTTGTCATATATTAACAACAATTACCTTCTGGTATGAAATCTGATAAGGCAAGCACAATGACTGAAAAATTATGGCCAATTTGGATTATAATAATAAAAATCACATGTAGCACCATAAATTTACAGAATACTTTAAAATCAGAGAGCAAGATACTACTCTGAGCAGGGAGATTGTCTTAATATTTATTTTTTGAGGTATCTAGCAGTACGAAACTACACAACATATTAAATAATGCATAATAATGAACCATATGATCCATTCCTTCCACAAAGAGCCTGATCCTGCAATGTGCTGACCACCTGAAATGCACTGAAGTCAATGAGCGATGAGGGTGCTCAGTACCTGAAATGAGCTGACATGAAGTTAGACAAGACAAACACAAACCAAGACACAGGACAAGAATTCAGGCAAGGGAGAGAATAGAGATTACGGATGACGAATATAAGGCCTGGTCTACACTAACCCCCCAATTCGAACTAAGGTACGCAACTTCAGCTACGTGAATAACGTAGCTGAAGTAGACGTACCTTAGTTCGAACTTACCGCAGTCCAGACGCGGCAGGCAGGCTCCCCCGTCGACTCCGCGTACTCCTCGAGCCGAGCAGGATTACCGGAGTCGACGGCGAGCACTTCTGGGTTCGATTTATCGCGTCCAGACAAGACGCGATAAATCAAACCCAGAAGTTTGATTGCCTGCCGCCGAACCAGCGCGTAAGTATAGACAAGCCCTCAGGTAAGAAGGATGGTTCAAAGAAGTGGGTAAGAAACACAGTGGTGCCTCTCCTTTACCTACAGCAAACTCATATGCTTGGTTACATTACAAAAGGTAAAGATGAAGCAAAATTAAAAAAAAATCTAAATCCATAGCACAACTGGTCGTGTGGCCAACTGAAAAGAAGATCTAAGTCCTCCAGTCAAACACATATTTCAATGACCTTAAGTTTTGGATCATTTGACCCCTCCTCTTGGTGAGTTCCTGAGATTTTGACACTGTTAATTTCAAAGAGTTTTTTTATCTTAGCCATTTGGTATCAAATGTCAAGATTTACAAAGCCAACACTGATACCCACAGTATTTGGGTGACTGCATGCACTATTAGTTTTCAGAAAATCCCAACTGCTTGCACATAGGGATTAAAAATACTTTCACTTTTCCTTAAGTAATGTGAATTCTGATCTTAATACTGATAATAGGGTGAAACCACAAAATATTTTAGGATAATTATCTCTAAAATTCCCCCTATTTTTGAAAGCACATTGAAATAAGGGAAATGAGATGTTATACTGCAAATGTTAAACTATTTATGGTCTGAATATTAAACCTAGATTTTGAGTAGTGATTGTTCAATAGGCCGGCAATGAAATTCAGATCCAAATCTCCATTTAGAAACACGCAAACTCTGCAAACTTCAGAGTGTTTTGTGTCCAGTTATTGGTTCAGGCTTGTCCCTAGAGCTGAGAAAAGAAATGTAAAGCCTGGTTAATATTGCATTTGGCATCCAAAGTGAGGAGTGCAAAAATTAGGTAATAATCCAGAAGAAAGTGTGGAAATAAGTGAATGAAAATAAATATTAGGCAATGTGACAGTAGGACTTTATATGAATAACTTGTTTTTTTGTTCTCTTTTGCTAACATCCTCCATCTTTGGTGGTGGTGTTCTCTTTGTACTCAACTTGTTAGGAGAGACTACTGAAATGAAGAAAAACTGGTGGCTTCACATAGGTAGTCTTCAAATAAAAAGAGCAGAATTGTAATGAGTTTATTTGCGTATTCTTTGGGATTGCCTCCTAAGACAGGAGATAGCCCATTAAGGGTGTTCTTTTGTATTAATTATTATTATTATTTCTGGTAGTTCCTAGGGAGCACTAAAAGCTTTCTGAACATGAGAAGGCATGGAGCCAACCAGAGACGCCAGCCGGTAGAAGCAGAAGCAACCAAAGCAGGGACTGCTGCACTGAGGTGAGGGGGTAAAATTGGGCCCCAGCCAGGGCCAACCCTGCCGAACCCAGAATGTGGCCTTGGGGGGAGAAACTGCAGAGAGGAGTCAGTCATAGACACCAGCTGGTACAGGCAGAAGTAGCCATGGCAGGGACCCTCTGGACATTCAGGGAACTTTCTAGTTTTGACTGGACTTTCTCTGCCCTGTGCTGACTGGCTGTTTGCTCCAACCTTCTCCCATCTGCTCCCTCACAGTCTCTTCACTACACACCTCTTCTCCCCTGCCCTGTTCCTCTCAACCCCCTTCTCGTCCCTTTTCTTTCCATTTAGCTTATCCCCTCCTAAGTAGACCAACTCCCTAAAAAATCATGGAACTAACATGATGTTTGCTGCCATAGTTCTTGATATACCCAGGACTGAGTCACGCTGCCTCCAGTGTGGGGGAGTCTTGCCTGTGAGTGGCTGGGTGTCAGCTCCCTAACACCACCAGTTTTTCAGTCATTCAAGCACTCTCCTCTGAGCTATGGAAGCCCTGTCTTCATCTTGCAGGTGAACAATAGGTGCACCCCAGTCCCCAAGTCCCTTTGAATCTCTCCCCTGTCATATCCAGCCCGACACTGGCTACTCACAGAAATCCCAGATCCTCTGCTCCCAAAGGAGCGGTATGCCCCAGTCTATTAGTTTGACCTTAAATCACTGCTTCTGTAAAAATCACACAGCACTTGGGAGCATTTATAATAATTAATAAAACAAAAGTAGGTTTACTTATGTAAGAATAGAGATTCTACTAGAAACAAGAAAGAGTGATGGAAACAAATGGTTACAATACAAAACAAAATTATAAAATGCAAACCTGGGTCTACACTTATTAACAGTTACCTTTCCTGAATAACAAAGTAGGTCCCCTCTCCTCCCGTCCCCCTCCCCCCAAGTTCAGTCTGTTGCAGAGCTGGCTGGCTTTCTGTAAACACCTTACATGTTACTCTTTATGAATAAATTTCCTGTAAGTCATGTGTTTGGTGTACAGGAGACCTTTTGCCTAGGAGCCTCTGTGTCAGACTCTGCTTGTGTGGTATACCCTTTCCACTAGCCTCTGTCTATCTTGTCTATTTAGATTGTTAACTCTTCAGGGCATGGACCATCTACTACTCTAGATGTTAGAACAGTGCCAAGCACAATGGGGATTCACTCCTAGTTGGCCCTCAGGCACTACGGTAATAAACATGATTAATAATAATAATGGTCCCTGTCTCAAAGAGATCATAATTTAAAAGTGCTAAATCATTATAATCTGTGCTATGTTAAATCATGATAATCTGTGCCAACAGACTTTATGAGGCCCACCATAGTGGTGCTCTCCCCTTGCAGTCTTTAGTGAGTCAAAAGGAGGGGTTCTAGAACAATTTTTATAGTGGGGGTGCTGAGAGCCATTGAACCGGACTGTAAAACTTGTATATAATGGAAACCACTTCAATCTAGGAGGTGCTGCAGCACCCCCCGCAGCCCTAGTTCCAGTACCTATGATCCAAAGGAGAGGTGTGGAAATAGGAAGGAGTTATACCTAAGTCGAATAAGGAGGTAGTGGATAGTACAGTGTAGTGGAAGGGGAGAGGCTCTTATCCACATTGAAAACGTCAGGTGCTTAAAATTATATATCAAACTTTATACGTTTAAAGTTAAATGTGTATAAAAGACTCAGGCTTTCCTTAATATGCATTTTGGGACCCCTCAGCTGTTATTCTCCTAATTACTTCAGCCACCACTGAAATGCAGCTGCCTCTGGGGTTTTAGCAGCATGCCACAACACTATATAACAGTTTAGATCAGGAAATGAAGAATACCATACCCAATTTACTGGACATAATAAAGTATGCCTTAAAGTATGTATATACATGTTTGCAGAAAACTGCATGTTTGGAAAAAATTCTGGGGCGAGGGGAAGGAATATGCATGTAATTTAACAACCCTGCTTTGTCCTGGAATAAAAACAACGTAAAGAGAGATTATTTTCCTGTAATCCAATGCCGTGGGAGTAAATGTGAGTCTTTCTATTTACCTAAACAAACAGTGGACTGGGTCCTTAATTACAGAACCAACCATTACTGAAAATCTTATCATTGCTTCCTATTCTATTATTTATTTTTCAACCAAGCACCTCCTTCCACAAGCCTCAGAGGGCCGGAACTGAAGAATGCAGGCTTTTCTCAGTGTCTCTCATGACTATCATTCTGGGAAATTATGCTACTTCTGAGAAAAGTTATTACCGTAATCCTTCTCCAAAGGTCCCTTTACGGGCAGAAGTTAATAAAATCCTCTCTTTTGTCTCTCCTTCTGAGATGTGAAAATACGTAGGTTACATCTTTACTGGGTCTGGACTCCTTTCACTTTATAACACATAGCAATCAAAAATGCAAAACTGATGCTCTCCTGTAATGATGTTACCTGTGAATGACCAAACCCCTCTTTTAAACCCATATTGTTACTGTGATCTAATAACAACACTAATCACCCAAGAATTATTTTAAAAGCAGAAGTGAGCTGCACAGCACCTGCAAATTAAATGGAAACTAAACTGACATGTCCTGCATACTACATTCAAACGCAAAATGCTGCTGGTAAATAATATTAAGGGGCAGACTGTCTTTTTGCTATCTGTTGTCCCACACACTGGGGTCTGAGTGGGGCTTGCAGGTACTACCACAAAAAACCTACTACTACTATCGAGCATCTGAGATTGGATTCCTAGTTTCATGCTCTAACCTTAGAACCACATCATCTTTCTGTACAAATAATTTGCAGGTTGAGTCCTTTTCCAAGTCAATTTTTATGGCCATGGTATAAGCCTTGAAATAAGGGGGGGGGGGGGAGAAATTGGAAACACTGACAAAACTTCAACTATCACATTTTATTTTCTCCCATGCTGCCCCTCACTCTTGGGAGAGTTCTCCGTGAACATCTTCAAAGCTACCTCACAGTATCTTCCTTCAAAACCCTCCTTAAAACTCTCTTTTTTTTGTGTGTGATGTCTAAAAAAAACTTGACAGCGGTAAGGCTTCAGCTATGCTAAGACCACTACTTATGTTGACCAAGATTGTCTCATTGTTTCCTTGTACTCTCGCATCTGTCTGTATGCATCTGTTGTCATTATTTTTTCCCATAATGCTTATAAAGAACTTGACATTGGTTAGGCCCTCAGTGTGCTGAGATCACAACCCAGCATGCTGACCAATACTGTCTCATTGTTGCCTTGTACTTTTTTGTCTGTACCCAGCTGATGTCTCTTTTCTGATACTTAGACAGTAAGTTTTTTGGGGCACGGACAGTCTATTTGTTCTGTGTTTGTACAGTGCCTAGCACAGTGGGGTCCTACTGCATGAGTAGGGCTCCTAAGCATTGTAGTAATACAAATAAACAATAATAATATGTATATTTGAGAATATAGGTAAATTACTTAATCATTTTTTCTGTACCAATTTCAACATGTTTAAAATGGGTAAAATCTCTAAATGGAAAGCTATTACCTGAGACCCTATATACATACACAAAACATTTTTAATTAGGGCATTTAAAAAACCACTGTGATTTTCCAAAATATTGGGATTATGATGTGGATAAACATTTCTCATATTGTTGAGCTTGTGGTTAGTACTCTTAGGACTGACCTCAGTCTTAAGGATAAACAAATACCCAAGAGATTTTTTTTCCTGTAAAGACCGAATATCCTCTGAAAGGATAACAAATTAAGAGCAACATTCAGCAGATATATTATGTCATTTTATCGCCTCTGCCCAAAACTACAAAAGATCTCTCTCCTTCCAAACCAGATTGATAGTCTATATTAAGATGCAGCTGAAACATGTTTTTTCTAACATGAAGCAGCATCAGGTTTTGATAAACTAGACAGGGAAAGAACAGCAAAATCCAATAATGAAAATGCTAGTAGAAACCTTTGTAGTATTTTGCTAACACAGTGATTATTTAATGGAAACACTTAAGCCGTAAATAATATTACTGTATACAGTAACTCCTCACTTAATGTTGTAGTTATATCCCTGAAAAATGCGACTTTAAGCGAAACGATGTTAAGTGAATCCAATTTCCCCATAAGAATTAATGTAAATGAGGGAATTAGGTTCCAGGGAATTTTTTTTCCACCACACACACACACACACACACACTATAAGTTTTAAACAAACAATTTAATACTGGTACACAGTGATGACGATTGTGAAGCTTGGTTGAGTTGGAGGAGTCAGAGGGTGGGATATTTTCCAGGGAATGCCTTACTGCTAAATGATGAACTAGCACTCGGCTGAGCCCCCAAGGGTTAACTCTCTCAGTCTACAAGGCAGCAGGAATGGAGGGAGGGGAGAGAGCATCGCAGACAGAGACAGAGACACATACTGTGTGTGTGAGAGAGAGAGATGCGCATTGCCCCTTTAAGTACACTGCCTTGTTAATTAGATCAGCTTGCTGAGACCGCAGCTGTTGCTGCCAGCAAGCTCCCTCTGTCCTGAGCCCTGTCGTATGTCCCCCCTGCTCTATGGAAGATGGGGTAAGCGGGGTGCAGGAGCAGGGGGGAGGGAGACACCCTGACATTAGGCCCCCTCCTCCTCCCCTCCCTCCCGCACAGCAAGCAGGAGTCTCGGGGAGCAGCTCCAAGGCAGAGGGCAGGAGCAGCACATGGCAGTGGGGGGAGGGACAGCTGCAATTGCTAGCCTGCTAGGCAGCTGCTGCACAGGGAACTTACGGGAGCGGGGAGCTGATAGGGGAGTTGCCGGTCCACACTAGTTCCAAGCCCCCACCAGCTAGCTGCAACGGGCTGCTCTTCCTGCAAGCAGTGGACAAAGCAGGCAGCTGCCAAACGATGTTAGAAGGAAGCATTGCACAACTTTAAATGAGCATGTTCCTTAACTGATCAGCAACGTAACAATGAAACAACGTTAACCAGGACAACTTTAAGTGAGGAGTTACTGTATTTTAATAGAGTATAAAGCCAAGAATTTATATAACAAATAGGTAGCATTAAAAGTTTGTCAACTTTTCAGGCCTACATAAATTCCTATCTTCGGTTCAGATTTTTTATATCCCATCCATTATGTGATTTGAGCACCTCTTGTTGCTGTTTTTCATTTTGTTGACACTAAAAGTGTCCAGCATTGCAGAAATTGAGAATGGGAAAACACTGGTACAAATGCCATAAAATGCAATATTATAATACCATGTAATTCATACAAATATCTCTGTGGAACAAGATGGGTTCAGAACTGGCAGGATGAAGATATAAAATCTTGGAGTAAACAAAGATGCCGCAAAGATGACAAAACAATTTTTAATAGACATCTTTCATGATAGGGATGATGTGAACTTATGAAAGTGAGTAGGTATGCTGCAGTACTTTGAGCATAATAGAGTTTGGATGTAAGTGATTTTGGTGGTCACAGAAGAGGGAGTTGCAATAATCAAAGCCTACACTGGCAAATGCAAGAATAAATAAATTACCTAAGTGTCAAATCTGAACTATAATGGAGAGCAGATTGTAGGTGGACTTGCAGAGTACAGTATAATGAGGTATAAAACTCAACAGAAAATTGAAGATGACTCCAAGCAAAAGCATATTAGATGAGAAAGTGGATGATTAGATGGAGAGACACAATCACATATCAGATTGCTTACATAGAATAATGGACATCTTGGTTACATTCAAGATGAGGACTGAAAAGAGAGGCTGAACATGATAGATGCACAGCGAATGCCTACTCAAGCCTCTTGCGGGCGGCTAGTGCACTTATTCCTGTTGCCTTAAGTTCCTGTTCCTATAGAGTGAATGCTGAAATTAAATTGTGAAATAATATACTAGTTTTGATTTTCCAAACTTACTGTACTGGTAATTAATTCTATATAACTTGCTGGAGTCATAAAAATTCTACAAATAAAGATGACTACAAACTATTCTGCATTTCATATTAATGGACAATGTGTTAGTTCCAAATCCTTCAGTCTTTTCTCAAGACTGAAAACTCCCACCGACTCCAGCTAACGTTAACTGAAGTCACTTTGACTTTTGCCTGAATAAGTCTTGAGTAAGACTACAGGATGTCTCTAGTTTCTCAGTTAACCCTCTACCTATCACCAGAGTATTCTAACATTCACATCCATTAGAAATTTAGCCTTTACTTTCCACAACAGGCCTTCATGCTTTTCAAATAGCAATTGATACAGATGAATAATTCATCTTTTATTTAATAGATTCTGTAAGAAAAAGATAACATACCAAATGATTACATTCTGGTTCCTTGAGTGACTTGGAACTGGGTACCTCTTTGAGAAAGTGTCTAAGATGACAATATAGATGTATGGTTAGAATGTGATATAGAGCCCTGGCTGTCCTGAACGTTACAATTTTTGATCTTCTTAGAGGTCCTATATTGTTATAACAAAAAGCTCCTCCCCCACAGCTAAAAGGCTTCTGAATTGAACTGGTTATTTATTAAGGTCCATAAAGGAGATAAACTTTGTAAATTCTTTCAAGTTGTAAGGACTTCATGCCAAAGGAAAAGTATATTCCTGTTCTTGTTTGGTCTAACAGATCCTATGCTATAAAGAATATGGTCTCTCCACTTTGAAAAACCAAAACCAAAACAGTATTACTAATCTGTTATGTAACTATTGTTCTGTGAGATGTGTTGAACATGTCCACTCCACTTCTGGTGTTGACATGCCCAGTGCACCAGAGTTTTTCACTTAGCAGTACCCGCTGGGGCAGCGCATGTGCCCTTTGCTGGCTCATGCTGCTGCACTATGGTAAAAAGGGTGGAGCTTCCCCAGGCCCTCCTCAGTTACTTCTTACCAAACATATTCCAATATAAAGGGATAGGGGGGTGGTTTGTGGAATAAACATGTGCAACACATCTAGAACAAGAGTTACAGAACAGGTTAAAAAAATCTTTTTCTTCGAGTGATTGCACAACCATTTCACTGCAGGTGACTCACAAGCAGTTCAATCCGGAGGTGGATTTTGGAGTCTACCTGAAAAATAAATGAAATACTGCTCATCCAAACTTGCATTATCTTTGGAATGTTGAACTATAGCATAGTGAGTTGTAAAGGTATGTACCAATGACCAAGTTGCAGCTCTACAAATGTCTATTATAGGTACGTGAATCATAAGAGCTGTGGAATCTGATTGAGAACTTGTAGCATATGCTACCACACTGCTTGGAGCGGGGACATTGACAATGTCATAGCACAGACATATGCAGGATGAAATCCAGAACAAAGTTCTGTCATCAAGACTGGAAGGCCTTTCATCCTGTCTGCAAATGACACAAACACTTGGTCTGGGTACTGGTGCCAGAGTTGATGATCCATTGTGTGATGAGATTGGTACTGAATACTCTATCTTGCCAGCAGACCCCCTTTTCTGATCTCCTCAGGGTATACAAGTGTATATGGTACCAGGAACCTCAATCATCTTGTGGAGCTAAGTCTCAGCTCCTTGGACTGTTCCAGTCTCTTGTGTTTCTTCGTTGGCCTCAGGGGATCAGTGCTAATGTTCCCAGGCAGTGACTGGAGGGGCACTTCTCAGTGATGCTGAAGCACTCGTGTGCTCCTTGAACAGGAAGGCTCAGAAGGCAGATGCATGGAAACCTCCATAAGGATGTAGCACACTCTTGCCTCTCTTTCTTTGTTTGGGCTTAAAGTATCTATAATGTGACCCTCATTGAAGCAGCTTAGGCAGGTGGAATGAGGTTGACTTACTGGCATAGGTCTTTTGCAGCCATCACAAGGCTTAAATCCTCAAGACCGAGGCATATCCAGGTTCTGAGTGTCAACACCCCACAACAAGAAGGAACCAATGCTCCAACAAAATAACGAAGAACAATAACAAATAAAACACATACTAATCTAAACAATTAACATCTAACAAGAACCAACTATTCACAGAACAATAGGATAAATTCCCCGTAAGGGGAGAAAATGTGCAGAAGCACACTAACATGCTCCGACTACCAATCATGGGCAGTAAAAGGAAACTGCGGGGTGGGTGAGGTGGCTCTGCCCTTCATACCATCATGCAGCAGCACAAGGCAGCAGAGGGTGCAAATACTGCCCCAATGGGTACTGCTGAGGGAAAAATCTCTGACTCTCGTGTACCTGAAGTGGAATAGACAGGTGCAATGACTCGAAGAACAACCATCATAATTATTTATCTGGTGTCTCAGAATGCGTACTCTTTGTCTCATATTTAATAATTTATCACTACCCTTTTCTTCCTTCCATCTCTCGTTTTACTTCTCACATCATGATTGATTTTGATAGAGAGATGTTTCTTTAAAATGTTTTCATTGAACTTTAATAGACTATCCCTCTTGACCCAATAATGAACCACCAGTAAATCCCTTCCTCAAATACTCTGGAAAAAAGGGCCCATGTTCTATAAAAGGTACCACACGTGCCAACTGAATACTTTTTTTGTACATTTTAACAAGATTGTATCAGTGAAACAGGAACTCTGTTTTACCCAATTCCATTACCAAAATGTTTTCTTTCAACTAAAGTAAGCAACATTATGACAAAATGCCTTGCCTGGGGACTCAATATAAAAATAAGGGTGGGTGGATGTGGATGTACAAACCATGGTTCCAACTAAGAATTAACCTGCTAATCCCAGTGTCCATTTTTGCAAAATATTTTTCCAATGTTTCACTATGAGATTTAGATTCAAAATTGTCATCAGTATCCAATTTAAACTTTATTGGAGACTGGATGGCTCAGAAGTGGGGAAAAAAACCAACAAAACTTAGTGATACATTTGGATGAATCTATTACAAGTAAACTTGTAGCTCTCTTGGCCAAGCGAACAATTGTTCAGGAGTGACACAAAATCCTGAACCACAAATGAGGTCAATTGCATAATTTAGTCATGTATTGCAATCTATGAAGTAATTAGTCACTGAAGGATCTAAATGTGTTACCTTAAATGGTATATGTTGATTTTTATGTAACATAGCCAAGCCATGAGATAGCTTACTACATATCTTGTTTGCCAAAACAAGATAATCACTGACAAGTGCTTTAAATCAAGCCATTAAAAACGTTAACTGATTCAGAATTCTAGATGATACACTTGGGATACTGAATAGCAAGATCATCCTAGTCATCAAAATTTACAAGAATACTCATTACAATGGAAAACTTAAAGCCCTAAATTTTCTATACAAAACAGATAAATTTGGCTTTCTAAAGGGGAATGTTTTTCATTATGTTATTTTCTTTAATCATTTACGGGTGAATTAATATTCACTATTATGAATGCTGAATAATAAACTTGAAAATTAGGTCAATAATCTGTCATGTAATGTAATTTTCCATACACAGATGGAGCTATACAGGCTACTGCATATAATTCAAGATTAAATTATTTGAACTCAGAAGTCAAGCCTACGTGAAATTCAAGCTTCTATTCAAAAATTGAATACATCTATTTCTTGGAAACTAGAAAATTCTTACTGAATTTTCATTGACAGAATGTAGCATCAAAATGCCCCCCATCCCCATCCCAGCAGGGGTAAGGGGTTGAAGGAGTAGGAGGACTGTTTGATCAGACTGCCAGGTGACAGACAAACCCTAAGGTGCTGAGAAAAATAGCCAAAGACAACATAGTATTTGTCATGGAACTTCTTACAGTACTTATGTTCCTAACTCATAGGAACATACAAAAAGGAAAAGTATAACAGAAATGAGTTAATTATATTATTAATCAATTGGGACCTTATTCCTCTTGACTTCTATGGTAGTTGCTTTGAGCTCTTTTATGTTTGTGAAGAACTTTGAAGATATAAGATACCACAAAATGTTAAGGATTATTATGAAAAAAGGTAAAGGAAAATGTCCCATATACTGTAGCATTCTTCATGGAAGTCAGTTAAGTGAAATAGTTCTTTGTCTATCAACAAACATCTACCAGAAGAACACTACACTTTTTGTTTTATACAACTCTATATTAGAAAACAAATAAAGAACAAACAACAGAGGACATCTGCAAACCTTGGACAATATATTTTTATCTTCAGGCATAAATAAGTTTTATTTATTTATATTGTTTAAAATTTAAACAAAATTCCGTAAGTATTACTAATGGTAAGCTAAAACCTTTTCTGACCCAGAGGCAAAAGATTTGTTTGCTTACATGACATTACAGTACACAGTGAAGAGGACTGCTGTCACAGATAAGTCACATTCTGTTAATAACTTACGGTCTAGTTAAATGCTTTTAAAAAAAGCGCTGTGATTTTTTGTAGAAAAATGTTAAAGCATTTTTCCAGCTCGCAAATATGTACTGACTTCTTGTCTATGAATTGAATGCTATCACGTTTCACAATAGCTTAGTCTTTGGGCATTAACTAGTGAAATTTTGGAATTTTACTGGACATCCCAAAAGCCAAAGCCACAGCATGTTGCAAGTTGAAATTATCTGTCTTGTTATTTTAATTAAATACATGTAGTAACCCCCAAGAGTAAACTTCTCATAGTAAGAGACATTAGGAGATTGAAAAGACCTACTAGATCACCCTGTTCACCCGATGTCAGGGCAAATTTGTTCCCTACAATAAATTTTTAATGCTTTTTTCAGTAGACTGTTAAATGTCTCAAAGAATGGAACTTTTACCACTTCACTGGAAAACCATCCTATAGTCTAACAAACCACACCATTAAGTAAGTTTTGCGTGTTGTTCAGCTTAATTTTTCCTCTTCTTGATTGCATTTATGATTCCAACACCTCTTTATGCCTATTTGGACTATCCTAAATAATGCTTCTTCTGCTGCAATATTTATATACTTTAAATACTTGTAGCTTTCGGGGCCGGCCCCGGGTTTTGGCCGCCCAAATAAGCCAAAAAAAAAAAAAAAAAGCCGCGATCGCAATTGCGATCGCGATCTGCGGCAGCAATTCGGCGGGAGGGCCTTTGTTTCCAGCGGGAGTGAGGGACCGTCCATCGAATTGCCGCCGAATACCTGGACGTGCCGCCCCTCTCCGCAGCGGCCGCCCCAAGCACCTGCTTGCCAGGCTGGTGCCTGGAGCCGGCCCTGGTAGCTTTACAGCATTCATACATATACAGTAAAGATGCCTGGAAAGTAAACAGAACAGTTCCACTGAGGAGTTGTCATCACTTCTGCTTTATGAACTAAACAAAGAGATAGCAAAGTAAACTTCTGGCACACTTCCAACTAAATGGCTCTCCTGTAATAAGTTTAGCTCATCAGGTAATTCAAATGGATGCGCATTATGAATCCTAATATTTCCTATGCACAGTACTTAAGATGTGGAATTGAGATGTTGGATTACTCCTTTTTACTATTTGATCTGAAGGAACAGGAAATGATGTTAATGATAAGATTATAATAGTTAAAGATAGAAAATTCCATACCACTGCAATTTCAGGATATACTGGTATTATGGTCTCCAGATCCAGGGATAAATCAGATATTAAACTGGTACATTTGAGTTTTAGTTATAAGACTGAGAAGATATTTAGCAGTTTTGTAAATTTCATGTTTTTGAATTAAATTTTACAGCATCTCTAGATTTATTGTAGGGATTGTCTCACTGGTAGTTCTTTTGGGATCCAGCCTCTTTGTGAACTAGTAAAAATTGCACATGAGACACAAAAGGGTACCTCTGGAACATGGCATAAAGTACAACAGATACCCTTAATAAATCTAAGATTCCTGTTTACTCCTGGCCTCAGATTCTTCAACTATCATTAAGATTGTGCTGCTTGGATGGACAATTTCAAAGTGTATTTAAAATACTTATTACATTTTATACTGAGGAGTGATAACAAAACATTATTAAAAGAAGTAAATAATTACATGCACTACTATAACTTCATTTATGGAAAATGTAAAATAGTTATAGTTCTTAACGGTAAACAGTGAACGTTCAGTTCAGGGTATGGATTTTCAGCAAAATGTGTGCAACAGAATTAGAATGCCAATGGCCTCTATACTGGTTTTTCCTGAAGAGAAATAAGATAATGAGAAAAAAAATCTATCCTATAAGAATCGTTAATAACAGTGATAAGCAATATAGCAAGAAAAGCCATGACATATATTTGGTTTTAGTAACAAATCTAGTGTGTGTGTGCCAGGATACATTTTAATAAAAAAAAAAGATCCCCTAAACAATTTCCCCTAGCTTAGTTTGAATTTTGTATGTCCCTTTGTGCTGATCACAGATAGCAACATGTCTAGTGAGAATATGGAAAGCTTTTATTCTTCTAGCTAGGGCCACTATAAAGGGAAGCCCAGATGAAGAGAGGATAGAATTTTTCAGCCTACCATCCAATAAGCTATGAGGTCCTTGACAGGAAAAAGGATGAGCAGCAGTATTTGTGAGGCAAACCTGCAGCCAAACCAGGGCTGCTTGCTCACCTGCCCCTCCAACAGAGCTGTGGGGAGTCATCACTCAAGCACGCAGCAATACCTCAGCTGCACTAATTTACTCTTCCTACAGAGCCTGTAATGACAGCCGTTAGGCATGCAGAAGCAGCCTATCCTGTCGTACAGCGTGAGTCAGATGACCCCCACTCCTAGGTATTTCCCAAACTCTGCCTGTCAGGGTTTCCCCCCCCCCCACTCTGAACTCTGGGGTCCAGATGTGGGGACCCTCATGAAAGACCCCCTAAGCTTATATTCTACCAGCTTAGGTTAAAACTTCCCCAAGGAACAAATTCCTTTCCTTGTCCTTGGACTGGTATTGCTGCCACCACCAAGTGATTTACACAAAATTTTCAGGGAAGGGTCACTTGGAATCCCTATCCCCTCCAAATTATCCCTCCAAGCCCCTTCGCCCCCTTTAATGGGGAGGCTTGAGAATAATATACCAACCAATTGCCATAGCAATGTGAGCACAGACCAGACCCTTTGTCTTCAGGACACTGAAATCAATCAGGTTCTTAAAAAAAAAAAGAACTTTATTTAAAAGAAAAAAAGTAAAAGAATCACACCTGCAAAATCAGGATGGAAGGTAACTTTACAGGGTAATAAAAGATTTAAAACACAGAGGATTCCCCTCTGGGATCAGCTTTACAGTCACAAAAACTGGAGTAAAACTACCTCTGTAGCATAGGAAAAATGTACACAAGCCAAAACACATTTTCTTGCCCTACTTACAATTTTTGTGGTTTTAGATTAGGGTTACCATACGTCCGGATTTCCCCGGACATGTCCGGCTTTTTGGTACTCAAATCCCCGTCCGGGGGGAACTGCCAAAAAGCCGGACATGTCCGGGGAAATAGGGAGGCAGCATAAGCCAGGGTCCGCCTGGCCCCAGCACGACCCACCGGGTCCGCAGCGCAGCCCAGCCGCCCAGCTACATTGTAGCGAGCTCGGGCGTGGGAAGGGGGGGCGCAGCCGCAGAAGGCGGCAAAGGGGCCACTGCTGCCCCCGGAGGCCGGGCGGACCGCGCGCCCCAGCCGAGCCCGCAGGACCATGGGGAGGCCGGGCCCAGCCAACGGCTCGGGCTTCCCTCACGGGCGGGGACTCCCCGGCCACTGGGGGACCCTTCCTGCGGCGCGGGGCAGGGAGTGCGGCGTGTGCCGGGGCTGCGGGGACCCGCGCTGCCCCGATCGCCGCTGAGCATCCGAAGCCCCCACCAGGCAGAGGCTGCCGGGGGAGCAGGGCAGGCGGGGGGGTGCAGAGGCTGCAGGGGCGGGGGGGTGCAGGGTGAGTGGGGAGCAGGGGGCACAGAGGCTGCAGGGACGGGGGGTGCAGGGGCTGCAGGGCGAGGAGGAGCAGGGCAGGCAGGTGCAGGCGGGCGCAGGGGCAGGGCAGGCGGTGAGGTGCAGAGGCTGCAGGGCGAGGAGGAGCAGGGCAGGCAGGGGCATAGAGGCTGCAGGGGCAAGGGGGCGCAGGGGCAGGGCAGGTGGGGGGCGCAGAGGCTGCAGGGGCAGAGGGGTGCAGGGGATGCAGGGCCAGTGGGGAGCAGGGGGCACAGAGGCTGCAGGAGGGGGGGGTGCAGGGGCTGCAGGGTGAGTGGGGAGCAGGGAAGCACTTAGCAACCCCCAACCAAGATCAGAGCGGGAGGGAGGAGGGGGAATGTGGGGTGCTCAGATGAGGGGGCAGAGTTGGGGCAGGGACTTTGGGGAAGGGGTGGGAGGGGGGGTGGGGAATGGGCAGAGTTGGGGGGGGCCGGGGCCGGGGAAGGGGCGGAGTTGGAGCAGGACCGGGCCCCGTAGAGTGTCCTCTTTTTTAAATGTTTGAATATGGTAACCCTATTTTAGATGGATTATTCCAGGTATATTTTTAGATGTTGTATCTGCTTGGCTTCTCCCTCCGTCGGGAGAGGGAACAACAAAAGAGAACAAACAAACAAATTCTTCCCCCCCCCCCCCCCCCCCCCCAGATTTGAAAGTATCTTCTTTCCTCATTGGTCCTTCTGGTCAAGTGCCAACTAGGTTATTTGAACTGTTTAACCCCTTACAGGTAAGGCAATTCAGTACAGCTGCCAAGGAGGGATTCTATGCTACTGCATACATAAAAGTTGCTACCCTTCTCTCTATATTTATGACACCACCAGAGCTGCAGATCAGTTTGTACAACAACACTATACCACCAGGAACTCTCCTGCAGCCTCGCAGTGCATCAGACGCTTGAGACTCCAAGCCTGCTCTTGATCCTGTTCCTCTTTATTCCCCAGCCTTTGCCTGAGCTCATTCCAGTCTTGTCCTTGCCCTACTCTGACCTTGCTTCAGCCCTGTTACTGACCTGCTTGCAGCCTTGCCTCTGCTTTCTGATCCTCCTTGGACGCTGACTATCCGGCATTGACCTTTGGCCTGTACATGGACCCCGGCTACAGTACTGACTTGGCTTGTCCCTGGATTCTGATCACCTGGCTTTGACCCCTGGCTTGCATCAGATTTCCAGAAACAATACTGATTCTGATCTCGGTTCTGACCCTGACCTGTCCCCATATCTCGATTCCAGTGCCACCCTTGGCCGAGTCCCAACCCTACATACAGCTTTGACCTCCGCTCCAAACACTAGGAATGGCTAGGAAGAGAAGCAGTGCCTGACAGTATTTGATGGTGTCCTCTCCTCAAAGTCAGAAATGGAGAATCACCACCAGGCGCCTGACTCAGTGCAGCTCTCCAGAAATAGTACCAAACAAGTAATGGGGATGAGGAGGGTTTAAAAAATATATAGGTACCAATTTCCTAGGAAGAATGCCCATACACAGCCCATGAGAGGTTGAGACCTATTAGTTCCAGTCCAGCATAAATTTTGAAAGACTCTAAAGAAGTTGAAATATGTTCTAAAAGTTCTATTAATCTTCCAACTCCAAATGTAATCCCTGTATTTGGACCCTCCAAAAGCTCCCCTGCTGATCTGGCATACTAAACAACATTTTTTAAAAACAGATTAAATCTTAATTTTGTATCAAAAATATAACCAAAATAAAAACTGCTTCTGCATTTTTGCCAAGGAATGTGGGTCTTACGAGGCATAAAACGGGGACAGTCACTTAACCTGAAGGTTAGATCTGGGAATAACAAAATTCTTTTTCTATTATGCAGCAACATCTGGTTTGTGCAAGTGACAGTCAGATTTCTTAGTTTTTCTGTTCAGGTCTGAAACATGGAAAATCATGATCCTTTCAACTTCCATAGTCTCACAGTGTTTCCACTGGATAACTGTAGACCTGGGCAATAAATATGACACTGACCAGAATAAAAATTTTTGTACAACCCAAAATAGATTTTTCCGATTTGCTGACAAATTCCACATATTTTTGGAAATGAACTGAATATTTTTTCTGATTTTTCAGTCTGCTGGCCAAACTGAAAAATCAATTTGTTCTGCTCTAGTCAGAACCCCCATTGCCAATCATCCCCCCTCATTCTGGGCCTGATGCACAGCCCACTGAAGTTCACTGAAAGACACTTATTGACTTCAATGGGCTTTGGCAGAAGGCTTCCTCCCTTTTAGGTTTTCTCCTGTCATCACTTCCATCCTTTTAGTGATCTAAATCTGTGGTTCTCAAACTTCATTGCACCACAATCCCCTTCTGACAACAAAAATTATGACATGACCCCAGGACGGGGGACCAAAGCCTGAGCCTGCCCGAGCCTCTCCACTCGAGGCGGGGGAGGGCCAAAGGCTTCAGCCCCGGGCGAGGGGCCTGTAACCTGAGCCCCGCCACTCTGTGCTGGAGCTGAAGCCTGAGCTCTGCCGTCCAGAGCTGAACTTCTCGGGCTTGGGCCCCGGGCTCCAGTAAGTAATGCCAGCCCTCGCAATCCCATTAACACAGGGTCCCAACCCACTTTGGGGTCCCGACCTAGAACTGCTGATCTAAATAAATGAAAACATATATAAGAAAACAGTAATCAACTTAAATGAAAACCAGTAAAAACTTACTCTGTAGAATGCAGTTGTCAGGGGCAGTAATGCAGCAGCAATGCTGTATTCTTCTGAAGTTGAACAATCCTTCAAGAAAAACATATACAGAAAATAAGCAAAGTCATGATAACTAGCTGACAGCGTGAACTGCATTTATACATAATAGGTAGATTGACCTTCTCCTTTTTGCTGGGGATGGGCGGGTTCTCAGACTAGTCTTTTCCAATGATATCACTTTTGATCAATCTAGTGAGAGGTAAATAATTATTTTTACTTAATTTTGGCTTTTTTCTTATATATCCCTTTCTGCTCTTGTTGTTCCAACAGTGGTACCTTAACCTCCAGTCATAAGGGTAAGTCAATTCTACTCCATATATCAGCTACAAGAATGTGCTCTTAGAGATGGGTAGTCCACACATCCTTTTCTTAGGGGTTGAGTATCATTCTTGTTGCACACCCCAGAGTAATAACAAGGCCATTAACTGACCTGAAGCAAAGTTACTAGGTTGTTGCCAATGCTGAGTCTATAGCATAGTAGCATTAGGTTTCAACCACAAAAAAAGTTTGGTAATAACAACTATAAACAAACAGAAAAGCATTTCTATGAACTTTTGGTTTCAACTTAATTTTATACAATCATTTTGAAATTTTACATTGTGGAAATACAGTAAATAGGTGCATGTAACGTACTTTAATTCAAAACTTACACAAGGAAATAAACAAGTACATTGTTCATAATCACTTTTATGGAATGAAAGTATGAGTCATTTTAGAGGGGGTTATTACTAGTCCATTGTAATTTAAGTATTTTTCACACAGTTGATGAAATGTTATTTCAAGAAACCACTATTTAAGCCAGCATTCATTTAACATGCTGGGACTGATTCTGATCTCACACCTATTTTATACCAATATAATTAAACTAGCTTCAGTGGCGTTACACCTGATATACATCAGCATGAGAGATAAGAATAAACCCTATCACATTTAAATCTATGACATTCAGTTAGCTATCATCATGGTGAGTCAAATGATAAATACTGAAGTACATTTACCAAAAACAAACTATACAAAAGAAAAATAGTAACTGTAATTTTTCAAGATGAGCTTCTGTATGTTCACATGTCCTGATGCCTTGAGTGGTATTGGTGATATACAGAGGCTATGTGAAGAATAGTTTAAATTCTGAATTATGAATAGATAAAATTAGAAATAAAGTTTCAAGGACACTTTATTTGAAAGAAGCTTAAAACTACAGCAAAGATAGTTCACAGAATAAACAGATTTAAGAACATAAGAATGGCCATACTGGGTCAGACCAAAGGTCCATCTAGCCCAGTAACCTGTTTTCCAACAGTGGCCAATGCCAGGTGCCCCAGAAGGAATGAACAGAACAGGTAATCATCAAGTGATCCATCCCGTTCCCCATTTCCAGCTTTTGGCAAACAAACAGAGACTAGGGACACCATCTCCAATAGCCATGATGGACCTATCCTCTGTGAACTTATCTAGTTTTTTTTTTTTTTTTTGAACCCTGTTATAATCTTGGCCTTCACAACATCTTCTGGCAAAGAGTTCCACAAGTTGACTGTGCATTGTGTGATAAAATACTTCCTTTTGTTTGTTTGAAACCTGTTGCCTATTAATTTGGTGATTCCTAGTTCTTGTGTTATGAGAAGGAGTAAATAACACTTCCTTATTTACTTTCTCAGCACCAGTCATAATTTTATAGACCTCTATCATATCCCCACTTAGTCGTCTCTTTTCCAAGCTGAAAAGTCCCAGTCTTATTAATCTCTCCTCACATGGAAGCCATTCCATATTCCTAATCATTTTTGTTGCCCTTTTTTGAACCTTTTCCAATTCCAACATATCTTTTTTGAGATGGGGTGAGCACATTTGCACACAGTATGCAAGATGTGGGCGTACCATGGATTTATATAGAAGTAATATGATATTTTCTGTCTTAGTTAATTGTATTTGGTGGAGAAGAAAAGGACAGTTACCTGTTCCACAACTGGCGTTCTTCGAGATGTGTTGCTCATGTCTATTCCACAGTAGGTGTGCGTGCTTGCCACGTGCACCTGTGCCGGAAGTTTTTCCCTTAGCAGTACCCGTACTGGGGGAGCACCGCGGCGACCCCTGGAGTGGCGCCTATATATCGCACTATAAGGGGAGCCACAGGCTCCCCACACCCTCGGTTTCTTCTTACCGGACAACTCTGACAGAGGGGAAGGAGGGCGGGGTGTGGAATAGACATGAGCAATACATCTCGAAGAACGCCAGTTACGGAACAGGTAACTGTCCTTTCTTCTTCGAGTGATTGCTCCTGTGTATGCCACAGTAGGTGATTCCAAGCAATATCTGTTGGAGGTGGGTAGGAGTTCACGATGGTTCGGGACAAAGTACTGCCCTGAAAAACCCAGCATCATCCCTACACTGGGAGACAATTGCGTAATGCAAAGTAAATGTGTGAACTGAGGCCCAAGTGGCTGCCCTACAAATGTCCTGGATGGGGACATGGGTGACGTAGGCAGCTGATGAGGCCTGAGCCCTCGTAGAGTGTGCCCTGATGATCGGTGGCGGGGGAATCCCTGCCAGATCATAGCACGTGCATATGCACGAGATGATCCAGCGGGAAAGCCGCTGGGTGGAGATGGCGAGCAGGCAAAGGGGCAGCCTGAGGCAATAAAGAGTTGAGAGGATTTCCGGAACGGCTTAGTCCGATCCAGATAAAAAGCCAATGCCCTATGCACATCGAGCGTGTGGAGGTGGCGGCATTCCTCATTAGAGGAGTGGGGCTTAGGACAGAACACGGGGAGAAAGATGCTGTGCTCCATATGGAAGGCGGAGACCACCTTCGGGAGGAACGCCGATTGTGGGCTGAGCTGGACTTTATCCCTATGGAAAACCGTATGGGGGGTTCTGAGGTTAAGGCCCTGAGTTCCGAGACACATCGGGCCGACGTGATCGCCACAAGGAAGGCCACCCGCTTCAGCAGGTCTTGGTGTGCCTTGAAGTCCTCCTGCGGGACTGATGGCGGAGGCGCCGCTATGGTGTCGTCTGGTGCTGGGGAGAGGGACCGCACGGAGCCGAGCACCTCGGTCGGTGCCGGGGCGTCGAGCCCCAGATCAGAGTCCGTGTGCGGGTCTGCCGACTCGTGACCCGCCGACTTGTCCTGTGGGCGGCTGGACGAGGCCGATGGAGCCTGGCACTCTCCGGCGACCGAACGGGCCCCCATCTGGGCTGGCACCGGTGGCCACGGTGCCCACTGGCACCACTGTCCTTGCCACGGGGTCCCCTGCCATTGGCCCAGCTGAGTGCCCGATGGCAGTATGTGTCCCAGCTGAACGGCACGGACTGAGGATGGGTGGACGGGTGCCGAGGCTGAGGTCGCTGAAGAACGCTCGGTGCCCCGGGAGCGGTAAGAACGGTGCCTGTGACGTTGTCTCCCTCGGGACCCGGACCTCGAGGACCAGTACCCACCCGATGAACTGCTTCGGTACCCATGACGGCGATGCGAAGCCCAGTGCTCTGACGCCGAGGTGCCCTGGGGGGAGCCTCAGGCGTGACATCTAGTCAAGCAGGAGCTGGAATGGGAACGACGATGTCTGTCCCGTCGAGAGCAGCTTCGGTACCCACGCCTCGCAGGTGAGCGTTCCCGGTGCCTGTCTCGGTGCCTACGCTCGCTGGAAGGCGGCGTAGAGGGTCCCCGCAACTCCCGACCCGACGGTGGCCCGGACGGTCTGGCCAGAGTCGAGGGTGGGTGGGAGCTGCCAGACGAGCGGCCGCTGCGTGCCGAGCGGTGTGGGGTGCGATCCTCGGAGCAGGAACTGCGGCTGGTTGGAGAGGTCTGGTGGGCACCCAATGGAGGCTTGCCTCGAGACCTGGGGCCTGTTCCCGGTTGCGCGCTCGGGACGGGCAGGGACATAATGTCCTTCGCAGCCTGCATTGCCTCCGGTGTCGACGGCATCCATACCAGTGGGGATGCCTGAGCCAACAGTACCGGGCTGCTCCGGTCCATGCGAGTTGGAGGCCTTGAGCCCGGGGGGGACCGAGTGCTGCCCAGAGCGGGACCAGCCTCCCCCTTATACTTATCATGGCATCGTTGCAAGGCCGGGCCCTTCCTTTGCTTTCTGGAGGGAGAGCGGCGCCGACTGGTCGAAGGGGCCTCGCTACGTATCGACGATGCGGCGGCCGGCACCGAGTCCGATCTGTGTACCGGCGTTTGGGCTGGTGCCGACTCCATCAGGAGAGCTCAAAGTCTAAAGTCTCTTTCCTTCTTGGTCCTTGGCTTGAATGACCTGCAGATCTTGCAATGGTCGCTAATGTGAGTCTCACCCAGGCAGCGAAGACACTCAGTGTGAGGGTCGCTCCTGGGCATAGAACAGCGACAGGAGTCACACGACTTGAAGCCTGGGGCACGGGGCATGCCCCGAGTCCACTCTAACAACTGAAGAACGATCCATGAACGCTACCACTAAGGTCGAGAAGAAGGGCTGCAGCAGAGCTGTAGCACAAAGTTCCGACTACCTTCACTGGCGGCAAGAAGGAACTGAGAGTGGGGGGAGCCCGTGGCTCCGCTTATAGCGCGATATACAGGTGCCACTCCAGGGGTCGCCGCAGTGCTCCCCCAGTACGGGTACTGCTAAGGGAAAAACGTCCAGCACCGGTGCATGTGGTGAGTACGCACACCTACTGTGGAATACACATGAGCAATCACTCGAAGAAGAACTCAAAGATTTTTGTTTTGTAATGGAGTTTGGGTTTGTTTCTTTCTTTCGTTACCACTAAGTTGTGGCAGAAGATGAAGACAATCCTTATGGATTGCATATTGTATTAATGACTGAACTGCAAATTGTATTAATGAGGGAACATCATCTTTCACATGACAGGATCTTAGAAGATGAATGACACCACTGCAATGAATAGGGGCGAAGGTGGGAAGAAGGGTTTTTATAACTGTCAAATCTAACTCTCTTTACTTACACATGCAGTGCCAACAAAGTGAAAGAGACTCACTTATGAGAGTAAGGTGAGCAGAATTTGTTTCAACCTCCAAAACCTCTTAACTTTCAGTAGACATTTACTATGGAATAGCAGTATCGCCAAATTTCTGCTCAGTAGACTTCTACATGTGTAATGGCCATAAAACACTTTTAATGAATAGGGTCTTCTGGTACAGAATGTGATGCAAAGTCTTAACTCCCTTCACTATGCTTATGCCTGTGAATTGAAAAGGTCAGTAATCCTATTTTGTATAATACAATTAAATTAAATTGAAGCTCCTTATGTGAAACAATATAAGCAGACCTTATCCTGAACCCACTGAAGTGAATGGCTAAACTCACATTGACTTTAATGTGAGCAAGACTGGGACCAAGGAATTCTCTTTCATAAGCTGTATTTTTAAGATATGCAAAAATTGACTTTAACCTTTATGAAACGATTACCTCCAGGATTTTTCCAAAAGCTTTGAAATGGCCTATTTTAAAAGAGGAAAAAACACACTAACTGTATATAGTCTGAGAATGCTTAATTTACCAGTGAAATGTGTCACTCAGATCTTTCAAAATAAGGATAAAGCAAAAGATGTCACGCTAAACTAAATCAACCAGTTAGTGGACTGAAGAAAATAATGATCTTGTAATGGAAATCAATTTAAGGAAAACTAGAATTGATAGGTAGCTTAAGATTTAAAAAACAAACAACTAGACTTTTTAAGACTATTTTTTTAATCATTAACAAACAACATTCAGTGAAAGCAGTCCATGACACCCTCCCCAATGAAATCTATTTCTGAAAGGCCTCTCTCTCTCTCTCTCTCTCTTTTTTAATTTTAAATGGACTGGATATTTTTCATTGGTCCTTGTTGCCACGGTTGGAGAAACATGATAATGCAACTATTTCTATAAGACAAATACACAGTTATATACTGGATAATGAGTGGCATAAACATAACTTCCATTAGCACTATCTTTCTCAACTCTTGTTTCATGCTGACCATTACTGTTGAGTACCTTCAATTCAACCCAAAGATTGGATATCTGCTTATCTATTATTAATCTCTGATTAATTACCCGAATCCAAAATTATCTGAATTGTTCCTTTGCCAAGCTTTTTATTTATACCTTCATCCTGACACATTTCCTACCTTACAGTTTTCTCTCAAATAAACTTTTTGCAATTTAATCCGTACTACTAAATGTAGAATTTCAACTCTTCATCTGTATCCCAACTAGGAAAGCATTCTCCTCATCCCAGTAATCCTATTAACTTCATTGTGACCACTCATGGGAATTGTTATGCAATTAATTGTTATACCTGACACACACACATATCAACAGAGGACCACTGTACACTGTTAAAGGGCCTTATCTTGCAGTTCTTTCTCACATAAGAAGTCATAATTTAATCAATGGGCCTACTAGTGTTAAGAACCACAAGACTGGGTCCAAAGTTGATAGACCAAAAAACTAATCTTCAAGTAATTTTTTTCTAGTTGTTTAAAAAGTCCATGTGATTTTTAATACTTTTTTCATAACAAATACTTCAGTGCTCTGTTCTCAATTCAAGTAGCCCAGTCATCCTGAGTAACACATCAATGCACACGCAGTCAAGAAAAAAACAAAATTTGACAAAAGATTTAAGAGACAGATTTTAAAGGTAGTGTATAAATGAATGCACACTTGTAAGCCTACATTTATGCACACAGTTACCCCAGTTGTATTTGTAAATGAACTTTTAGTTGTCTAGATCTGTGCCCTGTCTGAATGTGAATGTGGCAACTGTGCATGGAAATATGGGTGTGTAAATCTGTGCATTCTGCACATGCATCTCATACCAGTTGAGAAGGTGGTCATTATAGACTGGAAAAAAAAAAAAGATGCTGAAAAGCACAATAGATACTCTGATGATGTCTTTCATTACTCTGATATGTGTCTGTGAACACTATGTAGTTTGTAAAATTATATACTAGTCCCACTCTTCCAGTGTCTAGACATAATGGAGTTCAGAAGGGAAAGACTGGTGTGCCTTTCATTCTCAAACTGTGAATTATTTGCTATTATGTTGTTGCACATACCTATAACCTTACTTTATCAGAATGTTTTGTGGTTTGACACACATATTTATGCGATGGTATGTGTATACAATACATGTCACATTTTTAACATTTTCAATTTAAGTTAATAAGATGACTCTACATTTAAAGTGAGACTATACATTATTTAAAAATTCTCAATGCTTTACAAAGAAATACTTATTTTCCTTTTGTATATTTTATGGATGTGTGTCTAGATGCAAAATGATCTATGCTGATTGTTTCAAGTTGTACATTTAATCTTTTGGCTCAAATTATTTTGTTGGAGTTTTGGCTTTTAGCCAAAACATACACAAAAATATCTTTCTAAAACTGATTAATCTTAGAATCCTCACCTAGAGAGCATTCAGTATTCCAAGAGCTAACATATGTCTAAAAGATATATATCACCACAGCACAGACAACATATTGGAGCTGGTTGGAGAGGTCTGGTGGTCTGCTTTATTTTTGCATTTTTACTTACAAATATGCAATTCCCCACATTTGGTATGTCAGCTGTACCCTCTACACTTCTCATGTAGTGGTATAATCAATATATATTTCCTTGTCCAGCATGTGATGAAAGCATTAGACAATACAAGTAAAATGATCCCATTCCAGGACAAATTTCTTCCCAAGATACCTTCCTAACACTGCTGCTCCAAGTACAGTAAAATCCATTAACTATTCACTTGCTTTGTCTGAGCACACTAAAATGCCACAATTAATGGACATTATATGTGGAAATCTTAGACACTCTTAATTACCTACATTCAGGTACTGTAAATGTCACATAACTATTGGTACTGTATGAAATGAATTCAGATTTGTGAAGGCCAGACCATCAGCAAAAAATCTCCATGTGGTTTATCAATGACAAAATATATGAAATGTTACTGATCATAGAAGATAGCCCTTACCATCACTATATAAGGGTCTGACAAAAATTCCTGACGAGATGTTGCAAAACAATGAAATTTTCTTTCTTAATTTCCATAGAATGAAGATGAGTGACATGGGGAATCAAGAATTATTCCTAGCACACAAATAGCCTTCCTATAAAATAATGACAATTGATAATGAGATACCAACTCTTGTAGAAAACTAGTTTGATTCCATGCCCTGTTCAGTGAGGACCTTTTTAAAAGTTCACTTTGTGGACCAGAAATTTCTGAAGCTGCATCTTGGCAGGAGGTTAGACTAGATGACCCTTGTGGTCCCTTCTAACCCAATGATTCTATGAAGCAAACTGGAAATTCAATGGCAGCTTCAAGTATATTAAAATGGAAGTCTTTATTTAATTAAATATGAAAATACTTAATAAAATCAGTACTGTATTCTTCCATTTACTAATTTTGACATTAAATTTAATGTATTTTATGCTACTCTCAGATTTTCAATGTGCAGTAAATTTTTTTAATGACACTATCTGTTTTGTAGAATTCACAGAGGGGAAGTTGGAGGTTTTGGCAACTTTCTGTAGGCAGCTGGAGCTTCTGAATCTGGAAGAAGGCAGGAGACAGTTTTGGCTTTTGGAACCTAGTGGGAATTTTAGGCTTTTGGCGCTGGCACGGGAAGGCATCTCTTTTTCCCCTCATCCTTATAGTCAGGGTCAGAGTTGACCTGCATTTTTGGGAGGCTTCAACTGCTACTTCCTTACTTCATCAACCATTGACAACAACCTGCTATCCTCCTCCTATTCTGAGTGGAGAACAGTTAATGAACAACCACATGAAGGAAGGAGTTCCTGCTTGAGTTCAGGGGAAATACACACTCTGATTCAGCGAATCCTTTAAGCCTGTGAATAATCCTATTGACTTCAACAGGATAACTCATATTCTTAAGTGTTTTCCAGAATTGGAGCCATAGTAAGCAACAGTAAACTCCTAGGGATGCCAGTTCCCTCTCAGTCACATGACCTATAAAACTTGGGAGGGATATCTTCCATTGATAAGCACTATTCCTGTCTTTTTTAAATTCACTAACTCTATGAAGTTCCTCATTATCCAGCCATCTTAAAAAGTGTGGTGTTTTTAATAAAATTGGAAAATCTACACCACATTGAGATTTTCTATCACTGAAGGCAATTTTTATCTCGTGTAACTATAAACTGTATCTACTGTATAGACTGTATGCTCTTTGTAGAGAAAATCATTCCTGTTCATTCTGTACAGAGCTGAGCACAATTTTGCTCAAAGTTCTGAAACAGTTTAAATAAATGCAATTAGCTGCAGTCTATTGTACATTGTTATATAATAAACATAACATATACCATATAAAGTCACACACTAATGAGCTACATGCCAGTTGCTGATATATGGTAAAATGTGTGTGCATAATGGTACAGTGTGTACACCTATACAAAATACTGGTACAGATCCTGCCAGGTGCTGATCACCTTCTGTGTTGTATTGAGTGCCTTGAATATCCATTGGTTTTAATGAATGCCAAGAGTGTTCAGCACCTTGCAGGACTAGGCCCTTAATGCATAAAGAAAGAAAAATGCATGTAAGATTAAAGTGAGCTATGTTTATCAAAGGAGTGAGGAAAGAACTGATAACTCACCATGAGTAGTGAAACCACAAGATGACAACATACATTTCTGCAACGTTGGCTATATATTAAGGCTGAAATCGTGGTCCTAATCAAGTAAATAAACTCCCCCTAAGCTCCCCTCAATGACTTCAATGAAGCCAGGATTTCACCCTATATTAGTCTGTACACTTTATATTGTTTAGCTTCTTATTAGTTTACAGCATTTATATTGTCAGTACAGTTTACATTATGGGATTACTTTATATCAGTGGTCCCCAACCTTTTTGTGGCCAGTAGCACATTCATGTTTTCAGAAGAGTGTGGTGGGCGCCAACAATTCTTCAAGGCTTATTTTGTATTTGTACATTAAATAATACAAAAAACATATTTAATATTACATAATATATGAATTCAGAGAGAAGCCAGAGAGAAGGCGCGAGGATAGAGAATACCGGCGCCCGCAGCCCCGGGGCCCCGGCTTCTCTCCCCTGCTGGGCACTAGGCGGGCACCGCACCTGCCGGGGACAGAGAACACCGGCGCCCGCAGCCCCGGAGTTCTCTGTCCCCGGCAGGTGCGGGGCCGCGGCTTCTCTCTGGCTTAAGCCCCAGCTCTGCGCCTGCCTGGGGCCCGAGAACACCAGCGCCCACAGCCTGCAGCCTCGGAGTTCTCTGTCCCTGGCAGGCGCAGGGCCGCAGCTTCTCTCCCCTGCTGGGCACTAGGCGGGCCTGGCGCCTGCTGGGAACAAAGAACACCGCGCCCGCAGCCTGAGTTCTCTATCCCCGTCAGGTGCGGGGCCGCGGCTTCTCTCCCCTGCTGGGCAATAGGCAGGGGCACATAAATGCCCTAGCGGGTGCCATGGCACCCGCAGGCACCACATTGGGGACCACTGCTTTATATTGTTCAACCCAAATTACTACAGTATTTTCTGTCTTTTCTTCATCTAAAGCAATGACAGAGCTCATCAGAGTGGATTAGAAAGACTGCTTTATTTTATGAACTGGTTCTGTTATTAGAAAACAATGGGACTACAATTTTATTGATATGTATTTTCAGTAAAATATTTCAAAACAGATTGACCCATTTTAATATTCCAAATTTTAGAAATATATTTGCACCCACTATTATGAGATTGGTTGAATATAGTTTCTATGTTCATTGGCACAGAAAGTGTTAATGTCATGTGGCTACAAGTCAGTATTCTTGATTTGTAAACAAGAGGAAACATCTTTTATACAACAAGCAAATAAGTGTAAGATGTAATTTAATTAAATCAAGCAATGAATGTACAGAAAACAGCCAACATTGTTACCTAAGAAAAAAGTACTGCAGATTTACCCTTTTCTTAATTATATAGATTAGAAACTCTTCTAGTCACCCTACAAAAATATCTCTTATCCTCCTAAAATACAAAATATTAGAAGATTTAATTATTTTAAATATAGACAGTCATGTTATCTATTCTATATGAAGAAATGCATCTAATGGATTGTATAATCTAAAAGAGAAAGACTTGAATACACATTCAAGGCTATGATTCCTACGTTCCCCAAGTTAAAAATATATTTCACATAAAACAACAATTTTATGAGATATTAACAGTCATATATCAGTTATATGATTCATTCAGGTGCTGTCTCTAATGAAATGAAAAAATATGTGTTCCTATATGGAATTTTATTATAAGAACCTTTTAAAACACTTAAATACAGGTTTTTAACCCTATAGATAAAACCTAATCTGCTATCCTACTATAATGATTGTCAAAAGAGGTATTAAACACTTGTAATTCCTATAACCAAAACCATATAATATACTTCAAAATACAGCATGGAATCTAATTTTTCTTAAATTAGAGTGAAATCCTAAGCCCCATTGAAATCACCAGCAAAACTCCAACTGATTTCAGTGAGGACTTGGTTTTCAGTCATTACGTCTTTCAGGGAAAGCTGACTTCATGGTTACTTAATTTATAACCATCAAATACAGATAGGTTTCACTTACGAAGTCAGTACCAGACTCTGTGTTCCTCTCCTCCACAATGGGGTGAGGAAGAAGGAATTCTTCCTCTAGGCTGTAATTCCACTGAGGCTGCCTGGACATATTACCTCTGTGAGGCATAGAGGAAGACAATGACTGAAGGATCCACATAGAGGATCTGTGCCCTCACCTCTTCAACTACAGGGCTATCAGAGTCGTTGTGAAGCCTCCAAGGAGCTGACTTTTCTCACTGTTGTGGGGAAAATTGCTCTGAGTTGTTCTTAAAACCTTTGAATGTGGATATGACATACACCCTTTTACACGGGTACATTTTATTCTAAAAAAGTTTAAAAAAATTCAAGGTTGTTTTTCATATAACAAATGTATAATTACTTTATAATATCTGTATGCAGCACTCTATGTGTGTATTGCAATTTACCTGGGAAATAGAATGGTTTTGTTGTAGATGGGACAGAAGGAAGACATGATGCAGGGATAGAATGCATAACTCGAAGGGGAAAAGGCAAAGATACACAAAATAAAGTTGCTTGATTTTGCACAATAAACACCACAAGCCTGATCATGCAAAAATGCATCTACCTATCTTTACTAATGTGCTTCAATATTTGCATATCAGGGCTTAAGTGAAATATGCATATTTGGCATTGTTTGTCATTTGTACTTCATGTATGACATTTCTGACACTAAACCCCAGATTTTTGGTAATATTGCAAGGCAGTTGTTCCCCACTATGGAAACTACTACTTCTGCCTGTCTTATATTTTATGAAGACAAATTTTACTGAGGGGAGGGCGCAATTCACCAAGTCATGTCCCCACAAGTCCCCTTGGACATTTTGTAGTTACGCCTACTCAGGTGATACATACCTCTAGCTAGTGTTCTGGGCAGGATGGAGCTCCAACGACCTTCAGTAACAACACGTGAAGAGGTTGCATTCTATTATCACCTCTTGTGAGGTTGACCACTGGATGGAAAGATGCTATGGGCTCGACCTTCAGCTGTGTGCGCTCAGTACAATGCAAGTCAAGGGGCAAGTCAAGGGGCTGCCTGTGACACGCCTGATCTTATGGATGATTCAAGGCAAGATGCAAATTAGACCAACCTCACCTCTACCCTGAGATACACTAGGTGCAACACCCACAAGGGGACATTACACTATCCCGGGATCACTGGAACAAAAATATACTCCAACCATGCCCCATAATAGGCATTTTTAGGGGGAAGACTCAGAGCTGTCTACCTCACCCCAGGGAAATCCCCATAGCTGGTTGATTAAGATGACTTTCTGGCCCCTCTACATCACTAAAGTGGTGTAAAGGAGCCATGGCTGGAACCAAGAACAGGCCCTACAGATCATTTCACTAGCCGACGAGAGAGCTGGGAGCCTACAAAACAAGCAAAACAGATCTTTGGTTTGAAAGGCTGCAGAATGCCATCCCAGACTATAGGAAGTTCTGCCAAGATTGTTTTAACTTTATAAACTTTCTTATACTTGGCTGTACTAGGTTCTGGCCTCTCATAAGTTTGTGTGGACTTGTTGAGGGAGAGTGCAGGGGAGAGAATGTCATGAATGCAATTTTGGATGGATACATTCAAGCACCTAATTTTTATTAAATTTTAAAAAGTTTAACCCAGCTATACTCTGGATGATGAATTAACAATGCAGAACTTTTCCGGTTGTGGTCCCACAGCCCTTCTGGTCTAGCAGCAAACCAACACTAGCAACAGCACTTTAGTAGAAAGAGAGCTCTTGGGTGCCTATCTCACAATGCATGCATTTTTCACAATCTAAGGTTATGATTTGTTGTTCTACCCTTTTTTAATAACAAAAATATTTAGGGAACAAGGAAACAACTCCTACATGCAGAAATTATAAATTCTTGAGCATTTTTACTGTACCCCATTATAGTTCTTTTGTAATGAGTGTAAAATTTGTTTTTAATTTTTCTGTTTAAGACACAGATAAATACAAGAATGCCATCCCTTGTGTTTGAGCACATCTGAGTTTCTTTAACAAAAATGCCATGCATGTTTCTGAATACTGTCATGAGGCCCATGGCAATAAAGTTCAACATACTCAGGCTGTAATCTTCTCCCAAGGAAATGGTTGGGATGCCAAGATGCCTTTTGACTTTTATTTCACAGCAGGGCTTCATTCGCAGTGACTCTGTCCAAACCTTAAACTACACCAGCTGTGATACGAAGTCCCGCACAATAATTTCTAAAAGTATTTGACAAATATTTTTTTAATTAAACTATGGGATACATTACAATTCATGACAAACTAGTGATCAATAGTCATTAAACATTCAGACAAGAAGGGTTATTAATTTACAAGATGTTTATATACAGCAGAGCTTGTATAAAATCTGTGGTGCAGTAAAACATTGGTGCAATTATTGCAAAACATAAATACAAAATACTTTGTAAACCACTTTACAGCCATTCTAGTTAATTGAGTTAAAAAACAATGGAAAAAATCCCTAGAATAATGGAAGGGCTATTAAAATAGCTGCAACATTCCAGTCCAGTCCAGTTGTTATCTATTAGGGAATCAGTTCATAAATACACAACGTGTATTCTAATATCCCGTTGCTGTGCAGCAGCATCTCAGTTCCCAACATCCCGAAGAATTTACTAACTTTCAAAAGCATAAAAAGTATAACACATTGAAATTCCTTGAAGAATTTATATTTCATTGTTTTTCTCTCAGTGAAATGGACCTTAATTTCCTACCAATATTTCACACACTTCATTTTTCTGTAGTTGTATAGCACATCATAGTTGTCACAAGAATTTCCTGTGTTTTTTTGTTTTTAAGAAAACCTGTCTCAGGGTCTTACTTTACATTACATTTCAAATATCATTATCAGCTTATATTTTGGTTAACTGAAAAGTTCATTCTTCACTTTTTCAAAAGATTTTTTATTTAAATGTAGAATGGAGCAATTTTATATTTAAATATCAGTATTTGGCATTTATATGAAATAAAACTCATCAAAAGATTCCGGGCTGATCCTGCAATCCCTACTTAAGCCCTAACTGACTTTTGAAAAGTGTCTGCTTTCCACAAAAAAGTCAACTTTTTGTTGAAAAACTGAATACCTGAAAGATTTCCCCCCCCCCCCCCGGTTTTTGGCCAAAAAAATTAAAAATGTTGATTTGAAAATGCTGCCATTGTGCCTCACTGAGTTCCTCTATGGGCCAGTGTTCCCACCCAGACGACATCTCCCATGATGAACCACAACCACTCAGCAAGAGCGGGAGACTGTGGTGTATCATGAAAGATATACTCAGACTACAGAGCTTGGCCACAGAGAAGACTGGGGCATGGTGCAACTATCTACTAGGGTGGCCAGGTGTCCGGTTTTCAACCAGAAAGTCCAGTTGAAAAGGGGACCCAATAGTTTCCGGTCAGATCTACTGATCAGACACCCAATGTCTGGTTACTGCGGGGAAGGCAGGGAGATGCCAGGTCATCATCTGTGCCAGCCCCTCCTCAGCGGGGGCCACCTCCTACCTGTGTCAGGAGGCTGCAGCTCCCAGCCCAGGTTCCGCAGATGAGTGCCTCCTGACATTTCTGACAGTTCTACATACATGATTAGGCAAAATGTTTGAAGTTAATGTTTTTAAAGACAAGAGATTGAATGGTTTTTCACCACTGAAACAGAGTAAGGATGGGAAAATCTGATAGTTCAATTTTTAAAATTATTTTTTGTAAATTTTGCATGCATTCTCTCTCTCATTCTCAACACCTAAGTTCTCTCCCCTTTCCATATCTTCCATCCTCCTAAGGGCTGTATTGTAGCCCTTAATCCATTTTGTTAGCTATACTTAGTGCAGAGGAACAATTTACACCGGGAAAAATGGAGCTGAGGAGAGGACTAACTGGCCAAAATTCAATTAAAATAAAACAGAGAATGTTTCTAGAACAGAAGAGACAACCAAAAGAAATGGTGGAGATAATGACCCATGTTCTCAGCTCTGCTATAACCACTTTTCTCTGATGTATAGCTGACAGAGGCTACGTAGCTGGCTCCTGTGCCAGTAGTCCCTCCACCTCTAGTGCAGGAGCCATTAGGGATGCATACCGGAGGCAGGCTATGGAAAGTGAAACTCTGCTACCCCTACCCTCCATTGGTGCATGGTCCCTTAAGGATCTTGTGCTAATGGTGTAAGTTAGAGCAGCTGCTCTGATTACATATACAGTATTCTAAGGCCAAAAGGGACCACTGTGATCCATCTAGTCTGAACTCCCACCTAACTCAGGCCAAAGAATTTCCCTGAAATAATTCCTGTTTCAACTAGAACATATCTTTTAAAAAACATCCAGTCTTGATTAGATTTATGCTGAGACTGGGCAGCACAGATCAGGGAGTCACAACTAATTTCCTGTTAGGTGCAGGGCTCACCTGCAGGTGAGAATCTACTCCTATATGTGCGCTCCTTATAAATGGATTTGTATGCTCTTTGTCTTTAAAGCTCACACCATGATGGTATTGTATTCCCAAGAGTTTCTGAATATGAGGATGCAGCAGTTGTCAAGATGCTTCTTATACGCACTTAGCAAGAAAGTTGCATCCACTGCAGCTAATGCAGAATGAATGAGGTAGCCTGCTTACTGATCTTTCACAGATGGGGCATATTAACATTTGTGTGCAGTGATCTCAACTGGTTAGCTGTTGATTTTCAGGTGACAGGGTGTTGGGTTTGACTTATACAGTAATAACCTAAATAGTTTGGATCCAATCTACTGGGAGACAGTCACTCTCTCCATGCAGCACAACAGCACCTATGATCAGGGCCGCCGAGAGCAGGTTCGGGCCCCAGTGAAAAAAAATTTTTGGGCCCCCTAGCAAGGGCGGACCGGCTAAACAGGGTCAATGAGGGGGGAGGGGAAGCCGGGTCCCCTTCCGGACCACTGGGCCCTGGTAATTTGTACCGGCTCCCCCCCCCACCTCGTTGGCCCTGCCTATTTATCAGAACTGGTGTAACTAGGGGAGACCGAGAGGGCTGACAGCAGGATGTTCTCAGTGAGAACTATTTTACTCAGAAACTTGCTTCTTGTCTTGGTTCACCAAAGTCCAGAATTGCAAATATTTAGGGCACTCTGCAAGACTCACATGCTCTCTTAGATCCAAAGACAATATTAAATGAGGATGGGTGAAGATGAACATGATAGAAATAATACTGCAGGGGAAGTTTTTTTGGTCTGTTTTTAAGCTTATTGATGCATTTGGTATTTGTATTGTCTATAATAGTCAGACGTGAGACAGGCATAAACAGTAACTTGAAATGAATATACACATACACATGTCCATGCAGCCTATGAATTAATTTAATCAGTGTTGCAACAGTAAAGTGGTTCATTCGCAAAACCCCGCTTCTGATCACCCTAAAACACTCCTATGAATAAATTTCCCTAATACTCTCCAAAAGCCAGGTCTCTGAGAAGGTGGCATTATACCCAGTGGTATTATCATGGATAAATGTTTTCATTTAAGCATAGTTAAGTGAAAAGTTCATGTTTATAAATAACATTAAATAATGACAATGATACTGATAAACAGTCAGCCTTAGAGATTTTGTCATGATGACCAGCAAAAATTTAAATTAAAATGTAAGAAGAAAAATATAAAACAAAGCTTAGAGAAACTTCAAGAATGAGACTTCCAACCCCCTAAATAATAGTTTGCATAATCACTGCTCTGAATGACTTCGGCCATGTCACATGTCTTTAATTGAGTTTGATTCCCTGAACAAAAGAACTACCCCCCTCCCCAAAGCCTACTTAACTAAACAAACAGAAGGCATGGAAAACCAATATATCCCAGAGAGAAAGAGAAGCAAATTAGAACATAGAAACATTTTTCTATTTAATTCATTACTTTTACAATCATCAACTCAATACAAAGAAATGAGTCAGAGAATAAATAAAAAATGGGCTCACAAAACTATAACCATGATACTATTCTTCAATGTCATTCAGAAATGTCAGCTACGTGACACAAAAGAATTAGTCTCTTGGGCAACCTGATAGTAAGTATACTGTGACAAAGTTCCTCCTCTGCCTTGGTGGGTCCTGCGCTTATTGGCGGATTTGCTCGGCTCAGAGATTCACGGCAGCCCTCAGTTTGGCCACTTTTGCTAGTGGCTCAAACCTGCCATTCACTCAGCTAACCTCATCACTGGCCAGCATGGGGAAAAGGAAGGAGAACAATCCCCGCAGTCTCTTCTGATCCACCTAGTGGGTCAGGGGACAGGCCAGGGACCTTCCCCTCTGGTGGGACCCACAGTCCAGGTCAATTCCTCCTGTGTTCAATAGGGAGTTGAGGGGATGGGGGGAACCCGGGCCCACCCTCTACTCCGGGTTCCAGCCCAGGGCCCTGTGGATCACAGCTGTCTACAGTGTTTCGTGTAACACTTGTGTGACAGCTACAAATCCCTGGGCTTCTTCCCCATGGCCTCCTCCAAACACCCTCTTTATCCTCACCACAGGACCTGATGCCAGATAGCGTTTGTACTCCTCAATCCTCCAGCAGCACGCCCTCTCACTCTCAGCTCCTTGCGCGCCCCTCACTGACTGAATTGAGGTCTTTTTTAAACCAGGTGCCCTGATTAGCCTGCCTGTCTTAATGGATTCTAGCAGCTTCTTAATTGGTGTCCTAATTAGCCTGCCTGCCTTAACTGGTTCCAGCAAGTTCCTGATTGTTCTGGAACCGCCCCTGTTATCTTACCCAGGGAAAAGGGACCTGCTTAATCTGAGGCTAATATATCTGCCTTCTATCACTCTCCTGTAGCCATCTGGCCCGATCCTGTCACAATACTTATAAGTGATTACGGGTAAAATGCAAGAACCTAACAAAAATTCCCTTGCTAGAAATCTCTTGGTATAGTACCAAGTGTACTCATAGTAATGCCTCAACAATATTCTTGTAACTCAGTCAAATTCCCAGTTTTCATAATTCAGATCCTTATAGTTACTCCTTGGAATATCAAATTAATCTTGATGATAGAAGTTCACTCGGATATGCTCTCCACAGATTTGTGCCATTGCAGAAATTCAATCAGTATTAATTTTGAGCAATCCAGACCTTTGTTTCAGAAGTCAGCTTCATCATCAACACTTTTTAGAGGTCATAAAACATTCTTTTATACCAGCCAGTCATATAGAATCTGAAGCTGAACACGTAAACATTCAGTAAAATAGAAGTCTAGCTAGTATTTAAAAACCTAACAGGGAACAGTTTTTAGACAGACTATTTCCTTCTTCAGAATCTTCAGATTATAATTTTTAAAAACAGTACCAATTATTTTAAAATTCTAAATTTATTGGGAGATGGACAAAAGACTGTGTTCAACTAGTAACATGGGTTGTAAAAATACATATCTAGACTAGCTGTAAATTCAACGCTTTTGATATGTTTATCAGAATGGTGCATTTGCATGAAATAGGAAGACCTAGAATTAGAATCCTTGAGCCCCATAGGCGGAGATCCCTATCAGTATGAAAAACTATATTGATCTGGGATTTTCTAAGAAGCCTACTGAGACTCAATGGGAGCTAGGCACTTAGATCCTGTAACTCTCTTTGAAAATTCTAGCCCCGCTCAATAACTTGCTCCCAGAACATCTTATCACAAATCTATATTACCTTATTAAACAATCATCAATTTTCATATTAAAATTATCAATGCCAATAGTCTTAAATTCCTGCTTTTTGATTCTACTGGTAACCAAATAAGTATGAAAAAGAATTTATCAGACTTAAGTTATGATTATAAGATGTGTTACAGTCTTAACTATATACATATGTTGACACAAATATTATTCCATCATTGATGTCCTGGGCTCTACACCCGAATTTATCTCAGGATCTGTTATATTTCTACCTCCACTAATGAAATCATATACTAAACTTTCATAGCATTTTGCTTCCTTCAAAGCCAAGATAATACATACAATACTGAACAAGGCATCCAATCATTTGTATTTTTTTCATGCACATTTCTCAAGTTCAGATCAACAGACTAACTGTATTTATTCCGTTGCTGCAAATATTTTCAACGTTGTGACCTGTTCACATTATCTTTTTCCATTAATATAGTCAAGGGCATGTATTTTCAATCTTGAAATAGTGATCTTATTTTGAATATTCCTTTTCCTATCCCATCAGGGTGATAAAGGGCCAAGGCTCTTATTGGGAGACCATATGCATTGAGAGATGGACTATATTACAGAAATTCATCCTTCCAATTATACATAGGTAGTTGCTAACTCAAAAATGTTTGCACTGAACTTGGCAAATTACTGTATATTACTTTAACATGCAGATCTTAACTTTTTTTTCTAAAGTCATTTGGCACTACTACACAATACATCACCCAGAAAACAATTTTCAAGAAGCATTCCTAAAAAGTCACTAATTGACTTTGAGAGACAATTAATGACATGGTGAATCAGATCATATACATCTTTGCTAGGTGTCAGCCAAAACCTAGCATGGCTTTAACACCACACTGGATCTCTCAGACAAATCCCTGGAAACTGGCTTATTTGTGAATGTAGTACATGCACTCTCAATGATCTTCAATGAGCTGAACAGAAAGAAACTATTTGTCTGTTTTTAGTTTTATTACTGTTGATAATGGTTTCATTTTATTGGATGCACTAATAGGATAAGGATTTGTTTACTTAAACTACTACAACAGATAACTTCTATTTCTTTATTTTCTTCCATAAGTGTACTAGTGTTATGACATAACTAAACCACTATGTGCTCACTTCAACCAGGCACATTTGCAAATAGTGTAAAAGGAAACTAAGTTTGTTCGGTAAACCTAATGCTTGGCAACTTACTAGTATACCAAAGACCACTGAAGCAAGAGGAAAAGCAAACTGTACAATAACACACTGGATGACAATAGTAATGAGTTGTACTTTGCAATACCAAAACTCTCTTTGAATAGTATATAAAAATCCTGTAGCATTTGGAGAAACTCACTAAAGAGGTAAACGAAGAAATATTTATCCTTAATTAAGCAAGCACTCTGTGTTCCAATTCTCAGTAATAATAAGAAATTTCAGAAATGACAGTTTCTACATATGACTTATACAACAAATGCTAATTTCCCAAACATGGACAGAGACTCAACTGAATTTTGCAATGATGATGAGTTAAGCTGGTTGTCGGTCATGATAAAACTATTTGAAAAATCACAACTTAGTCATGGCCCAGAAAAAAAAGAATTCCGGGAGGGGTATAGACATTGTGGGCTCCCTGTTTCAGCCTCACCCTTAACGAAGATGTTGGATATCTGGTGGTGCTGGGGGCCAGTCTGATCACCAGTTTGGAGCATGTGCCCTCCCCAAACCCCTGTTTCCCTTCCCATACTCTAAGCAGGAGGAAGGGAGTGTGAAGAGAGAAGCAACAGGGGGGACAAAAGGGAAAAAAAGGGAGAGGAGCACAGTTGCTCCCAGTTAAGATCTCAAACCCCACCTATGGCCCAGAAGATGTCTCTGCTGCTCCTGGCACCAAAGCTACAACTTGGCCAGTAAGGTGAGGATTTCCATGGGTTGCATACTCATCTCAAATGTTCCAGTCATGTTTTCTGTAAGTTTCCCAAACCCTAGTTTCATTTTGGCCAAACCTTTTCCCACTGGGCTTAAATTATTTGAAAACTCTCCAATCATGCAGTTTTGACCTTATCAGGCTTAATTTGTTCATGTTCTCTTTCAGCTCATGTTGCTTGAATAGACAAGGATTTTCTATCAATGACACATGGGTCAAAGGCCCTGCCAGAATTTCAAACTATGCTATTGTTGCTAAGGACAGAATCTTTTGCTGATTGAAAAACTATGAGCTGAGGTATATACTTTCCTTTTTCTCATCTCAATTATCTACTCTTGTCTTGAGCTTTGAAAAAAACAAACAAACACAGAAGCTTTGAATTTAATTAAAATTGAAAATCAGTAACTGAACCTGAAAGTCTCCAATATGTCAAGGAAACTAAATCTATAGACAAAAACAGAGTTGATTTAACCTGAATTGAATCAGGTTTAGCAATATAGCCCAGGTGAGTTGTGAAAACAGAAAATAAGTCAACTGCTATTATCACATACTGAAACTGGCACTATTCATTGGTGTATCTGAAGATCATAATTAACATGATCCCGTCAGATAGCACCAAATTTCCTGAGTGACTTGTGGGTTTTTGCATAATTGTGGTGGGTGTCAATAGCAGATTCAAACTCTGCCAGTTCACAGGAATGGCCTTCTCTCAGGCGTCTTTGTGGAAAAGCATATCCACCAAAAGTACAAAGATCTCCCCAATGCTCTCCACCTTGTTGCATCATTTCCATGTGGCCTCATATTCGACAAAAGCCAAGTGAGTTGTTGACAAGTCTGACTTTTGATACAAGTGATAATCAAAATATTTCATATGGTTTAGTATGGCTAATCCTTCCTCACATGCATAGTATGATCCAGTCACCATATATGGAGTCAGGAAGGAATTCTTCATCTACAGGATGCTGAATAAGCTTCAATGGCATTCTTTCACTCTGGATCATCCTTCAAGAATCACCCAATATGTTTGGCAGGGTTGATTTTAAGTGAGTTAGTTCTGATGGCATATTGATTTCATGTTTGTCCCAAACTGACTTTAATTTTAGATGTTTGACAAGACAGTAGATGGAATCCACATCTTGGTTACATAGTGGTTAGTTATACAGTCCTTTTATTATTGAAATTTTCCTGGAGCAGTTCCTTGCAGTGAGAGCGGTCATCTAAGCCCCCTTTCCCAAAATGAGATTGCGGATCTTATAATTGGTCACAGACATAAGGCATGCCCATGAGCGTACCTCATTTTCTTTAGAGGATCACTGACTCAGAATGGCATTGAGGCTAAATGGATAAAAAGTGGGGATGCAGGGTCATCTGTCATGATTAGGCACAGAGTCAAAGTCTGCTACATTAAGAATGAAGAGCCTGGGTAACAATTTGTGTTTATGTTACTAAAGTTTCAGCCTGTTGCTTTTAAACTGAACTGAAGTTTCGGCTGCTTGTATTCCCAAATGGCAGTAACACTACACAATTACCCATTAATAACAATATCCTTCTTTATATGTATTTTATGGAAACAACTTACCTTTGAATAAATTATGTAAACACAATGGGCCTCATTCCAATGAAGTCAATAGAGCTACAATTTGGCTTCAATTTGGCCTGAGCACTGTAAATTGCCTGATTTATGAGTTGTGGCCTCACAATTTTGACTTTAAGCCTGACATATATTTCCCCCCTTATAATTAAAAAGCAATTACCGGTAATTGTTCTGCCTACGTTCTAACAGCTAAAAAATGTTTTTGATTAATTATCAAAATGGTCATTTACTATTAGCAGAACAGATTACTTGGCAGCCCACAATACATTTAAGTAAACTTGTACTTTTAAAAATATCTTAATTAAAATTTAAAATCACAAATTAAGTCATATCTACACTTCAGACAAACCTAACAGGTTATAAATTAAACCATGGGTATGCTTCATACAGTGAACTTAGCCTTTTCTGAGATCAAAAGGCTACACACTAGTGTCAAGCTGGCAGGGTTTATAAATTAATTTAACTCATGTCTAGATAATCATCCAATATTTTAATCAAAGCTCCTGGGGGACTTTTACATTGTGTAAATTAATTTTTGCAGGCAAGTACCTAGAGTGACTTTTAATCTAATCTCGTCAGAGGGGAAAAATTGTTTATTCCAATACTTCATTAAGCATCTCCTCCGGGCCACTAAAAGAGAGACACGAATAATTTTCTCCTGATGACTGTTGTGGCTAGACTTGGACAGCTCACCGTGTGCAAATCTGAGGACTGTAAATGCCGGGATTTCCAGTGCTGTTTGTAAATAAACAGAAATCTGCAGTCAAAATGTATTCAATACGATTATATTCCCAAAGAACCAGAGTGCCCCTGACAGTGGGATTTGAAAAACCCCCCACTGTTTCCCCCTGAAGCCTGGTCATGGCACTCAACAGGGCATGGAAGTGAGTAGGCTGAATTTAAATGTAACTATCATAATATGGTACATGGGGATTTAATTTAGACATCCCAGGTTAGGGTCTTAATTTAAGAGGCCACACTTAAAAGAGCCACAGAGAAGGCAGATGGAAAAGGCTACAAAAAGTTGAGGTAATAGACAGAAGGTGGTGGGGATTATGAAATGATTTCATAGTCTCTCTTTCTCTCTGTACTTTGTCTTGACAGCTGAAATCAGACTATTCAAGATAACTGTCCTCAGAATTTGTAAGGGAGGTGAGGGGGGACACAGCATCTGCTGTGCCAGCCCATCATCTCTGGAACTGGATTCCTCAGTTGGACCAAAAGAAACAGAATTTACAGACCAACAGGGCATGCTGCATGACTTATTTATTTACACACATCTTTTTGGAGAAGGTAGGTTGAATAAGAAGGGGTTCTCTTCTTTTTCTTGAAGGCTTTTGTATGGGGAAAAGTATTGTCATTGTTTTGGTGACATTTTTATATTTTTGTTGTCTTAATGCACCTAAACAATTGTGATAAGTACTACACACTGGAAAAAGTCAGGGAAAGATACTAACTATCCCCTCTTGACTTTTCATAACCTTTTTAATGGATGAATTTAGGATTTTCCTCTCCCCCATTCCCAGTGATAATGTTACAGGCTCTGTTGGACAATGGTTGTGACATCACTAAAAAGGCCATCCAGCCATTAAGAATGTGGCTTTTGAAAACCGCTTACCTCACCATATTCTAATTAACTTTCTATAATACCAACTTCCCTTCATCCATACATCTGGATATTGTGATTGAAAGTTAGTTGTATGCAACTTATTTTGGTAGGCCAGAGTGGGCCCAGTTCACTGAGTGTTGCATCTACCACTGAAAACAATGGGTATGGAGGCTGCTCAGCACCTCACAGGAATAAGCCCAATGAGGGGAGGGGAGCGCTAACATTAGCTCTTTCAGCATGGGTTGTTCCTTTTCTAAAGTTAAAGAAGCCAGAGAGGAAGCTATTTCAGTTTGCAGTCTTGTTAAATGTACAGTCAGAAACACCATTCTGTGCTAGAGTTACTGCACCTAAGACATTGCTGTTCAGATAAAAATCAATACCTAACAGTTGAGTACAGAAAAATCAGGAATTAGGTTCTTGAGCTATTGTGTGTTACAGCTACCAAGAAGGGATACAGAAGTAGTAAATCAAGTTTCTCTCTAATATTTTGTTGTATTAGCTATATTTAAGAACCTACCACTGTGATAAGGATTGTGGATAAGACTGACAATACTACCAAATCAATCATCAATATGGTATACAAAATGTTTTCCCCATGCATCCTAGCAACCAATTCATAGAACTCTAAATCTGGGCCGTAAAAGCAAAAACTGATGCCAAGAGTTCTATGAAATTTTCACAACATACGCAGATTTTCAAGTAGGGGGTTGTTTACACCCTTATTTTCCACAATTTGTTAGAAAAAGTCATACGACTCTTGCACTGCATTCTTTCCTTGAAAAGGCTAAATATAGGTCTGCCATTCTAATCAAAGTTATTCTTGGCTCATCACCTTAAAATTGTCTACCTTTATGTCTTTGTACAGGTTCACACAAAAAGTTGACAAAACCCAGAACTTGGCTGAATTTTTTATAGTATTTATCTCAACACCACAGTTTATTATTTTCAAAGACTATGTTGCCAAGATTTCAGTGGTTTGAACCAAAGGTTAACCAAATGTTATAGCAACGAAATGACTAAGCAACTATGATTCTGTTTCTGGGCTCTTTGTTGCTGTTTTAGAGATGACAGCATGTGAAAGATTAATAAAATACTTTATATTCTTGTGGCCATCCTACTACATCTTTCATGCAAACTCCCCAAATGAAATAAAACATTCAAAACATAGAGTCAACATATTTCCTATCCAAAGAAACAACAATCCATGCTGCTATAAGGCACGATTCCTTTGGCACATTGGCCAGTCAGTCAATTATCATAGGACCAAACCCTGCCTTTACCTTCATAGCAGAAAAGTATCCCCAAGCAGCTGACCTAGTGTGGTTCTGCTGCACAAGAAAAAGAGGGCAGGATTTGCAGACAAGTATGCAAAGGGTTCAGAGCTTGGAAACATGCAAGGGGGAGGCACCTGAGATGAAACAAAGGTAGGTGAGGATACTCTTGTCTTCCCTTTCAGGATGTGTCTACATAACAGATGGGAAGTTGCGAAGTTCAAACCAATGCCCTAAAATTAGCAATCTAGCCGTGGCTACACGGGCAATGGCATGGGCTAGCCACCTGAGCACAATCCTGCCTAAGCCCCTGGTTACATACTGGACAGCTAGTACAAGCTGCTGCAGTCACACTGCTATTTTCAGGCACTAGGTTGAGCTGAGCTGCATGTGTATGGCTACCCAAGCTGGGAATTACACTTCCCAGCTGCTGGTAGCCAGACCCTGAAAGGTGGGAAGCTGGGGCAAAAGCTGCATAAGCAGTTACAATGGTTCATTCACTAGATACATTACAGTGTACCAATACTGTAGCATACTATAATATACAGTGAATTCAATAGAATCACATACACAGTATCAACTGGTTTGCCTTATTTTTTATACTCTCTCTCTCTCTCTATATATATATATGATGGCAAGAGCTTTGTAAATATAGACATTATTAGTTTCACATACCTTTGCACTATTCATAAAATAGTTTTTTGGTCCCCTAAAGCACAAAGATCTTATATTTTGTTTTTCCTTTTTATCAGCCATCTCAGTTCTTTAATGGATAAGCTAGAGAGTAACTGCAGAGCAACATGACATGGCTTCTGAACCCAAGTTATTTTATTTACAGTCATGACTATTCTAATGCACGTCTGCTTTTCATCAAAATGGCCAAAAACCTATAGTACAGAGAGTTAAAAGGAATGTTTGGCAACCACCACAATGACACAATGAATGATAAAAACACTTACAGAGCAGTTACAGTCTACTCTGACAATGATCCAAGAAGCCCTATAATTTCAATAAGAGATGTTTGAACATACACACGCAAAACACTATGCTAACAGCAATATTAAGGGGTGGACTGAGGCCAAAAAAAGGGAAGGAAATTCAAAGTTAAGACTGTTCTTGTGCACAGATGTTAAAATTTTAGTGAGTCTAGTATGTTTGTGCTAATCACATTATTTCCTGCTACCAGGCAATTTAATATACCACATGAATTAGACATAGTTTTTAGAAATAATCTTATTAGTTTAGTCCTATTAAGATACATACCAACCCACTGAACTCAAAGTATGACCATCCATCACCTACAATTCTGCGTATTTGTATCCTGTAATGTATTTTGTTTTGAAAATACTTGTATACTTTATTTGTGGATATATTCAGTCTAAGCTACTAATACAGCTTTAAGTACTCCCACTGTATGAAGACATTTTTGTTAAATTCTCCTATGCTTTCCCTCTTAGTTTCTGTTCATTTATGCCCCATTACTGAAATAATTCAGATTATTATATAAAGAATATAGGTGCCACAAACTATTCAAGATAAGCAATGTTCCACCGTGACCTCTGATTATTACAAATTGCCTCTTTTGGAGTTCCACAACAACTATTATTCCTATAGCTCACCCTGTTGTAATCTTTACATATATTCCATCCATCCCCCCTCAACACCTTTTCACTATTTGCACCCTGTGACAGAACATACCTGTGTCCACACCTTATACACTATTATAATAATCTTTGTACAAAGTACACCTTTGTGAGATGTCATTTAAAAACTCAATTTGCTGATCAATATCATCATGAAAAAATGCACATAGCAGCATTATATGTGAAATTATAAACATAAGCTGAGATCGTGTATAAAAGCATGTTTTCCAGAGAAGTCTGGACTTCTGAGAAGTCTGGACTGGCCAAACCGGTTCCTCAGAGACAAAAAACAAACTGATGCCCAGCCCAGTGTAAACAAGGCTGATGGACCATTACCTGCTAAGTGGCCATTCTTTGGCAGGAAAGGGAACAGGGGCAAAAAATCTACATCTTAGCAAAGAAACAGCATGGAGTTCCCTTCCACACAGACTGCTTGTCGCCTTGCTCCCAGCTGGAAATGCTTCTCAAAGGGGGGACAGGACTACAAAAAAAAGGGGGGGGGCAGACACCCTAAGGCACCCTCCTGTCTCTCTGCCCATAAATTCATCACACCAGAAGGGACAAAGGAAGCAGCCATTGAACTGGGGACTGGATTCTGAATTAAGAAGTTTGGTCAATGAGACTGCTGAAAGCATGCGGTGAGAAAACTTTGCTTTGAATTTAATGTCGTTTGTTAAGCTAGGCACCAGTTGCATTTTATCTTTGTTTTTCTTGTAACCATTTCTGACTTTTATGCCTCATTATGTGTACTCACTTAAAATCTCTCTCTTCATAGTTAATAAACTTGTTTTACTGTTTTATCTAATCCAGTGTGTTTGAATTGAAGTGCCTGGGAAATTCTATTTGGGGTGGCAATCTAAGTGCATATTATGTCTATTAAAGTAACAACACACTTTATATAATTTGCATTGTCCAGGAAAGGGCTGGACAGTACAGGACATACCCACAGTCCTAGATTTCCCCCCAGAAATGTATGTTGGGGGTCACCTTGCAATATAACTAAGGCTGGTAAGAGCCAAGGCTGGGAGTGACTTGCATGCTTGAGGCTGTTTGTGAGCAGTCCAGACTGAAGGCTACAGCAGCAAAGTATTGCAAAGGGTACCCCAGGTTAGCAGGCAAGGTGACACATCAACTCATTACCCTGGGTATGTCACACATCTCATAGCAGATATTTCACCAGCCCTTTGCACATATTCATTATGAGTTCTTTTGATCTACGGCCCATTTTTGTACTCATACATCCTCAGTATCCTGTAATTTAACATCTTGCATCTGAAGAAGTGAGGTTCTTACCCACGAAAGCTTATGCTCCCAATACTTCTGTTAGTCTCAAAGGTGCCACAGGACCCTCTGTTGCTTTTTACAGATTCAGACTAACACGGCTACCCCTCTGATACTTGTAATTTAACACTTATTTTTCACTTTTTGATACAAAGGAAACTGGGTGGCTTTTTTTTGTTTTGTTTTTATTTTTCCCTGGTTGTGTGGATTCATGAGCAGCTGAAGATATGGATGCAACAGCATCTCTTTCAGCAGCAGAGATAAGGAAAGCAAAAAAGTAGCAACAGTAGCATCTTTTAAGAGGGACTTTGCTAAGGTATTTTTCCCTGGAAGAGATCAAGCAAGCAGAATTCAGGTTCAACATGAATTCAGAAAAAGAATATGTGGTCATTCAAATGTCTCAACTGTTTCTTTTACAATAGATACTATAGCTGGGTCAATGGGAAAGCAATATACTTTAGTAGAAGATTCAGGGCCCAATCCTGCAATTACATTGATTTCAGTGAGGCTTCATGATTTAACATGTTTATTCACTATACTATAGATTAAACACCTGGCTCAGAATCTTTGAAATTTTCAATCTGGAGTTTCAGATCTTGAAATTAGGGCTGTCAAGCAATTAAAAAAATTAACCACGATTAATCGCGCTGTTAAATAATATAATACCATTTATTTAAATATTTTTGGATGTTCTCTACATTTTTGAATATATTTATTTTAATTACAACACAGAATACAAAGTGTACAGTGCTCACTTTATATTTTTTTATTACAAATATTTGCAATGTAAAAAACAAAAAAAATTCACCTAATTCAAGTACCGTAGTGCAATCTCTTTATCATGAAAGTTGAACTTACAAATGTTGAATTATGTAACAAAAAAAACCAAAAAAACCCTGCATTAAAAATAGAACATAAAACTTTAGAGCCTACAAGTCCACTCAGTCCTACTTCAGCCAATCACTCAGACAAACAAGTTTGGTTACAATTTGCAGGAGATGCTGCTGCCTGCTTCTTGCTTACGATGTCACCTGAAAGTGAGAACAGGCGTTTGCATGGCACTATTGTAGCTGGTGTCACAAGATAATTACGTGCCAGATGTACTAAAGAGTCATATGTTGCTTCATGCTTCAACCACCATTCCTGAAGGCATGTGTCAATGCTGATGATGGGCTCAGCTTGATAACGATCCAAAGCAGAGCGGGCTGATGCATATTCATTTTCATTATCTGAGTCAGATGCCACCAGCAGAAGGTTGATTTTCTTTTTCGGTGGTTCGGGTTCTGTGGTTTCTGCATCTGAGTGTTGCTCTTTTAAGACTTCTGAAAGCATGCGCCACACCTTGTCCCTCTCAGATTTTGGAAGGCACATCAGATTCTTAAATCTTGGGTCGAGTGCTGTAGCTATTTTTAGAAATCTCACACTGGTACCTTCTTTGCGTTTTGTCAAATCTGCTCTTAAAATGTTCTTAAAACATGTGCTGGGTCATCATCCAAGACTGCTATAACATGAAATATATGGCAGAATGCAGGTAAAACAGAACAGGAGTTATACAATTCTCCCCCAAGGAGTTCAGTCACACATTTAATTAACACATTTTTTTAATGAGCATCATCAGCATGTCCTCTGGAATGGTAGCAGAAGCATGAAGGGGCAAACGAATGTTTAACATATCTGGCACATAAATTCCTTGCAATGCCAGCTACAACAGTGCCATACGAACGCCTGTTCTCACTTTCAGGTGACATTGTAATTAAGAAGCGGGCAGCATTATCTCCCGTAAATGTAAACAAACTTGTTTCTCTTAGCCATTGGCTGAATAAGGAGAAGGGCTGAGTGGACTTGTAGGCTCTAAAGTTTTATATTGTTTTGTTTTTGAGTGCAGTTATGTAACAAAACAAATCTATATTTGTAAGATACACTTTCACGATAGAGATTGCACTACAGTACTTGTATGAGGTGAATTGAAAAATACTATTTCTTTTGTTTATCATTTTTGCAGTGCAAATATTTGTAATAAATAATAATATAAAGTGAGCACTGTACACTTTGTATTCTATGTTGTAATAGAAATCAATACATTTGAAAATGTAGAAAAACATCCAAAAATATTTAATACATTTCAGTTGGTATTCTTTTGTTTAACAGTGCGATTAATCGCGATTACTTTTTTTGAGTTAATCACGTGAGTTAACTGCGATTAATCAACAGCCCTACTTGAAATATTTTAACAAATTAGCTAGCATCACTAAAATGTATGGCTATAATATCCTGTTGTGTAAACCCTTCAAGCCTTACAGCATGCATGTGCCTTCTGATTGAAAATCAGATAATTAACAATCATTAAGGCCCTACTTGAATTGCAGGATGACTGTACAAAAATTGCAGCTGAGTTGCGGACAAGCCATCAAAATTTGTGGAAAAGTAATAATGAACATTATTATTTCCACTAGTAAAGGTCATTATTACTTTTCCCCGATTTTCCACTGTCAGCCACCCAGGGCTGAGAGCGGAGGATCCTGCTGTTGGCTGCCCATGGCTCAGGGCGGGGCGAAGGGACTGAGAGCAGGGACCCAGGGCTGAGAGTGGGGGCTCTAACAATCTTTCGATCGTTACAATGACAGACATAATATAAAGTTGTCATGTTGGAATCTTCCCTTGAAAGGTTTTCAGTTTTTGATTTTTAAAACACAAGCTCACAGAATTATCTGTATTAATCCTGATTTAACTACTGACACATTAAATATATTTGAAAGCAGGACTGTTTTGAAAAATGTAGAGAATACCCACCAAATGCTGGCTAGAACTCATTACTGAGGTGCGGGTATTTTCTTATTCAACAGATCTACTCACAGTAATGACAAATATATGTTTTTATTACTTTTGGGGCAATATAAAGCTGCCCAGGTAGGGCAGCTGGAGTTTTCTTTAGTAAAGGAAAATCTTTGGGTGGGGTAAAGCTGGCATGGCAAGCTCTATGTCACTTGCTTCTGGCCCCCTTCAGGTAGGAGGTAGCAGAATGCTCCCTAGTGAAATATTTCTGCTGGTGTCATTACAGCAGCTGTTTAGTCTGCTTTTAGTTACACTGGGGCCAAAGCAGACGCCCGCTAGGCTTAGGATTGAGGAAGAGGAAAGGAAGTTTACACCTAGTTTTCATTCCGTCAGGTCTTGCCCTGCGCATAGCTTGACTGGACTCAAGGATCCATTTATCGACGGCCCTAGTTGTCTGAGGCCCAGGCTACACTGGCAAGTTTCTGCGCAGTAAAGCGGCTTTATGTGCCGTAACTCCCGAGGTGTACACACTGCCAAGCCACTTAGTGCGCAGAAACTGTGCAGTTGTAGCACTTTAAAAAGGATCACCCCAGTGAGAGGCGTACAGCTTTCAGCGCCAGGGCTACAGCGCTGCGGTGCCAGTGTAGACACCGTGGTCGATTATAGTGCTGCAATTGGCCTCCAGGAGGTGTCCCACAATGCCCGTTCTCGCCTCTCTGGTCATCGGTTTGAACTGCCCTGACGTCAGGTGACCAATCGTCATCCCCACCCCGTACATTCCTTTGGAATTTTGAAAGTCCCCTTCCTGTTTGCTCGGTGACGCTTGCAGTGGTCTCAGCACATCTTTCCAGGTGTCCATGCCTGCTCCATGCACCAGGCGATCCCCTGCTTGCAGCAATGCCGAGCTGCTGGACCTCATCAGCATTTGGGGAGACGAGGCTCTCCAGTCCCAGCTGCGCTCCAGCCACAGGAATTATGATATCTATGGACAAATTTCACGATGCATGACAGAAAGGGGCCATGACCGGGACACACTGCAGTGCAGAGTCAAAGTGAAGGAGCAGCGGAACGCCTACCACAAGGTGCGGGAGGCAAACTGCCACTCTGGTGCTGCGCCCCCAAACTGGCGGTTCTACAAAGAGCTGGACACGATACTCGGCGGTGACCTCACCTCCACTGCAAAGACCACTGTGGATACTTCGGTGGCTCGTGTGCCAGTTGAGGGTGGACCGAGCCAGGAGAAGGAAATCTTGGATGAGGATGTGGACGGGGAGAAGGACCCAGAGGCAGAGGATGACTCAGAGATCAGAGATGCATGCAGCCAGGAGCTCTTCTCTACCCTGGAGGAGGCTAGCCAGTCACAGCTGTCGGATGTTGGCGAAGCGCAAACAGGAGAGGAGGCCCCTGGTAAGTGGATTTGATTTTGGGAATCGCTGAAGCGAGTTGTTGGGGGCAGGAGGATTGCAGAAAGCAGGCTTGTCTCCCACCACATGCCTAGTCTGAGCAGCAGAACAGGCTGTTGATTGACTCCCTCACTTCACTTATGATGTACTCCACCACCGAGAAACAGGAATTGAAGGAGTGGCGGGATAGCGAGAAGAGGGACTGAAAGGAGAACGTGGCACACCAGAATGAAGCCACGGAACAGCTCTTAAAGATTATGGAGTGCCAAGCAGATACGCTCCAGGTGATACTAGCTCTTCAAACCGAGCAGCTCCGTGCCCGCCCTCCCCTGCAGCCGCTGTCGCAAAACTCTTTCCCATGCTCCCCCCAGACACCGCAACCCACTCTTATCAACATCCTGGCTCCAGCCTATTCCTGCGGCATTCCACTCCTCCCCCCTTACAGTCCAGCACTGCGGACTCCCACTACCCATTGCACTCAACACCCATCCCTCTGCAGTTTGGCCCTGCTGAAGTACAGTACCCGCTGCATTGTACTCCAAATGATATGAAGGTTGGATATGATCCCTGGACATACACAAGTCTTTACCCATCCTGGGACACCTTCTCCTCCCGAGACCTTCCCTTCCCTCATCCCCCTCACTGCTGATGTTTTTTTTGTTTGACTCTCTCCTCCAGTTGTTGTTTTTTAATAAAAGAATTGTGTTGGTTTGAAAGCAATCTTTATTCTATTAATTGAAAGCAAAAGCAGCCCTGCAAAGCAACATACAATTATGTTAAACCCACATATTGCATCGTCTGCACCAATCACCTCCTAGCATTACAAGCACTGCACTCCCGAACATACTAACAAATATTAGTGGCTTTCAGCTTCAAATTGCTGTCTCAAAGCATCCCTGATCCTTATGGCAACGTGCTGTGCCCCTCTAATAGCCCTGGTCCCTGGCTGTTCAAACTCAGCCTCCAGACACTGGGCCTCTGTGGTCCAGCCCTGACTGAAGCTTTCACCCTTCCCTTCACAGATATTATGGAGCGTACAGCATGCGGCTATAAGCATAGGAATATTGTCATCGGCCATGTCCTGCTTCCCACAGAGGTAGTGCCAGTGGGCTTTTAAACAGCCAAAAGCACACTCAACAGTCATTCTGCACTTGCTCAGCCTGTTGAACCACTCCTTGCTTCTATCAAGTTGCTCCGTGTATGTCTTCATAAGCCATGGCATTAAGGGGTAGCTGGGGGTCTCCCAGGATCACAATGGGTATTTCAACTTCCCCTATGGTGATCTTCTGGTCTGGGAAGAAAGTCCCTGCATGTAGCTTCCTGAACAGGCCACTGTTCCGAAAGATGCATGTGTCATGCACCTTTCCGGATCAGCCTGCGTTAATGTCTGTGAAACGCCCATGGTGATCCACAAGCGCCTGGAGAACCATTGAGATATACCCCTTGCGATTAATGTACTCGGTAGCTAGGTGGTCTGGTGCCAGAATTGGAATATGTGTGCCATCTATCGCCCCTCCGCAGTTAGGAAAGCCCACTTGTGCAAAGCCATCTACGATGTCACGCATGGTGCCCAGAGTCATGGTCTTTCACAGCAGGATGAGATTTATGGCCCTGCACACTTCCGTCAACACGAGTCCAATGGTAGACTTTCCCACTCCAAACTGGTTAGCAACCTATCGGTAGCACTCTGGAGTAGCCAGCTTCCATAGTGCAATCGCCACATGCTTCTCCAACAGCAGGCAAGCTCTCATTTTCGCGTCCTTGCACCGCAGGGCTGGGGTGAGCTCATCACACAGTCCCATGAATGTGGCTTTCCTCATCCGAAAGTTCTGCAGCCACTGCTCGTCATCCAAGATGTGCATCATGATGTGATCCCACCGAGTCGGCTTGTTTCCCGAGCCCAAAAGCGGAGTTCCACTGTGGTCAGCACCTCCGTGAATGCCACAAGCAATCTCATGTTGTAGTTACTATGCGTGGCAAAATCAATGTTGCACTCCTCTTGCCTTTGTAGTTTAAGGAATAACTCCACTGCCACTCATGACGTGTTGGTCAGAGCGAGCAGCATACTCAGGATCCATTCCTGCAGCTTGAAGAGGCAGGGCGTGCAGTACACAAACCGCTGAAAGATGGTGTCAAATGCGGACGGAAGCACAGGGATTACTGGGATGCAAAGCAATGCATCACGGGGCATTGGTACAGGATTCAGGAGGTCCCGTGACCCCCTTCGCCTTCCCACAACTCTTAGCGGCAGAAGAGGAAGAGATGCTCTGTGGAATAGCTGCCCAGAGTGCACTGCTCCGAATACCGCCGCAAGTGTGAACAAGCTATTGTGAACACAGGCAGCTGACAGTGTGAACACACAACACTATTTCCCTTCATCACTCTCTGAGCAGCGCAGTAACTCTGCCAGTGTAGACATGCACTTAGTAACAATACTGTAAAGCAAACCCAACATACTACCAATTTATTATCAGAACAGATGAACACTTAATCAGAAATAGCTAAGCAAGAAATAAAAAGACATGGAATGAGGAGACCCACTTATGTTAGAACATACGCAGATGTGAACTTACCAGTCCAATTTGTAAAGAAAACAAATTGCAAAGAAATTATGAAAGAATTCAACAAAGTTTAATTGGCTAGAGAGTAAAATAAATAACAAAGAAAAATGCATAAACTAACCATAACTTTCAAAACCTAAAATTTAACAAACAGAAGATGTGAAGTGCCTTGCTCTGAAATAAACTCCATAAGACAGCCAAGAACTAGTAATGGGAATTAAATCAATTTGTGCTGTAAAATATAACAAAAGGCCCACCCCACCATCTTTTGAATGCAAAACTTCCACTGACTTCAGTGAAAATATGTGAATTGACTGCGAGCCTTTTACAACTTTACAGCGCTTCACAAACATTAACAAAGTAAATCTCACAACTCACCCAGTACTAGGTAAGTGTAGTTTCCCCATATTACAGTTGGTGAAAACACTCAGAGGGATAAGTGACCGTTCCTCAGGGATTCAGAGTGAGTAAACTGAAAAGCCAGGTTTAAAATTGAGACGTTCCTGCCTCTCAAACCTCTGCTTAGTCCATTAGACCATACTGCTTTGTTAAGAGTGCCTTATTCATGAAGTTGGAGTTGCAGTCTTTTGATGACACTTCATGTTTTTTATATTTTTAGACAGTCTCTTGTTGTAGGTATATATAGAGAGATCAAAAAACCCCAAACTTCTGTGATTTGCCTATCTAACATACTTATATCTCTCTTCTACTATAATATCTGAGCACCTCACAATTTTTAATGTATTTATCCTCAACACCCCTGTGTGGTAGGGAAATACTATTATCCCCATTTTACCGATGGGGAACTGAGGCACAAAGGACCAGAGTTATCAAGGTATGTAGGTGTTGTTCTGCTCAATATTACAGAGCCTAGCTGATTTAGAAGCCTAAGGGTACCTCAACACGGCCCTGCAGTTTGGACTACAGGAGTGTGTCTTGCAGCATGTACTAGAGAGCTGCACTGTAACTCCCACGTGGATGTTGCGGGCGTGAACTAAAAGGTAAGTGGTTTACATTAACATACTCCTCTGCACTAAGTTAATGTGAACCATGTACCTTTTTGTGCCTGCACCATCTGCATGGCGGAGTTACAGCACAGCATACTAGTGCACACGGCAATTCTCACCCCTGTAAGTCTGAACTGTGGGGCCACACAGGGTCTCATTTTCAAAAGTGAAAAGTTAATGGGTCTTACGCTTGTCTGTTACAGCTGTCCCCCTGCTGCATTCCTTTTTTCCCCTCTCCTTTCTGTTTGTCCTGTGTGGCCGCCCCTCCCGGTCATTGTACTAACTAAAGTCACAGCCCTATTCATAGGAATGGCTTGTACAGACTAACTGGAGCCATTGCTCTGCCTAGGGAGGGGGCTTCTTGCTTCTTTGTTTGGTTCCTTTGTTCAGTCCCGGGCTCGGTGTGGGGGGCGCTGCCCAGAAATGCAAGACCTGAAGTGGCCAACTAATTAAGCATATGAGTCATACCTGTGGCTCAGAACATGCCCAGGCATGCCTATGCTTACCTGCAGCCTTTCCCTGCCTTCTCTCCTCCCCTGTATCAAGAGGAGCCAATCAAAAGTACTGGTGGGGGGCACTGCCTGAGTTTGCCTTTAAAGCCGGACATTTTCTGATCAGAGCTCGGAGAAGGTCCTTGCTTTGCCACCTGGTCTGATCAGCTAGGGGTCTTTGGGGGGCCCCCTCCCCGCTCTCGTTTGTTTTTGAGCGTACCCCCGTTTTTAAACTCCCCTCCCACGAACAACGAATTTGTGCCTGGAGATCTCCTGATTATTGTAAGCGAATCGAGTCCTCTCTCCATCCTCCGATGCTACTGCCGTTCCTGTCTCTGTGCTTGCTGCTGTCCTGGGGAATGGTAAGAACTCCCTCTTGCAAACTCCCCCTGTCCTAGCTGCTGGCCTTGTTTCCCCAGCAGACAGACTCAAGCTAACTCCTTGGTCTGTATCTGTAATCTGTTTCTGGCTCCGCAACACCTTTGCTGCTAGAAATAAGCCTGTGCCGCTGCTAGGCTGTGCCTTCCTGGACTGTATCCTGGGCTGCCGGCTTGCAGCCACCCCACTGCTGCGGCCACCACTAGCGCCCCCCCCCCCAGGTTGTACCCTGGGCACACACCACTCTTCCCTCTGGAACTGCTCCCCCTCCCGATCAAAGAAGTGGCAGGGAGTGTAAGGTGCACCTATTAGAATCAGGTTCTTAGTCCAGATAAGTTGTAATTTCATTTTGCATAGCTGTGGTTAAGTTAGGTTTAAAGAATTGTTTGTATTGTGCTCTGTAAGTTAGGTTTAAAAAATTGTTGCATTGTGTTCTGTTACTTGCTAATTTGTGTAGTCTTGGTTAAGTTAGATCATAGATGAGATTTTGCTGTGTTCTGTATAATTGTGGTTAAGTCTGTCTTCCCGCTACCCCGCCCCGAGCTTGCCTGTGTCTCCCCCCAGAGCTCCCCAGTCACTCGTTGCAGTCTCTCTGCTGTTTAAACTTGCAGCCTGTCTGCTCTCTGTCTCCCTGAGTTTAAATCTCCCTCCGCAGCACCTCTGCCTTTGGTCTCTGCTCCACCACGTGCTCCTCTTCCCCCATCCCCCAACCTCATTCCTCTAACCACTGCCTTTCTCTCTCTCTCTCTCTTAATCCCTTCCCCCACGTGCTCACCCCGCTCCTATTGCTGCCAAACCTCAATTGTATTACTAAAGTCTAGCATAAACCCCCATTGGTTACCCTTTTCCTTTCTAACACACCTCACATTTTACATTTACACCACTGTGACATATTTTTACCTAGAGTTGTTGGTTATTTAACACATTTTACCCATAACTGTTAGTTGGTTATATGCTGCTGTGACACACCCTTTACATAGAAACTGTTAGCTACTTGTTACATTTATACTTCAGTGTTAATTGGTTACCAACTGTATTGTACCCCACTATTGAAACCCCCTATCCTATTTACTAAAAGAAACCCCTCCCCAATTGTCTACCTTAACAAACCCCATACCCCTCACTATTGAATTTTCCCTGTTTTTACATTTTCTTAATAAAGTTTATTTTGCACCCCACCAGTGCAGTAGTTGTCCCCCAAGATCCCCTACCTGCTGGCGGGGTCAACGCTCTGAAGTCAATTGGACATCGCAATGGTGAGCAGAGCAACGCCTAAGTACCTTTAAAAATCTAGGCCAAAGAAACTGAATGACTTGACTAGAATCTACGGAAGAGCAGAAAATTAAACCTGGGTCTCCCACATCCCATGCTAATGTCCTAATCACTGGATCATCTGTCCTCTGACTCATATCACATCATGATCATATCTAATAGCATAAGAAATGCTAGGAGAAATAGTTCAAGCTACTGAACACAACCACATTACTCTGCTTGCGTGAGAGATTTTCATACTCTCTACAATCAATTATTTTCCACATTGAAAGTCCATGATACTGAAACTAATAATTTTGACATTTTTTTTTCTCATTTCTTCTTTCACTTATTTTCTCAAGTGGTAGTACTGTAATAATTAGTGGGCCCAGTAAACTTCCACAATCTTTCTTCAATATCTCTTCTACCTCTTAAAAATATCTTTAAATACTTCCTAGAATTGCAGCTGTCCAGCAGTACTTCTAAGAGTCTCTGCTTACAGAACTGCTAATCAAGCTGAGCAACAGAGAGGTGAGCCAATGAAAAAGGTTGGAAGGACAAGCATTTCAAAGACATATAACAACTTTCCAAAATAAAGACATCTGGCATACACTGTTTCCAACCTAAAATATGAAGAATGCAGTTTCACTTATGCTTACTGTGCCCAGTATTCTGAATCATATGGGCATAGTAGTTCTCACTCTCTTGGAAATAATAAAATCTTTCTAACTATTGGACAGTATTCCCTGGATGCTTAGATTGTAAGAGTTGTTTGACAATTTTTAAGCTTTATGGTTGCAGAAGACAAATTTGATGTCACCAAAGAAAAATATTTGCATGAAGAAAATTGATTTAATTCTTATGTGCCTAATCTGGACAAAAATAAATGGTATTAATTATTATACAATCAACCCATTTCTATCTAACTCATTTGGTTGAATATTTAATAAAATGACATTGCAAGGATGCTAAAATAATCTAATCCCTGACAAAAAGCATCTTAATACAGAACAATCTTTCCGTACATGTGTTTTCCACATATAATTTTCCAGCCCCCGAAGGCTATGGAACTTCATATTGGTTCCCATTTAAACTACCTGCCTTTTCCTTGTAAAAACTATTAATAAATCCTAAAAATGAAAACTAAGGACTTCTTCAAATACTTAGTACCAGGCATAGTGCTTCCCACTGTGAGTAGACCCAAATAACTCAACAGGATTACTCAAAGTTTTAATTATATAGTTTTCAGCTCCTCCAAAGAGAGCTAGACATAGTGCCTACACTAAATATCTGAAGCAGAAAACTAAGCATCTCCTGCAAAACAGGATAAAGCATCATTTTAGGATTGCATATTTATTTTAAGTCAATATTTTATGCACTCAGGTTTGTTTGAAATATATTCCCCACAATCAAAACTGCTAATATTCTAAGTTATGATTAATCAAGGTATTGTACAGGTATATAACTTGGAGTACACACGCTTTTCAGATCCAAGTATCTTTACAACTACTGCCAATCTTTACCTTCAAGGCAGAGAAAAATATTTCTTATGGAAAACTAAAGGGCTAGTTAAAGAAAAAACAGAAGAGAAAATAAAGAATGCCACCTATGGAATTTTACTTAAGTTGAATGACTGTAAATGCTAGCCAAGCAACCATAGCAGCAGAAAATAAACATAATTGCAACAGTTTCTAGATGACACTTGTACATGTTGTAGATTACAACACTGCCCATATGGAGATATCATTTAAACTGATACACAAAATGTAATAAACACTGTAGAATACTATAAACAAAGTTATCTAATTAACCTAAGTAAAACGGAACATAATACCTATGATAGCAAAGCATCGAAGTATTAACTATTATTGTAATACTTTTGCTACTTATATACTTGGCATAACTTTAAAATCTCTTAGGAGAAACACCCTTACTCAGGGAATGGAAAGAATGTTCTTAAGGACTGTGGAGGAAAAGTATTCTTAAAGTCCATTCCCAAAAGACCACATGATGATGCTGGTAGATAGAGACACGTGTTTTGAGGATTTAGCTGTGATATGTCCCTCATTAAAAGATATCTGTCCTCCTGTCAATGTGTCCCACAATGTCCAGGCCCTTTTGGATTGCCCGCTATGAGTGGTGATCATATCTTTCATTTCTCTTTTAGCAGATTATGCCATTACTTCTCAGATGCAGATATAGACACTGTGGCACATAGTCTTGAAGTGCCAAAAGTGACCTACTGCACATTGCTCTATCATGACCTGACCCTGAAGGTCATCTAAAAACTACAACTGGGTTTATCATGCAATTGCCTGCCTGTTAAGTAAGGCAGACAAGCATGAGAGAGACCAGTCCTCTATTGCATACATTGTCTGCCTATCCAGTAAGGGGCCATTTCAAAATCCTTGATTCCTTTACTTCAAGCTCTAAATAGGCTAAGGCAAATCCTTCAGAGAGAGTTTTTTGCTTCACACTCCGCCACTGACAATGTTTTGATTAAGAGGCTGAGACAGATAGAGCCCAAAGATCCAGATAAGCACAAGTCTTGCCACTTTGAGCGAATGTTGCAAGATTTCTCTTTTTAGCAAAACTGAGTTGCAAAATGGCTTCAAGCTGGATACTTTAGTAAACAAACCTCTAGCTTTGATTCTTTGAAAACATAACTGGCTTTAATCTATGGCAGGGGTTCTCAAACTTCATTGCACAGTGACCCCCTTCTGACAACAAAAATTACTACATGACCCAGGAAGGGGGATCGAAGCCTGAGTCCGTCTGATTCCCACCACCCCGGGTGGGGAGCCAAAGTCAAAGCCCGAGCCCCACTGCCCTGGACAGGGTAGCGGTCAAAGTCGAAGCCCAAGGGCTTCAGCCCCAGCCAGGGGGCGTGTACCCTGAGCCCAATCCCTCGGGCTTCGGCTTCAGTCCCAAGCCCCAGTTTGAGAACCGCTGATCTATGGAGAAGGGCATAGGGACTTTGTTCCTCTTCCTTGAGGGAACTGATGTACTCTGTAAATATTATTGTGATGGGCACTTTAAAAATATGCCAAGTAATACTGGTGATAAAACATATGGGATTATTATCAGGATATTATACATCTGTTAGCTACAGCAACTCTTTAATGACCTATATAGAAGTTTTGGGAGTGCAAGATATGCTGTATGTGACTTAAATTCTTATGCAGTTAGAAATAAAAGGGAAGGCGTTCTTTAGTAAAAGTGTGTTTTTCTGATGCAAGGCGACAAGCAGTCTGTGTGGAAGGGAACTCCATGCTGTTTCTTTGCTAAGATGTAGATTTTTTGCCCCTGTTCCCTTTCCTGCCAAAGAATGGCCACTTAGCAGGTAATGGTCCATCAGCCTTGTTTACACTGGGCTGGGCATCAGTTTGTTTTTTGTCTCTGAGGAACCGGTTTGGCCAGTCCAGACTTCTCAGAAGTCCAGACTTCTCTGGAAAACATGCTTTTATACACGATCTCAGCTTATGTTTATAATTTCACATATAATGCTGCTATGTGCATTTTTTCATGATGATATTGATCAGCAAATTGAGTTTTTAAATGACATCTCACAAAGGTGTACTTTGTACAAAGATTATTATAATAGTGTATAAGGTGTGGACACAGGTATGTTCTGTCACAGGGTGCAAATAGTGAAAAGGTGTTGGGGGGGATGGATGGAATATATGTAAAGATTACAACAGGGTGAGCTATAGGGATAATAGTTGTTGTGGAACTCCAAAAGAGACAATTTGTAATAATCAGAGGTCACGGTGGAACATTGCTTATCTTAAAAATTATTTATTATTTGTGTTAGCATAGCACTTACGAGTCCTAGTCATGGACCAGACGCCACTTTGCTAAATGTTGTACAAACACAGAGCAAAAAGATTGTCCCTGCCCCAAGATGTCTTCAGCTTGAAGAAAAAAAAAAATAGTGACGGTTTTCTACATGTGGAGCAACAAATGTTATCGATTACATCTCTACCTAACTGTATAAATGTCTGGAAAAGAATCAGAAAATCTTGCAAATTGGCCAAGCTTGCTACTAAGAAATGGATGGCTCCACTTCATGTTTTAAAAAAGTATGGAGATACTCAGAAAAGAGACCTCCTTACTCAATATATCTGTTTCCTCTGCATATTCTAAGTTAGATGTGCTCACTTCAGTGATAAAGAGTGGTTACTTACAATACAGTAAGTGTGGTTCTTCAAATGGTGGATCCTAGTCTACCTCTTGTTTTGAGAATTTGAGGAGAGGGCATTTACAACAACACTGTTCCTCTAGTCTCTTCTGACTATTAAGCCCTGCTCCAAGGACTCAAAAAAGACGCTCCATGCGTCTTAATCCTCCCCTTGCTGATAGAATATCATAGCTCCAAACTAAGACGGCCTGCAAATACTGTCAAACTTTTGTCACCATGTTATTCTTAGATAAGAAACATTCATGAAACCTTTACAGTATTTTAGCAATTAGTTCAGAAGACTTCAGCAGAAAATTTACATTCAAAGGCTGCACCTGAATGCCTAGTATTTAACATCTACAGACTACATAGGATGAGCGCAAAAGTAACAATACTTTAAAAAAAAAAAATGGTATTGGGTGACCCCAATCAGAATGCTATTAAAATGTGCAAGGTAGCTTCAAATGCTATTGCTTCAGAAGGCCAGACAAATAAAAAGAAGCCCTAGCTGAAAAGAGTGTGTGCGTAAAATAATTTCACTATTTACATAGTATGCCTTTAAAAAAAACAAAAAGCTAATTTAGTGGGTGCCGCTTGGAGTACTAACAATTTGTTTTGGTCAGTTCTGGACAGTTTTACTAGTTTTGTTTTTATTTCTATAACAGCCCATAAATAACTGGGCCAAGAATATTTCTGAAGGGCCAAATTCATGTCCCCAGCACAGAAGCTGGGTAAATGAATGTTACAAGGGGGATATACAGGAAGATGTGGGAAGAAAAGGAATCCTTCATAACCCAGAGATAGGGCATGAATCAGTTTTGTAGCCAGTTTGTGGCTGCTGCTGAAGCCTCTGAGTCACAGCACACTATGTTCCTCCTACAGAGACCACTGGCCCAGATCATTTGCATGGTTTGTCAGTCCACTGGCTACACCTTTTCCCTTTCCTCAGCCAGGAACTTGAGGTACAGATTCTCCTAGGCAATATTCTACATCCTATCCCCCTCATGAAGCAGAACTCTGGTGGATTTGCCCCTGAGAACATATTTGCATGAGACTTAGGCCTGGTCTACACTAACCCCCCAAGTCGAAGTAAGGTATGCAACTTCAGCTACGTGAATAACGTAGCTGAAGTCGACATACCTTACTTCGAACTTACCGCGGTTCAGACGCGGTCCACACGTGGCAGGCAGGCTCCCCCGTCGACTCCGCGGTACTCCTCTCGTTGAGCTGGAGTACCACAGTCGACGGCGAGCACTTCCTGGTTCGATTTATCGCGTCCAGACCAGACGCGATAAATCGAACCAGGAAGTTCGATTTCCAGCCGCCGAACTAGCGGCTAAGTATAGACCAGCCCTAAGACAGAGGTGGGCAAACTACAGCCCAGGGGCTGCATCCGGCCCTCCAGATTTTTTAATGCAGCCCTCGAGCTCCCGCTGGGAAGCAGGGTTGGGGGCTTACGCCACTCCACGTGGCTCCTGGAAGCAGTGGCATGTCCCCCCTCCGGTTCGTACGGGTAGGGGTAGCCAGGGGGCTCTGCATGCTGCCCTTGCCCCAAGTGGCGCCCCCACAGCTCCCATTGGCCTGGGAGGCACCTGCGGACAGCACCTGTGGACAGGGCAGCACACAGAGCTGCCTGGCCACGCCTCTGTGTAAGAGCCGGAGGGGGGGACATGCCGCTGCTTCTGGGAGCTGCTTGAGGTAAGCACCGCCCAGAGCCTGCACACTTGAACCCTGCCCGCACCCCAACCCTGATCCCCTTCCCACCCTCCGAATCCCTCAGTCCCAGCCCGGAGCACCCACCTGCACCCCGAACCCCTCATTCCCAGCCCCACTCTAGAGCCCACACCCCCAGCTGGAGCCCTCACCTCCTCCCACACCCCAACCCCCAATTTCATGAGCATTCATAGCCCACCATACAATTTCCATACACAGATGTGGCCCTCGGGCCAAAAAGTTTGCCCACCCCTGGGCTAGGATGTCTAAAAAACCCTTATTTATATAAACAATGGGTGTTCTTACCACTCTTCTGGTAGTTTTAATAAAGTCAGCATTACAGAAAAACAATTCAACAAAGTAATTACTCATACAAAATCTTATGTAAAACATGAATAAGCACAGTCCTACACAGACCTGTCATTTGAACAGACATCACCTCATAACTGCTTAAACAACCTCAATCTCTTCAAACTTGGAAAAAGTCATATTACTCAAACACAGCTATTTTCATGTAATTACTTCCATATTCCAAGCGAATGGAACTATTTAGACAGGTTTATGAGCTGATCTTGCTTTTGAGTGACAGACAAATGCACAGGAGGAGGGCTATATGTTTTGCCAACTACTTTTCATTGCGTTGGCATAAAAACTGCTTGATAAAGGAAATAAACAACCTCATTGTGGTAATTATACTCTATCTTATGCATACTGGAAAAAAACCTTGCCATCTTATGTATAGGAAACAGAACATCTCAAGGTTAGGGAAAGCAATAATAATTATTTAATTAATTATTGATAAAATCACTGTTATCTAGATTTGGTTCATTTTGACCAACTCTGCTTTTCTAAAATAACATTAGTGATATTTGGACACACGGCCATGAAACTTTCACTGCTTTAAAAATGTTCAGACTGTTAACTTAGACCCTGAAAAGCACACAGTTCTAAGAAGAAATATATATATTAATAAATCCCATGTTGACGATAAATAACAAATTCAAAGCTAGGCTTTCACCTTTGGGCCTATTGGGAACATTCAATATCAGCATGAGTCTAAGATGTGGTGAGTTTTTACTATGAAAGATACAGTGCATCATATAGTCATACACAATTCATATTCAAATAATCAATGTACACATCTATAGCTATTTAAATTTATTATAAATTGAAGGTAAAAGCCATACTATTTTTAGTGTAACAAATTATATACAACATTACAGAATGGTACCATACCCTAAATTATGGGGCTGTATTTTGTTTTCTTTTAATCTGCATGACAATACAGATGCTATAATGTTCTTTCTGAATTTCTCCTCATTACACCATAATGTACAATACACACCATAAAAAGTTAATATTAAAACATGGAGAAATATCTTTAAAAAAACTAGCCAGATGAATTAAAATGAGCAAATTTGCTTGCCCCTTTGTTTTAAGAACAGAAACCCGTAAAGAGCTGATATTCAAAGATCTTTCTTTTACATTTTGCAATGTAATTCTCAGAACTTTAATGGTTTAAAGGAAAAAAGGTTAGAGATCCAAATTACCCACAGCAAACATTATCACACTCTAAAAATGTAAAATATTTTAAACATATTCAGATGTTAGGCTGAAACCCTGCAGACTTTTAGATCAGACCTACAATTTCTGACAAGTACATGCCAGGACATAGGCAGACCAAATAGTTCAAATGAAGGCCAAAATGATCTACATGGTTTATTTTATTTTAGTTTGGCTGGAATAGGCTGGTCAGACTTTGGCTATGGAATACTTAGAAAAAAAAATCATTAGGATCATCTCAAAAGCAAGCTATAAACATCTGTAGGGAGTACCTCTGACACTAAAATCTCATCACTGACAAGCATGAATACCAGTCCCCCAACCACTTTTACTGGTTAACTGAAACCAAATTAAAGCTGTCATCTTTACAAGGGAGTCAGAATTTTCTCTCTAGCCAATACGTAATTTTTTGCTATGTAACATACACTATCATTAATTAGATAAAATAAACTATTACTGTTAAAATTGTCTTTGGCACATGAGACAAGTGAATCCATTTCTGTATTGATGGTCTATAGTGAAAGGGGACTCTCTAACTGATATTGTACCAATCAATTGGCACCACTCACTGGATAATGGATGGTCTATGCTTTTGTCCATATTGGTGGCATTTCTCAGAACCACTGGATTTCACCGTGCAAAATGTCAGTAAATAACACTCAAGCTAAGGTTCTCAACAGAAATAGCATAAAATAGACAGATCCTGAGCTTCAAATCAAGTGAAACAATTTTAAAAGGCAATTTCTTTAAGGATGGCAATATGCTTAATGGAATAATTAATATTTTTCAAAAGAAAACAAAAAATTGAACATCATATTACAGTATGAATGGAAAGGAGATTTAACACTGTGGTACTGAATAGATGTACTTGGCCAGAGCAACATGGATCTTGGCTTGTTATCTTTTCAACTCTAAAGGTCTCAGAACTCTATGGACAGGTAACACTTGTTAAATCTACTACAGTGCATTGCCCCCGATCAAACTCTGTTTTGTTTCCCCACCATCACAATCAATGCTGTTTTAAAATAACCAAGGAGGAATGGGAAAGGAGGCCAAAAGAAGCATAAAATACCTGTAAAGTACAGTTCATCATCCGCACTATGTAATCAAACTGCTGGTGGTCCAGTATTGCCCGATTTTGCTGAACATGCAGGCTTAGCTCCTGTGTGAGGCACTGTCGAGCTGCCTTTCCTTTTAGTGCCCTCAACGCAGCGGGCAGAGTCTGCAGAGACGAAATCCTAACCTCATTAAAATGAACTGAAATGTCACTGAAATACTGGCTGTCTTTAATTCTTTGTCAAGACACTTCAAATAAGAACAGTAAATTAAAAGTCCAAATGAATCCAGAGCCAGAACATCAAATTCTCATGATAACTGATTTTTTGCTAAACAAGGCATTGACTTTCAAGCTCTGATTGCTCTTTTTAGATACACCATTAATAAACTGCAGAAATTTTCTGCTAAATCTCGAAGTGGGGAAAAATGAATACAGATAAGTAACAAAATGAATATGAAATCAGTCAGAAGATTATTGTGCATGAGAGTGAGGGCTCTCTGTCACTCTGGTAGAGACAGAACATATGACGGGCTAGGTTCTGAGAATCTGTCCTGATATATAGTGAATTATAAAGTGTTTCAGCATGAAATTGGGATGGACACATTATTCACAAGCAGTGGAGCCACTTGTATGTTATGCAGATCATCCCAAACAAGTGCCAATAAAATCTTTATACCATGCCATGATTTATTCTAAATAAACTACATATTTTATGGAAAAACTATTTTAAATATACTTGGAAAAATTATTACGAATTTTATTGGGATTCTTTCATACCCCTCCACTACTAAAGCCAAGTGACTTAGTACATGAACTCATCTATACAGGTCTCCATGGAGAGCAAATTTATAGCTAAATTTTAGAAATCTCTACAAATTTCCTAAAATAACTTTTCCAGACATAATATCTAGAATTCACTTCTAATATATGTCATTTTACAGCCTTGATGAGTTCTGACATAATTAAACTACGTTCCTATTTCAGGATTGAATACTGTCTGGCATGAACCACAGATCTGTGAAATCTAAAAGGCAACTTCCTCCAAATCTAATGAGTGGGGGAGAAATAACATTTCTGGATCAACTTTTCCCCCTCCCTTTAAATGCAGACACTAGAAGTTGCTCAGAGGTTTTGAGTGTTGGAAATAGTCTCAAAAGAGGTGGATTTGTGGGCACAAGGCAGGTGAGACAAAGACACTTAAGAATTCATTTTATCACATGGATTTCACCACTATATATGTGATATATGTACAAAACTGGGGAAAAAAATAGTAGAATTAAAGCTCTAATTTGTTTTCTGAATCAAGTTGACAGTCCACTTGGTTTTCTGTCCTGAGCTTTTTGTTGTAAAAAAAATAAAATAAATGATATGCTGTTGAATTAATAGTTGTAAAATTCAATAGACGGAATCCACAAAAGCTGGCCATATCTGAAAGTAATAAAACTATCAAGGACAACAATTGTGGCAAGTTACTAGTGGATTTTACTAAAAATGAGTCAGTCAAATAGTTAAGCACTGTCTTGTGTTCTATACATTGCACTAAATTCTGTTATCACTTTTAAAACAGACAAGAATTAACTTAGTTGAAAAGTTCAATAGAGCACCTGTTGGCAAACAATGAGATTAAATGACTATGCCTATATTTTGTTTACATTCCTCACAACTGGAACAATTAGGCTGAAACTCTCAATTATCTTTTTTGTAAACCCATATGGAAAATAATATGTGATGAATAATCTCTGGATGGTTAGCCAAAAATTGAATGATCATACTGAACATTAAAAACAGGTCTTCAGAGGGAGCAATTGCGCACTACCATATGGTACTGTATTTAGACCATTTGGTGGTTATACTGCTTACCATATCACTCATTTAAATGACTGAACAGATAATGAACATTAAAAAACACAACAAGAAATGTGACAGGGTTTGTGAGGAGGTCACTCAGTCACTTACCATGTGCTAGTTTAACTTGGAGGCAGTAAATGCTTATTTAGGAGAGTTAACTTTATTATTATTATTACCTTTTCAGTCTCCAAATTTTTATTTTCAAATATGAATGAGATGCAGTTTCTAACAACTTCCAGCCTCTGTGCACTGTTGAAAACTGTACTGGCCTTTTCCATTATGGAAACTAACAAAAAAAGAGTACACACAGATGTGAAACAGTTTCTCTGTAAAAGCCACAAATAGTAATTAGACAGTACTTTTAGAAAAATCCTAACATGGCTTCAAGTCTAAATTTTATTTTGCTAAGTTGTTTGTCATTATTAGGCTTATATGAGAAGGAATTTACAAACTGTTAAGTAGCCTTTAAAAACAAGTTCTTGCTCAGTCTTGCTTTTCTTCAGTTACCCTTATGCAGGACAGCCTGCCGCTGGCTTGCTGGTGGTCATGCTCTGAATTTTAAGTGGAGTATTTATTTGCTTGTTTTGGTTGTCTGTTTCATATAGACAACCAGACTCCAACCTGTAAAACTAAATTAATGGTATTAACGTACTAATTGAGTCTGGATTTCAAGATCACGATCTTAACCAATATGGCATGAAAAAAGTGAATTCTATGACCCTGTCATTTATTTTCATCTTACTGTACAGGGTGTGACAAAGTTCCTCCTCTATCTTGGTGGGTCCTGTGCTTATTGGCGGATTTTCTTGCCTCAGAGATTCACCATGTGGGTTGGGGAACAGCCCAGAGACCTTCCCCTCTGGAAGAACCCACAGTCCAGGTCAATTGGGAGGTTTGGGGGGAACCTGGGCCCGCCCTCTACTCCGGGTTCCAGCCCAGGGCCCTGTGGACTGCAGCTGTCTATAGTGCCTCCTGTAACAGCTGCATGACAGCTACAACTCCCTGGGCTACTTCTCCATGGCCTCCTCCAAACACCTTCCTTATTCTCACCACAGGACCTTCCTCCCGGTGTCTGATAACACTTGTGCTCCTCGGTCCTCCAGCACACACCCTCTCACTCTCAGCTCCTTGCACCTCTTGCTCCCAGCTCCTCACACTCACACCACAAACTGAAGTGAGCTCCTTTTTAAAGCCCAGGTGCCCTGATTAGCCTGCCTTAATTGATTCTAGCAGCTTCTTCTTAATTGACTCCAGGTGTCCTAATTAGCCTGCCTGCCTTAACTGGTTCTAGCAGGTTCCCGATTACTCTAATGCAGCCCCTGCTCTGGTCACTCAGGGAACAGAAAACTACTCATCCAGTGACCAGTATATTTGCCCTCTACCAGACTCCTGTACCCCACTGGTCTGGGTCTGTCACAAGGGATGGAAATCACAGTTACATGAGCACAACAGTATTTCTTTTTTTAAAATTTCTTCCCTTCCTGGCTCCTCGTCTTAATCTCTCTTCTTTGGTTTGTCCACATACACAGATTCATGTTGGAGTTGCTACCAGGCCAGTTGATAATGAATTAGTGTAGAACCTTTCTTCGGCTCCATCTCACAATGCTAACCATACTTTTTTTTTTACACTCACCAAACTCAATATTACAGAAACACTTCAAATTTCTGTTTGTAATTTCACTTTCCTAAAGTTATACTCTCTCTCTCTGACAACCTCTTTGTTATGCATGCTTTGCATCTTTGTTTTGCCTTGCTGCAAAAGCGTACAACCATATCGGTTATCTTTCCTAAGTTTTAAATCCAACAAACTGCAGTGGCTAATTAAAATAGGTCTTATTTTTTAGCTGGTTGTAGGTTAAACAACTGCATATTTGCCTGGTTTTTAAAGAAACAAAACACAAAGCATTTATTAAATAAATTGATAGTTCACTATCCATTACTTCTGTTATCATGTACACCGAAACAAGTGTAAAGCAGACACTCAAGTCTTGCATGCAACCTGATGTATCTCATTCTTCTACTAAAACAAAGGGGGTAATTCATCATTTTCACATGAGGATTCTTACACTCAAAAATGTGCAAATAAATGAACCATGACAAATTTCAGGTAGCCAGATTTTTCTGTTGACAGTCCAATGAACATTGTGTATATTGTGCTAAGAACCATCCTTTTTGATAACCTAATTAAATAATACATGGTTCCTTAAAGTAGAGGAACCTAGAGCTGCTTCAAAGAATTTACAAAACTGGATCCTCCATAATAAAAATCCTCAGAAGAATCAAGCATTTAAATGATCTTCTGACTTGAAAAGCAAGTTTACAACCCAGTTCTCCTATCTAGAATTTGCTGAATTCTAGAGATTATTTGATAGAAGATCTAGCATTCTCTTGCTCTTGCTCTCCCTCTCCCCCTCCACCTTCCCCCCATCAAAAATAGAATGCCATGTATGTGAGAGCAGAATATGCCTTCCCCTCCCCCCACACACATAGGAGCTCCTATGTGTGCTGACATAGCCAACATGAGGAAGGGGAATTAATATTAAAAAGGTGTGCACTGGAAAATCTACAGTTCAATCAGATAAAGGCAAGTTCCTCATTTCTTTGGGAAACTTTCTACCTGCATTTGTTCTGAGAAAGTTTATAATACCTAGCTCTTATTAAAAAAGGTATTGAAATGGCACATTGATCTTACATTAATTCTGAAACCAACCCACTACATAAGTGCTGAATTGGGAACAACAAATTTGATATATTAATGATATGTTCAATTCATTACGATAGGAATTCCCTTCTTGCCTTCCCTCATCTCTCAGTAAAACACCCCATTAAAACACATTTTAATTAAAGTAGATGTTTTCACTCATGCTAATATGGATTTATAAATATACGGCAGATAACAATGCAACATACCAACAGGCGGACCAGCAGGAACTACACACTTTTTTTCTACCCGAGTAGCAGGTGGTGCACTTTGGTTCTTAGCCAGGCCTTCTTGAATTAGCTCCTGAACCTGGCTGTCATTAATTTTGGGGAAAGGAAGGATATGAACTCGTAAATGGGATCCCTCCGTGGGCCGTGGAACTTTCTGGAATGCCATGTGAGGATTTGGATTCTCCTACAACCAAAAAACATAACATCTTACACTAAAATAGTTATTTTATATTAACACTTCATATAGAAGCAGCACAATATCTTGGAACACAGACAAATAAAGAGTAATCACTGAGTTGTCACACAATAGGTGAAGTTGGCAGGTGCTCCCCGCTACTGAAAAAGGCCTTAGTCTTTGTAACAGCACCAGAACATTTTAGCATTACAATAATCTTTGCACAAGCACAAAAAATTCTTCTACCTTTTGCAGGCATTGAATATTTGGCTTGTTGAAAAAGCGTAAAGCCCAATTTCATGGACAATTTGTGTGCCCCTTATGCTTAAAGAACAAAAACTCTACATACTCAAAATGTTATGTTCCAAATTCTCATCAATCCAATCCCCTTAACTGTAACTTTATCAACTTCACTTTTATGATTTTAAAGGATTTTATGAACTGTTTAATTCCTGGGTAAGCTCACATGATGTTGAAATGACAGAGAAATGTCACAGTATGCTCCTCAGCCACACAATTTACAAAATGAGTTTTGTTGGCATTCAAAGCAACTCAGAGGAGAAAGGGAGAAAATGGAAATGATTGCTTAAATTAAGCCAGATAAACTTAACTTAGTGCACAACTGACACTTAGCTGGTAGGTAACCCAAACAGCCAACCCTTTCACTATTGGAAAGGTTAGAGGAGTGGTGTGATACACAGTCATTTCACTATGTTGAGTAGCTGAAATACATAAATGTCTCCAGGCACACAGACACCATAATAATGAACACAAAATAAGAATTTAATAGAGTAATTTCTTAGTCATAGAGTAAGAATGCACAAAACCTTGTTCTATCTGTATTAATTACAAGATACATAATTTTTGGAAGGAATTCAATTAAAATTTCACCCTCGGTATAAGTTTCAGGTTTCCTCTGCTCTCTTGCAGCACAACAGAGCAGTGATAGCATATTGAATCTTTCTGGAAATCCAAGGGATTTTCTGTTTGTCCAATCAAGTCTACATCATTATAGCAAGGGCAAATGAAAGTGTTAAGTGATCTTCTGCATGACTGGTTACGTATATGTTGTCTATAACGTATTTCTCTCCTCTGAGCAAGGTAAGAACTAGTGTGTTCCTTGCACATTCACTGAAATTTGTAGAATAGTGTCTGCGGCAGACAATATATAAATTAGAGAGTTAGAAAGGGGAGTGCTTTAGGAACATCAATATGAGGACTTTGATGAGAGAGTTCTTTTGGTCTATGGTACAAAACTATCTGGTTTCTGTCCATTATGTTGCAGAGACTGGATTTTCCTTGCTTCTTTCATGCCCAGATCTAGCATAGTTTCTCTACACAGTCAGGAGAAGGAGTATTTCAAGACCTCAGTATATAAATATAAAATTTACAAAGTGAAAATGCAGTTTTGTGTACCACACTTTACCAGGTTTCCATCAGTGGGCATGTCTCTGTAGCTACTAAACTCCTCCTGAAGAGAAGCTCAATATGGCTCTATAGCTCACTGTATGCACTAGACACAACTTGGAGGATATGGACAAAAATCAACTAGAAGAAGAAAAGAAGGGCCAAAACCACAACAGCAAAACAGATATGTAACAGGGAGTTGGGACATAGGGTCTTTGAATCAGAGAAATGGAAAAGTTCAGAGGTCATCTTGTATGCAGTGTAGTTGTGGCCATATGGGTCGCAAGATATTAGAGACACAAGGTGGGTGAGGTAATATCTTTTATTGGACCAATTTGGACAATCTTGTCCAGGGCCGCCCGGGGGGGGGGGCAAGTGGGGCAATTTGCCCCAGGCCCCGAGCCCCACAGGGGCCCCGCGAGCCCTGGCCCGGCGGCAGTCCGGGTCTTCGGCAGCATTTCGGTGGTGGGGGGTCCTTCAGTCCTGCTGAAGACGCGGAGCGACTGAAGGGCCCCCCGCCGCCGAAATCCTGGACCGCCGCCGGGTGAGTACAAGAGCCGCAGCTCCGCCGCTTTGCCCCAGGCCCTCTGAATCTTCTGGGTGGCCCTGATCTTGTCTCTCTCACCAACAGAAGTTGGTCCAATAAAAGAGATTATCTCACCCACCATGTCTCTCTACAAGTCATCTTGTCTATTCAATGGAAATTAATGTAGTATGGTTCCCTAAAGAATATTCTCCAAGGTTTTTGCTTTTTTCAGTTTTAAATAACCTAAGAGATTAGGACTTCCATTATTCCTTTTGGAAGGCTATTTCACAGTGTAACAGATATTACCATTAACAAATATTTTGTGATATTCACCCTAAATTTTCCTTTCCTCATATTTTTACATTATTCTTATAGTTACTTATTTAACCATTTTTGTTTATAAAAGTGCCTAAAGTTTCTGAGCATTGTACAAAGTGTTAAGAAGACATCTGTACTGCTGCAAAACTATGGGTTTCCGATCACTAAAATCAACCTTAATTAAGCAAAAGCATGGAAGAAGAGAGAGAGAGAGGCCTTACACCATGCCTTAAAAATGTACAGATCCTGGATCTGATGGGGGAAAAACCAAATTCTACATACTAAGAATGTCCTGGGGAGAGAGACTATCTTCCTTATGCCTCCAATATAGATATGGCAAAGAACCTTAAAATCCCTCTAGGCTGAAATCAGACTTGGTGTGTGATTTTCACCACTGGAGTCTCACCTTCATCCCAGATAGTTCATCTTTTGCAGATAATTTGAATATAAAAATAATCTTTGAGGATGAGATATAGGGAGCGAACGCTGAGGATACTGATAGGCATGGCCATCAGCAGTAGCGTATTTACCCTTAGAAAACTAGATAGTACTATCAGGTCATTCAATCTTCCTGAGTAGACCAGTAAAATAAGTCTTCTGACATGATGGGGGCAAAAGTAAGTTTTAATGTCAAACAGAAGGAGGTGACTGGACCATATCAGGACAGTTTTGAACCTTCTAAAAACTCAGTTCAAAACCAATATCTAAAGAATATTCCACCTATATGGATAGAGCCCCAATCCAGATGAGAAAGGCTAATATCAGATGTATGATCTTGAGACAGCCCAGTATAGCTATTGTCTGCATGGATGCTGAAATCATTTAAGACAGTAAGCTGGGGTAGGTCCATGAAACTAAGTGAAACAAAAGCTCTGCAGTACAACACGGTGACCTTGACCACCTCCTCTGCACCTCACTAACCAATTACTCTCTGAGCCTTGGTATTTACAAATACCAGTAAATGTCTACCACATAATCTATAAGGAAAGCTTAAAATAACTAGGTGTGAGAAAAGAAGACTATAGGGGGACAGCCTTCAAATGTGTTAAGGACTGTTATAAAGAGGGCAGTGATCAATTACTCTTCAAGACCACTGAAGGTAGGACAATCTGCAGATTTAGGTTAGATATTAGGAAAAGCTTTCTAACTATAAGAATAGTTAAGTTCTGGAATAGGGTTACACCAAGGGAGGTTATGGAATCCCCATCGCTACAGGTTTTTAAGAACAGGTTGGACAAACAATTGTCAGGGATGGACTAGGTATACTTGGTCCTGCATAAGCATGTAGGGATGGACTAAATGACCTCTCAAGGTTGCTTCCAGCCCTACATTTCTAGGATTGTATATGCCTCATGCCTTAGTGGTCACCAAGTCAAGGTCCTAGAAAAGACATCATGTGTCAACTCCTTTTAAAACAAGAGGATAAAGAGTACCAAGACCAATGACAGCCCTTCAACCAATGGACTGTGATGAAATTAAAATTATTTTAAAGCATAAGCTATAAAGTAATCAATTTAATTAGAAAAAACATGCTTCAAAACAATATTATTTCAAAATTGTATTAGAGCTTTTTATGGAACATTGCAACTTTAAAAAAAACGTCTACAGTTCTCAATCCTAAAAACCTTTTAAGTTTTTCCCACCCTTGATCTGAAATGCTTTGATCTAAGAATTATTTGTCAAGCAAAACTAGTTTAAAGTATAACAAATTCATCCTCTCCATCTGAAGAAAACAGAAATTGGCCTAATCTTCCAAACATTAATTTGGATACTATGCAAGGTCCTTAAAGCAGCTCAGCTGAAGAAACATTGGGGCTCAAGTGATTTTATTTTTATACAAAAGGTATCTAAATCGTCCCTCAGTCTGATAAGCAATACTTGCAGGGATGGTAATATGATATTAAGAAAAATTTGGTGAAACTGAGATTTGCAACCCTGGCTCAATGCAAATGTTAATATATTTGTATTAATAGTTTTTGCCTGGGTAAAAAGCCTTGTGCCAATATAGATGCATTTAGACTGATCTGGAGCATTATGCATAGCTGCAAAGATTTCTGAATATACTCAATCCCTGAAAAGAATTTTAAATTATTCAGGAACGCTGGACTCAGAAAAGATAGTTAAAGACATGACAATTCACATCCATTCATATTTCATTCACCATTCTGTGTTCTTTATTACTTACTTTTTAGTCCAAAAAACCCATTTGCCCCCCCACCACAAATTGCAAGTTAGAGATCCTTTCTAAGTAAAAAAGAAAAAACTGTGCAACATTATGTTCAGAGCAGGGCAGGACATTGATTTATCTGTTCTATTAGGCCTGGTCTACACTAACACCCCAATTCGATCTAAGGTACGCAACTTCAGCTACGTGAATAACGTAGCTGAAGTCGACATACCTTAGTTCGAATTTACCGCGGTTCAGACGCGGTCCACACGCGGCAGGCAGGCTCCCCCGTCGACTCCGCGGTACTCCTCTCGCTGAGGTGGAGTACCGCAGTCGACGGCGAGCACTTCCTGGTTCGACTTATCGCATCCAGACCAGACGCGATAAATCGAACCCGGAAGTTCGATTGCCAGCCGTCGAACTACCGCAGTAGTGTAGACCTAGCCTTAGAATGATCTCTACATTAGCTGCTACGTAATCAGTATGAGGCTGGCCTCAGTCTCAACACTTATGTGCTGTGCTGCAACGGAATCACGTAATAGGCTTCTATAACTGTCGTGTCTACTCAGGATATCTGGTTGGTTTGCTGTGGCTCTGTAGGCTGTCTTGGGATCTCTCTGTACCGCTATCAATGCAGTGCTTCTCTTACATGCAGACGTGTGTGTTCTGCCTCTTAGTAAATGTAGCAGAAGCCTACTTTTTTCAGGAAGACCTCTCCCATAGTTGGTATTAATAGCATTGTATCTCACTGCTACTGGGTGGTGAGAATGTCAATCAGATTGATAAGAGATTTACTCTTCAATCAGCTACTTTCTGGGATTCATTGTTAATCATGCCAGTCACATTCTTACATTATTTGTAGTGAGGTTCTGCCTAGGAGCCCAGGCACAGATCAGAGCTCCATTGTACCAGGTGCTGTGCAAACACAAAGAACTCGAAGTCTACATATAAGACAAGAGGGAACTGATGGATACACCAAACAAACATGGGAGCACAAGGTAGTAACAAGACTATATTGCTGAGCAAGGGAAGAGCAGTCAAAACATACCAGTTAACTAATTACTAACAAGTTCTTTGTAGGCATCACAGCAGAGGAGAATTTTAAGATGGGATATTAAGGAGGGCAATGAGGTGACTTTATGAGCGTTTAAGAGGAGCTCCTTCCATGCATGGGGGAGCAGAAGAGAGAGTGTAAAATGCTTGTTTTAAAATTTAAGAAATTGGCAATGAAGGCTAGCATCATTAGCAGAGCAGAGGTGGGGACTGATATCTCGATAGTGTATACAAAATAACTCATGGTACGGGTAATAAGCCATGAAGGACTTAAAAATGAAGATGACTACTTTGCGTTTCATGCGGTGGAGAAGGGTGAGCCACTGTAGGGTTGCAAGAAAGGTGTGGAATGGTTGAAGTGATGAACCATGAAAATGAAGTTTACAGCTGTTTTTAAATGGATACAAATGGTACTAAGTTGCATTTCTCATGGACAGAGATGACAATGTTGCAGTAGTCAAGATGAGAAATGAGGAGGGTCTGGAGAGAGATTCAGCTACGTGGACAGAAAGAAAAGGCCACTATTACAACCCTGGCTGAGTCCCCCTCTCATTGCATAGTCGCCTAATCCTTGCTTTCAAGCCACTCAGGTCTGTGTAGCCTCAGGGGATAAGAGGGAAGGTCCTCTCATGGATCGTTAAAAGATAGGACAAAAAGATAAGAATAAAAGGTCAGTTTTCACAGTGGAGAGAGGTTCCACAAAGATCTATACTGGGACCAGTGCTGATCAACAGATTCATAAATGATCTGGAAAACGGGGTAAACAGTGAGGTGGTAAAGTTTACAGATGATACTAAATTACTCAAGTTCGTTAAGTCCAAAGCTGACTGCAAAGAGTTACAAAGGGATCTCATAAAACTGGGTGACTTGGCAACAAAATGGCAGATCAAATTCAACATTGGTAAATACAAAATAATGCACATTGGAAAATCTAACCTCAACTATATTCCTTAAATAGTTAGAGCCAAATTCTACCCTCATTTATGATATACGATCTCATTGAGTCCAATGTTGTTGAATGGGGCATGAGGAAAGAATTTGACCCTTTGCAGGGAAAACAGTAAAATTCAGCCTTTAGCTTTATTGAGACAAATTCTCAATGAAATCAAACTAGGGAGTACTGGGCAAGCCTGAGATGTCTAGAAGGTAATAAGCGATAACATGGAGTGTATATGTGGGGATATTCTAGCCAAATCCTAATCTCTTAGATACTTCCAAGGGAGGTTATTAATACTTACTATGTCAGCAGGAAAGTCAACAGACAAATTATATCCCATATCATTTTTTCAGAAGATGCCAGTGTATTTCATATCATATTAGAACAACATGTGTGTCATGTTATAACTCTGGTAAAGAAATGTTAAGAGAACAACATCATGAGGTCAGCCTTTAAAAATTGTAAGTTTTCACATTTCCAGCCAAGTTTATCAAACTTGGCTGCATTGAGGGTATTGTTCCAGTGTAGTATCATTAGTCTTTCATTCCCATAGTCTTCTACAATTACCATGACAGAGGAGGTCCTGTTAAAAGCTGCAGCAAAAAGTTTTAAAAAAACAAAGAAGCGGAACTGGATGGCTATGAATTTGGGAAGTGTGATATCCAGTTCAGTTTTTCACCTCTTAGTCACTAGTTTTAAATCCATCCCAGATAAGTAGTAACCAAATGTCAACACAAGCTGATGGCTGTTTATGTATTTAATTTTACGAAAGATACAAGAAGGCTCTTCTGTTCTCTGGCAAAATTCTATCTGTAAAGTTTGTCAATCCAGCATCAGACTAAATGATTGAAGGTCTTCTTAGCTAGCACTTTAATCCTTTAGCATGCACCTTGAAAAATTACATCTGAGAAGGCTTTTCAAGCCATACGTTTTGATATTATGAAATGTGGAAAATCAATGCCAGTGATTAATCACACTAATGCGGATTCTCTGCTTCTAAAAAATAAGTCCTGAATAGGATCTGCATGCTGATAAATGTAGATGATGTGCAGCACTTATTCTGTAGAAAAATGTTTCCATCTTTCTGTCTACTTAAAATCAAATGATCAAGATTCACATTATGACCCCCCCACTTAAATTATGGGGAAAATCAAGCCTTATACTACAAAAATTCCTCAGAATAAGTGCCTGTATTATGCCATTCCAGGTGTGAAATCATTAGGAATGTAAGTCTAAACTGATCAACCTCACTACATAAAAATAGTAGGGAACAGTTGTCAAATTAATCCCTTCAATGCGTTGGGAGTTTAAGAATGATTACACCAGGGAACCCTTTGCATAACGTTTGGAATGTGTGCACCATGATGCTCTCTATTTAAATAGATTCAGATTTTAATATATGTGGCTGTATGCATGACAGTCTGAGGAATATCACTTAATTGTTAACTACAATTTGTCACTGGTGGTAACTTTGTTTTCAAGTAATTTTATAAGGTCAGTGATTTAAAATATTTATGCTCATACATTAGACTAAAATGAATGAATATTGACTCTCCATTTTAAGAAATGTTAAAAGTATTGTCTAAATAGTCATATGCGCTTAGCGTTTCCCAAATGTGGCCACCATGGCCATATGTGGCCACCAGGGGTTTTTCTTGCGGCCACAGCCTCCTGGGTAGTGATTGGGAGGTCAGGGGAGGGCGGCAAAGCATTCACCCTTCCCTGGGGCCACCAGTAGGAGTTGGGCCCTGCCCCCCTCTGGATCCACAAACGCCAGAGGAGCAGGCAGCCTGTGTGAGTTCCCCTCTTTCACAGGGGCAGTGGGGCTCGGGCGTCTGGCTCCGGCCACGGGGCTTCTGGTTCCGGCTGCAGGGCTTTGGGCTCCGGCCTCACCACCCTCCCCCCATCGACCATGGCCCCCGCCTTCCCCAGCCCTCCATTGCCCTGGCCCCCGCTGCCTCCCTACCCACCTCTCCATTCAGAGCTTGATTTGTCCCCCAGCTTACCAGGGCTGAGTAAGTCTGCTGTGAAAAGCGATATTAACAAACGTACAAATATCACTTTTCAAAGGAGCAGACTAGCAAGTCTAAAAAACAAACAAACCAGCAACCAAAAAAACCAGAAGTAACAACAAAAAAGAAAAGAACTCGCAAAGCACCTTATTTTGTTTCTATTCTGTTTGTCCAGTAAAGAATAGCGACAACTGTACATTATTTTTATTACTGAGTCTGAAAAAAACCCTACATAAATAAATTACAATGATTTGGACATGGATATGTGCATATTTATTTGTTTTTCCTAAAGTTAATTAAGTATTTTAGGGAAAATTGTCAGAGTGACCACCTCTAAGGCCACCAAAAATTTTCTTGTGAGAACCCCTGGCTTTGGGCTTGTCTACACAGGGGTTTAAAAGAGGATCAAATGCAGTGAATGCAGTTTGAAAATGGTTTGCATACACACAACATAATCCATCACTGTGCACTCACTCCACATTTGCCATGAACTCTGGAGTCTTCTTGCCAAGTGGACTAGGTTTTGCTGCAAATTGAATTAGCGTGGTCTAATGTTCATGTGGACAAAACTGCTGCATACCATTTTTTCCCCATGTTTCCAACAGTGCCTTGTAAGTCAACCATTACTGACCTGCCTGTCCACCAGTGTGCCTTCCGCTGACTCTGATGTCAAGTTCTCAGGACATCACCTCCTCCCCATAAAGGCTGGCACAGAGCCAGAATTCACCCATTTGTTCCTGGATCTGAGCGTATCAGCATTCTTGTGATGCAACCACAACAGCGCTCCAGAAGTCCCACAACATGCTTTGCCCAGCTGTTTAAAGCTGTGCCGGGACCTTGGATCTCATTGCTATCTGGGGAGAAGTGTTGGTGCAGAAAGCTCTTGTGGTCAGCCACCTGAATAAAAACCTTTTTATGGACATTGCCAAGCAAATTTCTGAGAGGGGCCATGACTGGGATGCCAACCAATGCCAGATAAAGATCAAGCAACTTGGGAGTAAGTACACTGAAAGGGGGGACAAAAGGATACAATTTGGCAAGGGGCATGTGACCTGTCCATTTTATGATGAGCTTGCAGGATCCTACACAATTATAGCACAACCTGTCCAAGACACCATGTGGAGCCCGCTGGCCACACTTTCCTGCCCACTACGGACAACCAGCAAGGCCTACTGTAGGATGAGTGGGAAAGGATGCCAGAGAGGAGCTGTGCCCTGATAGACAATGATCTTTTTGGGACCCAGGACCCTGACACTGGTCAGTTGGAAATCCAGCCGCAATAATACTCTTCTGCAAAGTACCCAATTCTTGCCTTGCATTGGCTGAGGTTAGGTCCCAGCCAGAAACCCAGTCCAGAACTGAAGAGGCAGATTCCCTGGAGGGAACTTTGGAAGGGAAGTACCTATCCTTCCAATTTTTTTTATTATTATTGTGTTATATTGTCTTTCTATATTCTATTCCGGGTGCCCCATGGAGGCAGCCATTTCAGATGAACGTGAGCTAGGAGCCCTTCCAAATATCCAGCCCTTGTGCCCTCCTTGCCTCCATCGGCCCACACTCTTTGGCACACCCCCACCAATGTTTCCAAAATGGTGGCTGTTCCACATGAGTGACTGGCCTCTGTCTCATGCTAAAGCCATGAGACTAGTGACAGTTTTCAAGACCGTGGCATAGAAGGTGCTTGCTCATTTGCCTGTTTTCCTTTCCCATTCCCTTATTTTTCCTGCCCGGCAAATGCCCTTCCTGCCCTATAATAATATATGAGTGTCATAACTATAAAGGGAAGGGTAACAGCTCTCCTGTGTACAGTACTAAAATCCCTCCTGGCCAGAGACTCCAAAATCCTTTTACCTGTAAAGGGTTAAGAAGCTCGGGTAACCTGGCTGACACTTGACCCAAAGGACCAATAAGGGGACAAGATACTTTCAAATCTTGGGGGGGGGGAAAGGCTTTTGTTTGTGGTTTTTGTTTAAGGGGTTGTTCGCTCTTGGGACTGAGAGGGACCAGACATCAATCCAGGTTCTCCCCATCTTTCTAAACAAGTCTCTCATATTTCAAACTTGTAAGTAAAAAAGCCAGGCAAGGCGTCTTAGTTTTACTTTGTTTTCTCAACTTGTAAATGTACCTTTTACCAGAGTGTTTATCTTTGTTTGCTGTACTTTGAACCTAAGACAGAGGGGGGTCCTCTGAGCTCTTTAAGTTTGATTACCCTGTAAAGTTATTTTCCATACTGATTTTACAGAGATGATTTTTACCTTTTTCTTTAATTAAAAGTCTTCTTTTTAAGAACCTGATTGATTTCTCCTTGTTTTAAGATCCAAGGGGGTCTGGATCTGTATTCACCAGGAGTTGGTGAAGGGAAGGAGGGGGGGAAGGGTCAAATTCTCCTTGTTTTAAGATCCAAGGGGGTTTGGATCTGTATTCACCAGGGAATTGGTGAGAGGTTTCTAAAAGCTTCCCAGGGAAGGGAATGGTGGCAGCGGACCAGAACTAAGCTGGTAATTAAGCTTAGAAGTCCTCATGCAGGCCCCCACACTTGTACCCTAAAGTTCAAAGTGGGGATACAGCCTTGACAATGAGATATACCTATCTCAGAGAACTGGAAGGGACCCCGACAGGTCATCAAGTCCAGCCCCCTGCCTTCACTAGCAGGACCAAGTACTGATTTTGCCCCAGAGCCCTAAGTGGCCCCCTCAAGGATTGAACTCACAACCCTTGGTTTAGCAGGCCAAAGCTCAAACCACTGAGCTATCCCTCCCTATTCGCCTACCTGAAATGGCAGCAGGCAGCATGGCGCAGCTTCAGCCTCTGCCCAAGCCTCCCTCCTGCAGCACATTCAAATAATGAAAAAATAATTTGTGCGGAGTGCAACAGTTTATTAAGACAACATTTAGAGGGAAAGAAGTTTGGTTGTGTTCATAGTATACATGGACATCACATGCCTGGTAAAGGTGAAAACAGAACTCTTCCCTGATGAGATTTAAATGTCCTGTAATGTACATTCTAGCTGACAATCATTGCAGGACTCTATCTATTTTTCTTTGCACTTTATGTCTGCAATGGAGATAAAGCAGAACTTAAGACTGAGAAACTGCTCAATTTTGGTTCACACATTATAGGGAATTGGCTGCTCATTCCCCCAATATAGTTCACAAGCCCCTTCCACTCTTGCAGCACTTCTGGGATGACCATCCTGGTGAGCAACTTCAATGTATATCTTTCTGGTTTGCCCTTTGGCTTTTTGAATAAGACTATTCTCTGCTTTCTAGTCTCCCGCCTCTGTGTAATAGCATCAAGAGTCAGGGCAACCTAAAGCGGATGCAGAGGAGATTACTATCTGGCTTGGCACCCCGATGCCCTCCATAACCCCTCCAAACCCACAGATGCAACTCAAATGCACAAACAAAACTGGAGCATAATTCCACTCCCGCACCCCCATCCCCCACGCCACTAAGGCACAGTGGCAAATTGCATATGCAGCAGACAGTAAAGTCACATACACATACTAAAAAAAAAAAAAAAAAAAAGTCCTATCATGGACTGTCTGGAATATGAACAATAAGTGACTGTTTCCCCCCCACACACACTACCACATCACCTGCAATAGCCAGACCATCAAGGACAGGGCCTCTATCTACTGTTGAGAGGCTGGCCCACCTGAGGGGGCAAAAAAGAGACTCAGGAAGAGATGTTTGGTCAACTCATAGCAAAGTCCCAGAGAAAAAACGCATTGACTGAGAGGTAGAGGCAGTACATGATGAAGCAGAAAGAGAAAGAAATGTAGCTCTCCTAGGAGACTGTGGCAGTAGCCAAGGAAAACAATAGCCATGGCCAAGGAGAGCATGGAAAAAGACAAGCAGATATAGAGGCAACTCATAGACATTATCCAGTAGCCAGTATTGTCCAGAGGCTGAAGGACATGCTCCTGCTAGACCAGCAAGCCATGCAGTCCCATAGACTGGGACCCAGCATCTCCTTCAGCCTTCTGGACAATACTGGCTACTGGGACCAGCAGCAACTCCTTCCCATAAAACACACACAACACACGTCCCAAACACCATTCTCCTCTCAGGTCCATCATCTGCTCATCAAGAACACTGGCTCTTGGGAGCCAGCATTTTTGAGCCCTGCAACATACATGAAAATTTTGAGCAATAGCACTCAACCCCAGTATCCTTGCATACAAGAAGAGGCAGAGGGAATATAAGCCTGCAATTTTAAACCCTTCTTTCAACCTTGTTATTTTTGCAGATTGAATTGTTTGGTTTGCACTGTTGTTTTATATAAAGGTTTTCTTTTTGACGGTTAGTTGGTTGACAGTTTTGGTAAATGTATTTTCAAATAAAAAGGTATTATTTATCCATCAGTTCAATTAAAACTTTATTTTTGGCTTTGTTACTGTTGTTTCTAATAAAAATCGCTAAAAATCCATTTTGGTCCACTATGACTCATCATGGCATGTAACACAAAATCCTTTAAGTAAAGCTAAAATAATTCATTTGGTTTTACAAAAGTATATAGGCAATGTCCCCCTTCCATCACCATAAACAATACCGCACTACTCACAGCTATCCCAACCTGCCTCCATAGATTAGCAGCTGAATGTCCACACATGTTCAACCTTGCGATTCCAAACATGAACAAAAGGCATCCCTGACAATATTCTACTGGGTGTTAGTGTTCTCTATGGGATGCCTGGCTGCTTGCTTGAACCACCAAGTAAGTCTCTGCACCTCCGCCTACCATCCATTGCTAAGGCTATCCTCCTTGGTCTCACAGATATTGTGCACAACACAACATGAAGCTATAATGATTGGGGCATTTTTTTTCCTGATACTTTCATATGATTCCATAAGCAGTGCCATCTGCCTTTCAAATGACCAAATGCACTCTCAACCTCCATTCTGTACCTACTCAGGCAATAGTTAAACTGTTCGTTCCTTCTTTCCAAATGGCCTGTGGATAGCTTCATTAACCAGGGAATCAGAGGAAAGGAGGGGTGTCCCCGAATAACTGTCCCAACCTCCATGCCATTAATGCAGAATGAATGTCTCCCACCATTCTACATAGGTTGGTAGGGCCCAGAAATGGTACAGCTGGCACTTGAACCGATCCTCTGGTTCCAACAGCTCAGCATCCTCATTTTGATGCAACAGTTTTGCAGTGTTGTCCTGTTGCTGGAGGAGCCAGTGATGCTGCCATTGAATATTCTCCTGGACCCACAGCATCTGCTCGGTGGTGTGGCAGGGAAAGTCTAATGCTGAATGTGTCTGGGTTTGAATGCTGTAATACAGTCCAAGCAGCCTCTTTGTATTCACACTTGCCATGATAGTGGAGCTGTGAATTTCTGGGTCCATGCTAGCAGACAGCAATTTGAAAATTGTGCTAGCCCACCCAAGAAGCAAGCCTGGGGCGCAGGCAGCAGAAATATGGGCTTTAAAAAAAAAATCTAATCTCCCTGGCTTCTACTTTGAATCCCATGATTTACAGCAAGAACAGTCCAATGATGCACGCTGCTCAACCATGAAATAAAGGATCTAAGGATACCCCCCAAGAACACTACTCCCTCAGCTCACAGTAAACCACTGCTCTATGTTCACACAATGCGAATTGAAAATGGAACAGGCATCCTGTTCTCATGCTATTGATGTGACTTGTGTGCTGCGAGTTACCAAACCAAAGCCTACCGAGGTCACACATTACAGAGTTTTGGGATAACCTATGGATGTTAATCTCACTTTAACTGGCAATTTCCTTGATACTTAGAGATTACAGGTTTAAAGGAAATTCACTTGAAAAAAAGCCTTTAACTTTACATTACTTTGTATGAATTTCCATGTTTTAGAAAAAGTGTAAAAGTGGAAAGTAATTCTGGGAAGGGGGATGTAAAGGAGATGGGGACAGTAGAGCTGCTGGTTGAAAAAAACATGCTGGAGGCAGGGAAGACAGCAAAGCTGTCATGTGGTGGGTGGCTTGGAGGATCACAGGGTAAGCCAGAGACACTGGTGGGTAATGGAGAGGAGGATATGGGTAGTCTTGGGTGGGAGGACATAGGATATACCGGACCAGCCAAAAGCATGGGTTGTTAGGGCAACAGCATGGAGGTGGAGTAAGGATTAGTCAGTATAAGGGAGGCAGGAGGCAATGGAGGATGGTGTCCTGAAAAACATACAAAGTGCATGGGACAGCTTGGGGTGGGAGTGAGAAATGGAGTAGACAAGACTTGGTAGATGGATGCAAATTGGGAAGCAAGGTTCTCCTGGGGAAGCATACACTGGGAAGATAGAGATTGTGCTGAAATGGGGGGGGCACAGGGTTTGAGGAGCATAGAGTTGTTGGGAGGCAGTGAGTTGGTGGGAGATGTGGAGAGGCTATACTAGAGGCAACAAAGAAACCTTAAAAGCATTAAGTGATATACGTTAACTAAGAAGTGTGCTATAGTGCATCGGCTGAAGGGAAAATTAACAATAATATTGAGCTACTTCAACATGTGTTGTAAATTACTGGAGTATAATACAATTTAACGTTTCAAAGGCTTTAGCCAAAATACAAAGATGATCGCCACACGGAGTCATTTGTTTCAGCTGTTCAGGCTATAAATCATGTTAGTTTAGTGAAGAATTTTGAAGCATTATATAGTACAGTACATACATGGTTACAATAAACTTACATTTTTGAACAGCTGTTCTGCAAGCTCTCTGACGTGCTTCATCATTTTTGGTGGATTACCTTCCTCAGCTTTAATTCTTTCCACTTCAAAAGCTACCAACTTAAAAAAAAGTATCAAAATGTTTAAAAATCAACTTAAAATAACTTTGCTAATATACAAAATACATAATATTCATCTTAAACTGAAAGGTGCACAGAAAATTGGACACTGAAAAATCTCTTATGCTTCTGGGAAGCAGTGTACCATTTCCTAGGTGAATTATCAGGAATATTCACTTTCCTCTGAAGCGTTAGGCATAGGGCAAATCACAGCTCCAGAGGCAAGATACCAGACTTGATGGAGCTTAAGATCACTCTGGTGCAGTAAACCTGTGTTCCTGTAATATTCATTTAACGTCTATAATGCAGCATGCTGTGTTTCTGAACCTTCCACATAAAAGTAATACAGAGCTATATCAGTATTGTATAAAACATTCAAGTTTAAACAGCACAGCAAGTTTGGATGAAAAATTTACTGTGTCTGGTCTTTTTAGACAAGAATTTAAAAACTGCAGCTCTAGCAGTGGCAATATTGACGATTCCATTGTACTTTGTACAAGAGAAGATGTTTGCCTCAGTTTCCTTTGCCAAGTGTGTATTTAATTTATTAACATTTGTCAAAAAATTTACTTCTGCAAGATATTTCTAAAAATATAATTAAATTGTTCAAAATAATTCTGTCCTAGCAGGTATTATCAGTATACAGAGTTCCAATTGGGACCATAAAAAGATTAGGCCACAATCCTACAATGACGTACACACATGGTTAACTTTAAGTAGGTGATTGTCCCAATAACTTCATGTGTGTAAAGTTATGAATGTGTATCCTCATTAAAGCATCAGGGCTTAAAAGATCATATGTTGCTTGATAATTTATAAAATATGTTTGTAGTAATTATATTTATTTGGATATATTAAGATTCAGAACTTTATCAATTACTATTTTTCTACATACAGAAGCATCTCATCTATATTTTAACTGTCTTTTGAATATAACATATCATACAGAACAGAATTTTTACCTCATCAAAGAGATCACAGGATCTGTAGGGAGGACCTCTCTCAGATACAAAACCAGCAAATGACATTCCATTGAGAATTTTGGTGAGAAAGTCATTCTCAATCAAGCCTCGCTGGCCCAAAAAGGCCGCCTGCAGAGAATGTAAAGAGGGATTGGTCACTGTATAATTGAAAAGTTATGGAAACAAACAGAACATTTAATCAACTCCAGGTATATTAATAGCTTAAACCTTCTTCTGCTTATAATAAGTGCAAAGTGTTTTAAGAGACAATAGCTGTAAATGATCTTTTTTTAATAAAACAAAAGGTATTGGAACTGGAACATTCCCCCTTCTCTCTCATACACACTTTTAAAAATCATTCAAAAATCTGTTTTCTTTGAGCAATAAAACTTCTGGGAGGCAAAATACAAAATAATTCTAGTACTATTAAGTTGATTCTTTTAACTATAGGTAAACATTTCTTGAAATCCATGAATTACTTCCAAAATTGTATTAGTTTTAACTTTAAATATTAATATGTGGTCTTTGCTACGGATTTCATCTTAGACAAATCTGTTTGGAAATGCAACAGTAAATGGGCCTGGTTAAGCTGTACTGTACAGTGCCACCTCAGTAATATCAGAATGATATGATTTTACTATATCATATATAAAGAAACTTTTGTATGTCAGACACAAAATTAAATTCCAAGATTGTATATTTGAAGTTTGTTCAGAAAGCAACTATATGAGACTGATATGAATTCAAATCGTATGTGAAATATTCATAGGGTGACCAGATGTCCCGATTTTATAGGGTCAGTCCCGATTTTTGGGTCTTTTTCTTATATAGGCTCCTATTACTCCCCACCTCTGTCCAGATCTTTCACATTTGCTGTCTGGTTACCCTAAATATTCACTAAATACAGACAACCTTTTTTTCTCTTTTACCTTGTGAAAATGTATAACTGGTTCAGCATGAATTCTGATCAGCTGAAGGCATGACCTGTATCCTTGGAAAAGTTGTGCAAACAATCTCAGGAAAATTGCTCGTACTTCTTTATCCTGTAAATGATGATCAAATATGGTGTAAACAACTTTGCTTCTATAACTTCCTCCTCCCTCCCTACCCCCTCGCAAGTATAAAACTATGTCACAAACATTTGTAAAACAGAATAATCAATTTTCTCAGACAATATCCAAAACAGAACAGCAGTGTAGCAGCCAAATTGGAGAGTGACTGTGTGTGTTTGTGTGTGTGTGTGTGTGTGTGTGAGCTAGCAATTTAATTTGAGCATTATGCTCATCACTACCAATCCCTTTTGTCACTTCAGATTACTACATTTTATCTCAGCTAAGACCAGACTCTCAGTACAATCACTCTTCTTGCAGCCAACCTGCAGGCTGCTCTGGGACTTCAATTTTACAATAAGTCTCAAATGCACTTTAAAATATGACCTTTGATTTGAAAAATACAAGCACAAATGAATTCCAGGCCACAGTGAATCAAATTAAGATATGACATCAAGATTTAATCTTTCAATAGATTGTTTTGGAAGCAGACTTTTATGTTTCACTAAAGATTCTATAAAGAACAACTACTTTTTAGATGACGGCCCTGAATTTCATTAAGAATGTGCTCAGTGTTGTTCTCTCCTCTTACAAATTAATTTAGAATTCAATAAAAGCTACTCTTATTGGCAGATACACTATTTATTTCAGGGCCAGACTGCTCACCACAGTTAGCATCAAATAGTTTATAGTAACTTGTATAAATTATAGAAGTCATATACACAGGTGTCCACCACAAAACATTTATCAGTCTGTTTCTCTTATGTTAGACAAAAATTATACAGGATTGAATGCATCAATATTGTAATATGTACTACACCAATTTAAGACTACCCACAGAGGGTGAAATCCTGGCTTCAATGTTCAATGGAGCCAGGATTTCACCTCGACTTCAGGACTGAAAAATGAATCTTTTAAGGTGAAGTAAGAAATATAGAAAACCAGGAAAAATACTGAGTGAAGTTATGCTATTCTTATCTTTACTAAAGATTTCCATTTTATGTCTTAGATAGCATTACATACTCCTCCCCCCAAGTTTATGTTCATTAGAGCCCAATACAACATTAAGAAGCTAGAATTCTCTTTGTAGTGTATAAATACACCATGTGTATGCACAAACATAAAATATACTCCTAGTTTCCTTTTTTATTATAAAATTAATGAGTCCCATCTCTATTTCTCATACAGTCAGACCATTGCTGTAGCTGTTAGATAACCTACAGCATCTTTTTTTTTGTTAGACACAGAATGGCTTTCTTAAAGAGTTGAGCTGACAATGTTTTCCAAACAAAATTCTCTTTTATTCACTCTTCTAATCAGGCTTTTGTCTTCCAGTAATGGCTTCCTGAGATGATGGTATCAAATTTCATAAGTGAATGCAAGTATGTTGATTTCCAGGTTTATTCCACCTTTTTCAGTCCGTCACTAGAAGCTTGCATTCTGGAGCACTCTCAATCTCTTACTTCTCTCTTCTCCTCTATATTTAGTTCTCATTCACTTCCAACAGCACTGATTCTTCCTCTTCTTTCTTTGTTTTTTTATTTGTGAACTACTGGTCTTAGGAAATCTTAGTGATGCATAGTAATTTCTGGCTTGGCTCTCTCTCACTGGTTTAACACAGTCTCCAGCTCAAGCTTCCAAACCTGTGGTGAGTAGTTTATGGGTCTGTACAGTGCCCTCTCATGAACACCCTTCCCCCCACCACCTTATATTCTGTGGAATTTAAGTTTTCATTAAAAAAATTTCTAGTCTACAAAGTAACTACGTAACTGACAACTAGCCAGTCTTTGCAGGTTTAACAAATTTCAAGTAGGGGGAAAAATACTCTTTACCACCCAAACCTACGTTTAAAGAGACCTAGTCTAGTTCAATAATAGTAATAATAATACTTTGCACTTCTATAGTACCCTCTACCTGGGCAACATTGATTTAGCTCAGTAGATCATTTCTCTTTAACATACTAAAATAATGGAAAATAATAAATCTGTAGATTACTTTCTAACTTCTACTTCATATCATTTCTGTTTAAGGCCTGGTCTACACTACGAGTTTAGGTCGAATTTAGCAGCATTAAATCGAATTAAGCCTGGACACGTTCACACGGCTAAGTCCCTTTTTTCGACTTAAAGGGCCCTTTAAACCGGTTTCTTTACTCCACCTCCGACGAGGGGATTAGCGATAAAATCGGCCTTAGCGGGTCGGAATTGGGGTAGTGTGAACGGAATTCGACGTTATTGGCCTCCGGGAGCTATCCCACAGTGCTTCATTGTGACCACTCTGGACAGCACTCTCAACTCAGATGCACTGACCAGGTGACAGGAAAAGCTCCGCGAACGTTTGAATTTCATTTCCTGTTTGCCCAGCATGGAGAGCACAGGTGACCACGCAGAGCTCATCAGCACAGGTAACCGTGATGGAGTCCCAGGATCGCAAAAGAGCTCCATCATGGACCGAACGGGAGGTACGGGATCTGCTCGCCATATGGGGAGATGAATCAGTGCTAGCTGAACTCCGTAGCAGTAAACGAAATGGCAAAATATTAGAAAAGGTCTCCAAGGCCATGAAGGACAGAGGCCATAACAGGGACGCACAGCAGTGCCGCGTGAAAATTAAGGAGCTAAGGCAAGCCTACCACAAAGCCAGAGAGGCAAACGGAAGGTCCGGGGCAGAGCCACAAACATGCTGCTTCTACGCAGAGCTGCATGCCATGCTAGGGGGTGCAGCCACCACTACCCCAACCGTGTGCTTTGACTCCTTCAATGGAGAAACACACAGAGAAGCGGGTTCGGGGTACGAGGAAGATGAGGATGAAGATAATGTAGATAGCTCACAGCAGCAAGGAAGTGGAGAAACCGGTTTCCCCAACAGCCAGGATATGTTTATCACCCTGGACCTGGAACCAGTAACCCCCAAACTCACCCAAGGCGTGCTCCCAGACCCTGAGGGCACACAGGGGACCTCTGGTGAGCGTACCTTTGTAAATATTACACATGGTTTAAAAGCAAGCGTGTTTAATGATTAATGATTAATTTGCCCTGACAATCGCGGCCAGTACAGCTACTGGAAAAGTCTGTTAACGTGTATGGGGATGGAGCGGAAATCCTCCAGGGACATCTCCAGAAAGCTCTCCTTCATGTACTCCCAAAGCCTTTGCAAAAGGTTTCTGGGGAGGGCTGCCTTATCCCGTCCGCCATGGTAGGACACTTACCACGCCAGGCCAGTAGCACGTAGTCTGGAATCATTGCATAACAAAGCATGGCAGCGTATGGTCCCGGTGTTTGCTAGCCTGCAGACAACATCCATTCCTTATCTCTCTTTGTTATCCCCAGGAGAGTGATATCATTCACAGTCACCTGGTTGAAATGGGGCGATTTTATTAAGGGGACATTCAGAGGTGCCCGTTTCTGCTCTGCTGAACAGAAATGTTCCCCGCTGTTAGCCACGCGGTGGAGGAGAGGGGTGAAGTGATCATCCCCGAGAATTGGGTGTGGGGGGGGTTAGTTGGGTTTGTGCTGCATGTTAACCCGGAAACCGCAGCCCCTCCTTTTACATTGCAAACCCATTTTAAATGGCCAACCCAACGGGTGCTTGGTATGGGAAATGAGGGCGCTACTGTTTGAAACCATTCCCACGTTAAGGTTAAAAAAGCCAAAAGACTGTGGCTTACCATGGCTGCCTGCAAGCCGAAATCTGTTGCCTGGCACTGCGTGAGTGATCTCTCACACCAAACCAGCAGGCCCGCAATATAAGAGGAAAAATGCGACCTTGTAACGAAAGCACATGTGCTGTGTAATGTGAACAGCAAAATTTAACGTGAAAGAGTGTACCCATTGTTCTCTAAAATGTGTCTTTTTTAACCACCTCTCCTTTCTCCTCCACCAGCTGCAAATGTTTCTCCTTCACAGAGGCTTAGATTAGAAGGAGAAAACGGCGGACTCGGGATGATATGTTCACGGAACTCCAGATGTCCTCCCATGCTGACAGAGCACAGCAGAATGCGTGGAGGCAGTCAATGTCAGACTACAGAAAAGCACAATATGAACGAGGGGAGAGGTGGCGGGCTGAATCACGGGATGAACAGAGCAAGTGGCGGGCCGAAGATGATAGGTGGCGTCAGCTTGCAGACAGAAGGCAAGAGTCGATGCTCCGGCTGCTGGAGCATCAAACTGATATGCTCCAGCGTATGGTTGAGCTGCAGGAAAGGCAGCAGGAGCAGAGACCGCCGCTACAGCCCCTGTGTAACCAACAGCCCTCCTCCCCAAGTTCCATAGCCTCCTCACCCAGACGCCCAAGAACACGGTGGGGGGGCCTCCGGCCACCAAGTCACTCCACCCCAGATGATTGCCCGAGCATCAGAAGGCTGGCCTTCAATAAGAGTTAAAGTTTTAAACTACAGTGTGTCCTTTTCCTTCCCTCCTTCCCCACCTATCCCGGGCTACCTTGGCAATTATCCCCTAGCTGTGTGATGAATTAATAAAGAATGCATGAATGTGAAGTAACAATGACTTTATTGCCTCTGCAAGCGGTGCTCGAGGGGGGGAGGGGAGGGTGGTTGGTTTACAGGGAAGTAGAGTGAACCGGGTGGGGGGGGCGGAGGGTTCATCACGGAGAAACAAACAGAAGTTTCACACCGTAGCCTGGCCAGTCACAAAACTCATTTTCAAAGCTTCTCTGATGCGCACCACACCCTGCTGTGCTCTTCTAACCGCCCTGGTGTCTGGCTGCGTGTAATCAGCGGCCAGGCGATTTGCCTCAACCTCCCACCCCGCCATAAATGTCTCCCCCTTACTCTCACAGATATTGTGGAGCGCACAGCAAGCAGCAATAACAATGGGGATATTCTTTTCGCTGAGGTCTGAGTGAGTCAGTAAGTTGCGCCAGCGCGCTTTTAAACGTCCAAATGCACATTCCACCACCATTCGGCACTTGCTCAGCCTGTAGTTGAACAGGTCCTGACTCCTGTCCAGGCTGCCTGTGTACGGCTTCATGAGCCACGGCATTAAGGGGTAGGCTGGGTCCCCAAGGATCACGATAGGCATTTCAACATCCCCAACGGTTAGTTTCTGGTCCAGGAAGAAAGTCCCTTCCTCCAGCTTTCGAAACAGACCAGAGTGCCTGAAGACGCGAGCATCATGTACCTTTCCCGGCCATCCCACGTTGATGTTGGTGAAACGTCCCTTGTGATCCACCAGGGCTTGCAGCAGCATTGAAAAGTACCCCTTGCAGTTTATGTACTCGGTGGCTTGGTGCTCTGGTGACAAGATAGGGATATGGGTTCCGTCTATTGCCCCACCACAGTTTGGGAATCCCATTGCAGCAAAGCCATCCACTATGGCCTGCACGTTTCCCAGAGTCACTACCCTTGATATCAGCAGGTCTTTGATTGCCCTGGCAACTTGGATCACAGCAGCCCCCACAGTAGATTTGCCCACTCCAAATTGATTCCCGACTGACCGGTAGCTGTCTGGCGTTGCAAGCTTCCACAGGGCTATCGCCAGTCGCTTCTCAACTGTCAGGGCTGCTCTCATCCTGGTATTCTGGCGCTTCAGGGCAGGGGAAAGCAAATCACAAAGTTCCATGAAAGTGCCCTTATGCATGCGAAAGTTTCGCAGCCACTGGGAATCGTCCCACACCTGCAACACGATGCGGTCCCACCAGTCTGTGCTTGTTTCCCGGGCCCAGAATCGGCATTCCATGGCATGAACCTGCCCCAGTAACACCATGATTTCCACACTGCTGGGGCCTGTGCCTTGTGAGAGGTCTATGTCCATGTCAATTTCCTCATCACTCTCGTCGCCGCGCTGCAATCGCCTCCTCGACTGGTCTTGGTTTTGCTTTGGCATGTCCTGGCTCTGCATATACTGCAGGACAATGCGCGTGGTGTTCATAATTGCCGCGGTGATCACTGAGCGGGCTCCATGATCCCAGTGCTATGGCGTCTGGTCTGAAAAAAGGCGCGAAACTAGTATCTGACGGACGGAGGGAGGGAGGGAGGGAGGGGCAAGTGACAACATGGTGTACAGGTACAGGGAATTAAAATCAACAAAGGTGGCTGTGCATCAGGGAGAAACACAAACAACTGTCACACAGAATGGCCCCCCCAAAGATTGAACTCAAAACCCTGGGTTTAGCAGGCCGTTGATTTCACGGAGGGAGGGGGAAGCAAATGAATACAGAACAAATCTATTTTTTACATCTTAAGCTGGCAGACGACGGTGCAGCATGACTGATAGCCCTCGGCATCTTCTGGGTGCTTGGCAGAAAATACTGGGCGCTTGGCAGAAAATAGCGTACTACGACTGATAGCCATCATCGTCATTGGGAAGGCAGTGACTGGGGGACATACGGAGTTTCAGCCACTGCAGTACGACGACGACGACGACGGATACCAGTCGTAATACACCATCTTCTACCAAAAGGCAAGGGGCTGCTGCTGTGTAGCAATGCAGCCCCACGTCTGCCAGCCCCACGTCTGCCAGCACCCAAATCGCCGATGAAGGCTACCAGTCATACTGCACCGTCTACTGCCAAAAGGCAATTAGCTGCTGCTGTGTAGCAATGCAGTACCACGTCTGCCAGCACCCAGATGACACATGGTGACGGTGAGCTGAGCTGAGCTGAGCAGGCTCCATGCTTGGCGTGGTATGTTGTCTGCACAGGTAACCCAGGTAAAAAGGCGCGAATCGATTGTCTGCCGTTGCTCTGACGGAGGGGGAGGGGCCTGACAACATGTACCCAGAACCCCCCGCGACACTGTTTTGCATCATTCAGGCATTGGGATCTCAACCCAGAATTCCAATGGGCGGCGGAGACCGCGGGAACTGTGGGATAGCTACCCATAGTGCAACGCTCCAGAAGTCGACGCTAGCCTCGGTACTGTGGACGCGGTCCGCTGACTTAATGCACTTAGAGCATTTTATGTGGGGACACACACAATCGGCTGTATACAACCGATTTCTATAAAACTAGCTTCTATAAATTCGACCTAATTTCGTAGTGTAGACATACCCTAAGAGAAAGAAGTGAATATTTATAGTATTTCCTAGCTAAAGAACTTGTTCCTCCTCATATATATTGTAGAAGAATAGAGAAAAGTAACTACAGAAATCTAGCTTCTTAAAAGAAGCTTATTCTAAAAACTTAATATTTTTCTATTTATTACAAAGTCAGAAATAATATGTCTTACCAGCATTTTTGAGTGCGATAGACCTGTTCGTGGTGGAGGGAATGCATAATCTGCCGTTTCCAAATCGGGGTGTAAAACCTATAACATTTTTTAATTAATGAAAATAATTGTTAAAACGTGAATACAAATTAAATTGTTAACTTTTTTCCTGGTCTTATTTAATTTTTGTTAATACTCATTGCACTGTAAACACTTTAAAAATGATGCACACACAATTAAACCCTAAATACTACACAAAAATTAGGAATTAAAACGTCCTTGTTCAATTGATGGAATACGGGGAGTATTTGCAATAGATTTTAGTAGGTGTGGAAAGCCAGGGTTGTCATCTTAAATGTCATAAGCAGCATTGTTAAAGTTTGTGCCATCACTATTATTTCTAACTGGTTTTGATTTGCAACTCCTGTATTGCAGGGGCTTATAACTGCAAAACATAAATATCTCTGGGATGAAATTTTTGAAAAAATTCTAAACCCAGAAAGGAATTTTTTGGAGTATAATGTAGCAAGGAAAATGTTTTAGGTTTTTTGCTTATTTTGCCTTTTTAACAGTAAATCCTGATTTTTCTGTTCCTTTGTGCACAGCATTTTCTTTCGTAGAATTCAACAGGAATTTTATATAAACACTTGCTGGTAGGGCCAGAACAGAACTGAAGGTACACTCATTTAAATTACTTTTGCACTTCTGTATCCAGAAAATGGATTACATTTTCAGTGAGATTTGTCAGGTCATTAGTCAATAAAGAAATTATTTTTATTAGTAACAACAACAATTACGTGCACTCCTTGAACATCTTTTGTCCAACCATCTCAAAGCATTTAGTAAATATTAAGCAAGATTCCAAAGCCCTTGTGAAGTAGGTACGAATTATTATCCTGATTTTACATTTGTGTTAGCTGATGCAGAGAAGGTTAAGATATTTGCCTAAAGTCACACAGGGAGTCAGTGGCAGTCAAGAAAATAACTCAATTCTTCTGTAACTATATCTTATGGCATAAGCAAAACATAAACTACTGACTCTCTATTGCAGAGTATAGTCTAGATTTTCAAATGTGACTAGTGATTTTGGGTGCTCAAACTGACACACATTAAAGGGGCGTGATTTTCATACAAAGCTGAGCACCTGCTCTCTGAAAATCAGGCCCTTCCAAGGTGTTTTGAGTTAAGAGCCCATAACTAATGATATTGGATGCTTTGGTTATTTGAAAATCTTGGCGTATTTACTTACTCTGTTTAAAAGTACTGATAATGAAGCTGTAACTTAGCCCTGGTAACTCCTCAGTTTAAATTCTGGTGCTAAGCCACTACATTAAAATAAAATCTATTGTCACACACACACACAATCTGTAACTCCATCCAATTTTCTTTCATTTGTTTTCCTTTCTTCTTAGGGTTAAAACTTTTGCCTGAACCACACAGCAAAGCATGCACATGAAATGACCATGGACGAGCTCCAGTGTGGTCAACCCTATAAGAGAGAAGAGGAAGGAAAGATGGATGGAATGAGGAAAGAAAAGTGAAATAACCCAACCATTATAAAAGCTGTGTCGGGAAATCAGTCACCATATGAGGTTGGCCCTATTGGTCAGACCAAAAATGTTTGAAACAGCATTTTTCAGTTTTTGATAATGCTGGATAAAGGCAGTTCCTTTGATGACAGGAAGCTTGTGGTGATTCCTCAATGTGGAATGATAATCAAGCATAAAAAAATATTTACTGCAAAACTCAGCTCTTCTTTTACAATTGTTTTGCCAGGCATCACAGTAATTTAAAATTAAAATGGATTCTTGGAATTGTGCATTCAACTGAAAAGCCACCAAGGTAAATCATAATAAAGCAGCTGAATTTTCAGTAATAATTGTTAAAGCAAAATATTAAAACTGAGATGTATTTCCAAATGTACTATTAGGGAGAAAAACGGCACTTTCCCCTTCTCAGATGTTAAGAAGTCACAACATGCCATAAATGAATGAAGTCTTAGGATATGTGATAAGTGGAATTAGTTACAAATCAAGAAAGATAATAGTTCTTTTAAAAAGAGTTTTGTTAACAGAGTACTGTGTGCAATTCTAGGCATAGAAAGGTGAAAGGCATTTTTCTAAAAAGAGCAGAGGGAAGCAAAGAGTTCCTTATGAGGAAAGGCTTAATGAAGTGAACATGCTGGGTTCAACTTAACCCTGGCATAAGCTTCAATGGCTTCAACAGAGTTGAGCCCAATTACACCAAGGTAGGTTTGTATGTAAATAAATTAGGGAAAATCAATCTAAATGGAGCTACTATAAGTGGGATCATAACTGGTTGGAAAACCATTCCCAGAGAGTAGTTATCAGTGGTTCACAGTAATGCTGGAAGAGCATAACAAGTGGGGTCCCGCAGGTATCAGTTCTGGGTCCGGTTCTGTTCAATATCTTCATCAATGATTTAGATAATGGCATAGAGCAGGGGTGGGCAACCTGTGGCTCGTCAGGGTAATCCGCTGGCAGGCTGCCAGACAGTTTGTTTACATTTGCACGGCAGCCCACAGCTCCCAGTGGCCGCGGTTCGTCGTTCCCGGCCAATGGGAGCTGCGGGAAGCGGCGCAGGACGCAGGGACGTGCTGGCCGCAGCTTCCCGCAGCTCCCATTGGCCGGGAATGGTGAACTGCAGCCACTGGGAGTTGCGGATGGCCGTGCAAATGTAAACAGCCTGTCTGGCAGCCCACCAGCGGATTACCCTGATAGGCTGCGTGCAGCCAGTGGGCCGCAGGTTGCCCCCCACTGGCATAGAGCATACACTTACAAAGTTTGTGGATGATACGAAGCTGGGAGGGGTTGCAAGTGCTTTGGAGGATAGGATTATAATTCTAAATGATCTGGACAAACTGGAGAATGGTCAGAAGTAAACAGGATGAAATTCAATAAGGAGAAATGCAAAGTACTCCATTTAGGAAGGAACAATCAGTTGCACACATACAGAATTGGAAATGACTGCCTAGGAAGGAGTATTGCGGAAAGGGATCAGGAGTCATAGTGGACCACAAACTAAATATGAGTCAACAGTGTAACGCTGTTGCAAAAAAAAGCGAACATCATTCTGGGATGTATTAGTAGGCGTGTTGTAAGCAAGACACGAGAATTGTAAGCAAGACACTCTACTCCACACTGATTAGGCCTCAACTGGAGTATTGTGTCCAGTTCTGGGCGCCACATTTCAGGAAAGATGTGGACAACTTGAAGACAGTCCAGAGAAGAGCAGCAAAAATTATTTAAAGGTCTAGAAAACATGACCTCTGAGGGAAGATTGAAAAAATTGGGTTTGTTTAGTCTGGAAAAGAGAAGACTGAGGGGGACATGACTACAGTTTTTAAGTACATAAAAGGTTGTTACAAGGAGGAGGGAGAAAAATTGTTTTCCTTAACTTCTGAGGATAGGACGAGAAGCAATGGGCTTAAATTGCAGCAAGGGAGGTTTAGTTGGACATTAGGAAAAACTTCCTAATTGTCAGGGTGGTTAAGCACTGGAATAAATTGCCCAGGGAGATTGTGGAATCTCCATCATTGGAGATTTTTAAGAGCAGGTTAGACAAACACCTGTCAGGGATGGTCTAGATAATAATTGTCCTGCCATGAGTGCAGGGGACTGGCCTAGATCACCTCTGAAGGCCCCTTCCAGTCCTAGGATTCTAAATCTGAGATGATGTTTAAGAGAAAAAATATATAAACCTCCAATATCATATCTGGGTATACCTGCATATAACAAAAATTGCTTGCCAAAGAGTAGACTGATGGGCCTTTAGGGCCCAGTGTAATCTCCATCTTTTAAATTCTAAGTATTTATGGTATTCACATACAATGCATTTAGGAGTTAATTCATCTTGCTTTTAAATCTTCATAAGTCATTTTCAAAATGTTTCATAATATTCAGAGATTTTATTTCTTCTTTTTACATTTTTAAAAAGATCTGGACAAGCTGATCAGGAAATGAGACGTACTAAAGAAAGAGCTGTTTGAGTTTGATGTAGCAGTGGCTCTGGGAGCTGAGATAGATGAATACATTCAGGAATTTTAATTGTGCCTCCATCCAGGTCTGCTATAATTACATCCAACTGAAAAAGAAAAACAAATATTTTATATATAGTATGTTCTCTGATGCACACAGTTAAACACCAAATGGATATTTCAGATTTTACGTATGATTTATCCTAAAATGAGTGAAGATAATATTACTTCACAATTCTATAGTGCCCTTAATGAAGGAACTTGACCACAAATAATATTAATGAATGTAACCTCAAAACACCTATGTGACTCAGAGAGAGAGAGGCCAAACTTTCAAGAGTGGCCTCTAGTTCTGGATGCCTCAGTTTTTGGGTCTCCAACTTGAGATAGCTTATGACTGAATTTCAGAAGTGCTGAGCAATCACAACTCCAAAAATGGAGGACCCCCAAAATCAAAGGATACCTTGGCAAATGTTGAATTGAATTGCTCAAGGTCACAACAGAAGTCTGAAGCAGAGTTGGAAATATATCCCTGTCTTGACTTTACAACCTGCATCTTAATCGCAAAATCATTCTTCTGAGTTTTTCCTTCCCTCACCCTATTTCCTTCTGACAGGTTATATTGGTATTTGTAGAAGAACTTACAACAGGTTCAATTAATTGGTGTGAGTTTTTTTGCCCATTACTGATTGTCCTGCTTTATCTACTGGTACTTTTATTCCTGGGGGAATTCTGTGTCACTGTGTGTGTGCAAAATCCATGGCCTCCGCAGATTTCTTTGCTTCCCCGCAGAAAAATGGCTTCTGAAGGGGAAGCAAAGGGAAGCTGCAAAAGCGGTCATGCACCCCTGCCTGCACTGTTTGGGCACCTGGTGCAGCCAGTAGAGACATAAATCACCGCCGGGACAGGAGGGCTGGGCAATCATGTGTTTGAGAGAGAGAGATACTCTGTCCCCTCTCAATCGCTATTGCGGCATGCTCGGGGTGAAAGGACAGGGCTTTGGGGTGTTTCTGGGGAGGTAGGAGTGTCTCCTCAGGCAGAGCAGAATATAGCAGCTTGCCTGCTTAGTGAATTGTTCCCATTGTTCTTAGTGAATTCCCCCAGGAGTATAAAACAGGTCTAAAAATTTTAAGGCTCCTTGCATTGTCAAAGTGGTGTAAAGGAGTCTTATTGTACAGGACAGTGTGTCCTTATAAATGTTTATGGTGCTTTAGTGATTAGAATTGGTCTAAATTTTTGGACTGAAAAAATTTCCTATCAAAATGTGCTCCATGAATTGTTTGCTACTGACCTTTCTGGAGATGGTCAGTAGCCAATATAAATTGTGAGTTTGAGTCCCCAGCCCTCGCTTACTTTTCAGTTGCCTATGATGTAACACTGAGCATATGGCTGCATATATTTGTTGACTAATAACTAGCAGTAAAGGGTCAATACTAGTTACATTACTATTACAGAGGAGGCTTGGGGGATTTCCTCCAATGCTCCCCACTCCCTTTCTTCATCCATTGTATTGTAGTTAAAAATAATTTAAACCAGCGCGATTATATTTATTTTTTAAACAAATAAATATGCAGAATTTTAACATATTGTGTGCAAAATTAATTTTTTTGGTGCAGAATTCCCCCAGGAGTATACTTTGTATGGCTATGAATAGCTTAATCTATAATGCTTGAAGCACAAAAAATTCTCTACACAAATATCATATTTGACACCATGACTGTACATATTCTTTTTAGGCATACTTACAAGCTCATGAATGTCAGCACAAAAGATGGAATGTACACCAATAATGAAAGGCGTTGGTGAACTGAGAACTTCTAGCAGCTGTGCAGGGAGAATTGGAATATAGGGATAACTGTGAAGAGAATTAATAACAAATTATGCTTTTTGTCTGCCCCATTACATGAAGTCTTTCTTTACCTTCCTGCCACCTATTATAACTACTTCATAATTTGTCAATTAAAATTCTGGGGCATTCAGTACATCAACTATAAAGTACCATACTCAAAGTTATAAGGACATTCTGGCATGAAAATATAAAGAAGTCCATTATCACAAGGGGCTTGTAATTCCTTTATAAAAATCTATCACAAATAGATAAACTGTTTTTGAATATGCACGTAAACTAAGAAGAAAAGACAAAAAAGAATATTCATAGTAATCTATCTAGGCTCTTATATGGTGCCCATTAATGTGATAAATGTGTACAAAGAGATTATTATTGCACTAGAGACATTAGATCTGTTATGGAATGCACACTAAGTTTTAAAAACATAGTACTTTTGAAGTAAAGCATGCAGTACAATATATAATGCTAATTACTGCTTTTGTACAGTGTCACATAATAATGAAATTCCCAAATGTAGAGTTTAGTGATGCAGACAATGTTTACTTAGGACTAAACTGAGAACACTGTACTCATGTTACTTGTGATCTGAGTCATATTTAAACATGATCTAAATTAAAAAAAATTGTAACATCACTGACACATGGCTCTCCAAGGTTGATTTTCACATGGGAAATTTCACAAATATTTTAACATTAAGGAACCATATTTCAAAATTCACTTTCAATCTGTTACAAAGTTTTTCTATTGTTGTTTAAGATACAAACCTGTCTTTGAACTATTTTGAACAAATACAAGAACTCTGCATACTCAATGTTAGAAGTAGCTTTTGCAGACACTTGCTTTAGAATTACACTTCTTTCATTTGTGCAACTAAAAATATATCTACACTGCAATTGGAGGTGGGTCTGCAGCTCAGGTAGGCATACTCGCACTACCTTTGAGCTACCAAACCTACCTAAAAATAACAGTGAAGACATGGTGGCACAGACCCCAGGACGGGCTAGCAATGTAAATACATTATTGAGGGTTCCCAGTGGGCTTGTTCAGCTTGCACTGCTGCATCTTCACTGCTACTTTTAGCCATGCTAGGTAGATTAAAGCTAGCACGGATATGCCTACCCCAGCTGTGATGGCACCTCTAACTGTTGCCCTCAGATGCTGATACACTACCTTTTGACCTAAAAAACTGGGTTCAAATGTGGCTTTTTTCACAAGGAATTAATTTGTTGATTGCAGTGTAGTCCATAGTGGACATTTGTACACCTTACAAAACTATCGCACAAAATGGCACAAGTGTCAGCCTCTGCTCGTGGACCGTGACTGTATTAGAAAAAGAGATTTATAATCAGGTACTATTGCTGGCAAGGTGTCTACACCGTATTTTTGTTAAATTACATACAATTTACATTGAAATGGATTAAATGAGAGTCTGATCGATGAAGTACACAAACGGTAAGACCAAATGTCTGATCCTGAAAGCCTTTCCTTATGTGGGTAATCATTATTCATGAAAACAGTTCATTAACTTCAATGGCACAACTTGCATGAGTAAAGATAACTTGTATAAATACAGGTTTTCAACATCAAGTCCAAAGTGTCAAAGTTGTCTAACAAAACTCACCTATATTTGAGAGGAAACATTAAAGACTCCAGTGCTCTACAGGCATCACTGAGCCTTTGAAAACTTGCAGAGTGAAAGAGAACCTTATTTTCTGTAAGGACCGCACAGAACAAGCTCAGCACATTTTGGATTCCTTTAAAAAAAAAAAAAAGTGTGCTTTACAAATGATAAACCCATAGCCAAAACAGAACAAAGAATGAAAATGAAAAATTGTTAAGAATTCTTGGAGTCACTGGAGGAAAATTTGTAATAAGTATGCAAATGCCTTATCCTGTGATTTTTCTGCCTTTTCTTTGACTGTCAGTTTTGTTTTCTATTTTTCAAGTTCGTATAACACCCAGTGAATAATTTCCAGTAGTTCAAATATTTTCTATTACACCTCCTTTTCTATCCCATTTCCAAGGATTTTCTCTTCTGAAAACAATCCTAACAGTGCTTAACAATGACCGCAAATGGTAGTATGCAAAGGTAAACATGACTCTAGAGCCCATTGTTGGTGGTTGATCCAAGCTCAACTTCTGAACCTTTATGTAATATCTCTGTGAGTATTGCTGATCATGGACAAAGAGCTCATGAGGTTTGTCTAGTAAACACATTAATACTTTTATCTGTAAAAGTGTTTTCTGTGATTCATTAGGTTAAACAAAGGCCAGTAAGGCCTAGACACTATATTTGTGATTGGAAGGAGTTAAAGAGGAGCTGACTGTCTAAACAAGCCCTGCAAGATTGAGGACAAGACACATGAATCCGATTAAACTGGTTTTGGTAAGATGGTATAATGGATAACCTGTTGCATAGGTTACAAAGCAATGTACTCCTGGGAAAGACCAAAAAAATGCATTTCCTTTATACAAAAAGAGTCCCATCCTTTTAAATAGATGTGTCTTTGAGATATGCTAGAAATAATGAAATTTCTTGAGAAATGCTGGAATTCATAAAATTTCCTGAGGACATAGACTGTATTGTCACTAAGAGGGCTTGCATCACATATGTAGGGTTTCTCGTTACCTTCCTAATAAAGATGGGGGGGGGGGGGGAGTTGTTCACAGGCAATTTTCTGTAGTGATCTTCTAAAACAGCATAGTTTTGCCTAACTAAATTTTATTTAATGCTTCTTAAAATCAGTTTATATTTTCTGTATTGCCAGAAAAATTAGTTTCTCTTTAAAAAAACCTGAGATTTGGAGCCTGTTACATTGGGGGTAAGCACTTCATTCTGATTTCTGAGACGGCTGAGTCAAGAGTAACATAATGGTTTGTGGTTACAAACTCCATCCACATAGTACCAAAAAGGGGCTGGCATAAGCCAATGTAAACATGGAGAGACTCAAGCAACCTGAAGGATGGTAAGCCTTGTTGCAAATATGAATGCAGAACAGTTTACTTTAAAACATAGGTGATACCCTCCAATTGTTTGTATCTAATGAGTGCACCGGCAATGTCACGATTATATTCTGAAGAGTTAGATCTACTACTTTTCTTTCATCTACCTCTTGGAAGTTAATCTACCCTCCCACCCACTGAGAGATGGAAAAAAAGATTAGAAAAATGACTGGGTTGGCTGGAAGTTCATATTGTCCTAGTTGAAGAAATAGTAAGTTATGAATCTATAAGTCTTATTTGTATGGTATACTAATTCTCCAAAGAGGTGTTTTATTCAGGTCTTCAAAATATTTTAATGACAATCTATAGCACTGTAAAATAATAAAAACCCATTTGTTAATTGTGCAGCACCTTTAACAGACCATGAAATCACTGGCTCAAAAAAGTTCTGAATGAGCTACTGAACCCATGTCTCTTCTCAGGTGTCTTTTCATCTGTAAGTGAAAGTTCAGACAGCATTCCTTAGAGAGAGCAAGTAAAGACCAAAATTCACACACTTCTAAAACTGTTTATAAGCTGCAGACTCCAGCACAATCACTAGCAGTATCTAGGCCAGGGGTAAGCAACCTATGGCACATGTGCCAAAGGCGGCACACGAGCTGATTTTCAGTGGCACTCATACTGCCTGGGTCCTGGCCTCTGGTTCGGGGGGCTCTGCATTTTAATTTAATTTTAAATGAAGCTTCTTAAACATTTTAAAAACCTTGTTTAATTTATATACAACAATATTTTAGTTATATATTATAGACTTATAGAAAGTGTTTGTCAGTCTGTTTGTTTGGTTGTTTGAAGGACCGTGTGCTGTGGCTGACAGTTGG
>NW_020664447.1:5099620-5148202 GCF_002925995.2 Terrapene triunguis
AGCTTTTGCGAACAGGGGCTGCTAACAGGGAGTTTCGCAAGGGAGTTGGGAAGGGGAGTGGGAAGGGGCGAGGGTCCCTTGCCGGTTCTATCTGTTTTCCCTTTATTCCCCTTAAAACTTTAAACTTCTTGCTTAAACAACTCTTTCAGCGGACAGGGGGCTGCAGACAGGAGTTTGACAGAGGGAGGCTTACGATGGTTAGGAAGACCCGCAACACCTGTGCCAGCACTGCTTCTGTCTCCTCCACCTGCGCCTGTAGCCAGACAGAGCACCTGAGCATGGATGCTACTACCCAGATCCTGGTGTGGTTTTGCAGAGACTGTAACTTGCAATTTCCACTTACTGATATCCAGGCTGGGGGGACCATCCAATGTGAAAGGTGCCTGCTGGTGGAATCTCTCAGGCAGCAGGTGGGAGAGCTACAGGAGGAGTTGGCTAGGTTGAGAAGCATCCGAATCCACGAGCAATTCCTGGACAGTGTCCATGTGGAGACAGCTGAGGTAGCTGTCCCAGGACACAGGACTGCTGATACATCACTGGTGGAGGAGGAGATGGCTCAGGGTGGACACTGGCAGCTGGTTACTTCTGGCAGCAGGCAGTGCTCCACCCCTGCTCCGAACCCTCCTGCTGTGGTAATAGGTAACCGTTATGCTCTTCTTGATACAGGAAAGAAGGCATCACCCCCTACAGTAAAGGAGGAGAAGCCTCGTACCCCTAAGGCTGGGAGGTCTGCTGCCACCACTGCGAATAGGAAACGTAGGGTAGTGGTGGTCGGAGACTCTCTGCTGAGGGGGACGGAGGCGCCCATCTGTCGCCCTGACATTTCATCTCGGGAGGTATGCTGCCTGCCGGGAGCCCGTATCCGAGACGTTACGGAGGCATTGTCGAGGATTATCCAGCCCTCTGACTACTACCCCATGCTACTCATCCATGTGGGCACAAATGATACTGCGCGGTGTGACACTGAGCGGATCAAGAGTGACTACAGGGCTCTGGGAGTACGGGTGAAGGAGTTTGGAGCACAGGTGGTATTCTCTTCGATTCTTCCTGTCAAAGGTAGGGGCCCGGGCAGAGACAGATGCATCATGGAGGTGAATGCCTGGCTGCGAAGATGGTGTCGCCAGGAGGGCTTTGGCTTCCTAGACCACGGGATGCTATTTGAGGAAGGACTGCTAGGCAGAGATGGTGTTCACCTTTCGAGGAGGGGAAAGACCCTATTTGGACACAGACTGGCTAACCTAGTGAGGAGGGCTTTAAACTAGGTTCGACGGGGACAGGTGAGCAAAGCCCGCAGGTAAGTGGGGAACATGGAGACCTGGGAGATGGGTCGGAGACGAGAGGGAGTGTGGGCTATATGGGCAGAGAGAAAGGAGGGTCAGGACAAAACCGGGAGGAAAGATCAAACCAGTATCTTAGATGCCTATATACAAATGCGAGAAGTATGGGTAATAAGCAGGAAGAACTGGAAGTGCTAATAAATAAATACAACTATGACATTGTTGGCATCACTGAAACTTGGTGGGATAATACACATGATTGGAATGTTGGTGTGGATGGATACAGCTTGCTCAGGAAGGATAGACAGGGGAAAAAGGGAGGAGGTGTTGCCTTATATATTAAAAATGTACACACTTGGACTGAGGTAGAGATGGACATAGGAGACGGAAGTGTTGAGAGTCTCTGGGTTAGGCTAAAAGGGGTAAAAAACAAGGGTGATGTCATGCTAGGAGTCTACTACAGGCCACCTAACCAGGTGGAAGAGGTGGATGAGGCTTTTTTTAAACAACTAACAAAATCATCCAAAGCCCAAGATTTGGTGGTGATGGGGGACTTCAACTATCCGGATATATGTTGGGAAAATAACACAGCGGGGCACAGACTATCCAACAAATTCTTGGACTGCATTGCAGACAACTTTTTATTTCAGAAGGTTGAAAAAGCTACTAGGGGGGAAGCTGTTCTAGACTTGATTTTAACAAATAGGGAGGAACTCGTTGAGAATTTGAAAGTAGAAGGCAGCTTGGGTGAAAGTGATCATGAAATCATAGAGTTTGCAATTCTAAGGAAGGGTAGAAGGGAGAACAGCAAAATAGAGACAATGGATTTCAGGAAGGCGGATTTTGGTAAGCTCAGAGAGCTGATAGGTAAGGTCCCATGGGAATCAAGACTGAGGGGAAAAACAACTGAGGAGAGTTGGCAGTTTTTCAAAGGGACACTATTAAGGGCCCAAAAGCAAGCTATTCCGCTGGTTAGGAAAGATAGAAAATGTGGCAAAAGACCACCTTGGCTTAACCACGAGATCTTGCATGATCTAAAAAATAAAAAGGAGTCATATAAAAAATGGAAACTAGGACAGATTACAAAGGATGAATATAGGCAAACAACACAGGAATGCCGGGGCAAGATTAGAAAGGCAAAGGCACAAAATGAGCTCAAACTAGCTAAGGGAATAAAGGGGAACAAGAAGACTTTTTATCAATACATTAGAAGCAAGAGGAAGACCAAAGACAGGGTAGGCCCACTGCTTAGTGAAGAGGGAGAAACAGTAACAGGAAACTTGGAAATGGCAGAGATGCTTAATGACTTCTTTGTTTCGGTCTTCACCGAGAAGTCTGAAGGAATGCCTAACCTAGTGAATGCTAATGGGAAGGGGGTAGGTTTAGCAGATAAAATAAAAAAAGAACAAGTTAAAAATCACTTAGAAAAGTTAGATGCCTGCAAGTCACCAGGGCCTGATGAAATGCATCCTAGAATACTCAAGGAGCTAATAGAGGAGGTATCTGAGCCTCTAGCTATTATCTTTGGAAAATCATGGGAGATGGGAGAGATTCCAGAAGACTGGAAAAGGGCAAATATAGTGCCCATCTATAAAAAGGGAAATAAAAACAACCCAGGAAACTACAGACCAGTTAGTTTAACTTCTGTGCCAGGGAAGATAATGGAGCAAGTAATTAAGGAAATCATCTGCAAACACTTGGAAGGTGGTAAGGTGATAGGGAACAGCCAGCATGGATTTGTAAAGAACAAATCATGTCAAACCAATCTGATAGCTTTCTTCGATAGGATAACGAGTCTTGTGGATAAGGGAGAAGCTGTGGATGTGGTATACCTAGACTTTAGTAAGGCATTTGATACGGTCTCGCATGATATTCTTATCGACAAACTAGGCAAATACAATTTAGATGGGGCTACTATAAGGTGGGTGCATAACTGGCTGGATAACCGTACTCAGAGAGTTGTTATTAATGGTTCCCAATCCTGCTGGAAAGGCATAACGAGTGGGGTTCCGCAGGGGTCTGTTTTGGGACCGGCTCTGTTCAATATCTTCATTAACGACTTAGATATTGGTATAGAAAGTACGATTATTAAGTTTGCGGATGATACCAAACTGGGAGGGATTGCAACTGCTTTGGAGGACAGGGTCATAATTCAAAATGATCTGGACAAATTGGAGAAATGGTCTGAGTTAAACAGGATGAAGTTTAACAAAGACAAATGCAAAGTGCTCCACTTAGGAAGAAAAAATCAGTTTCACACATACAAAATGGGAAGAGACTGTCTAGGAAGGAGTACGGCAGAAAGGGATCTAGGGGTTATAGTGGACCACAAGCTAAATATGAGTCAACAGTGTGATGCTGTTGCAAAAAAAGCAAACGTGATTCTGGGATGTATTAACAGGTGTGTTGTGAGCAAGACACGAGAAGTCATTCTTCCGCTCTACTCTGCTCTGGTTAGGCCTCAGCTGGAGTATTGTGTCCAGTTCTGGGCACCGCATTTCAAGAAAGATGTGGAGAAATTGGAAAGGGTCCAGAGAAGAGCAACAAGAATGATTAAAGGTCTTGAGAACATGACCTATGAAGGAAGGCTGAAAGAATTGGGTTTGTTTAGTTTGGAAAAGAGAAGACTGAGAGGGGACATGATAGCAGTTTTCAGGTATCTAAAAGGGTGTCATAAGGAGGAGGGAGAAAACTTGTTCACCTTAGCCTCTGAGGATAGAACAAGAAGCAATGGGCTTAAACTGCAGCAAGGGAGGTCTAGGTTGGACATTAGGAAAAAGTTCCTAACTGTCAGGGTGGTTAAACACTGGAATAAATTGCCTAGGGAGGTTGTGGAATCTCCATCTCTGGAGATATTTAAGAGTAGGTTAGATAAATGTCTATCAGGGATGGTCTAGACAGTATTTGGTCCTGCCATGCGGGCAGGGGACTGGACTCGATGACCTCTCGAGGTCCCTTCCAGTCCTAGAATCTATGAATCTATGAAAGAGACCTTCTAAAAATGTTTAAATGTATTACTGGCATGCAAAACCTTAAATTAGAGTGAATAAATGAAGACTCAGCATACCACTTCTGAAAGGCTGCCGACCCCTGATCTAGGCCATGGCTTTATGATACATTAAACATGAAAGGTTCTATAGAAAATCAAGTTTTTTCATCTAGCTAAAGCAACTTGGAGCAAAAACCACTTTTTAGGAATAAACCTGAAGTGGATGATAACAGGCTGACCTGAAACTTCAAAATCAAGCTTATTACAACAAAGGTTACAAATATATATTATTAGATTGCTTCATCATATTCTTGTAAGAATCTGACATAGCAGCTGACTATAGGTATATCTGACTCACAAACCATCCTATAAGAGCTTGTATAGTTCTACTAACTATGGCTAGGTCTACACTACAACGGGGTTCCGACCTAAGATACGCAACTTCAGCTACGTGAATACCGTAGCTGAAGTTGCGTATTTTAGGTCGGCTTACCTGGTGGTGAGGACGGGGGAAAGCCGACCGCTGCCGCGCTGCCGCTGACTCCGCTGCCGCCTCTTGTCGAGGTGGATTTCCGGAGTCGACGGCAGAGCGATCAGGGATCGATTTTACCGCGTCCTCATGAGACGCGGTAAGTCGATCCCCGATAAACCGATTGCTACCCGCCGGATCGGCGGGTAGTGAAGACGTAGCCTTAGTTATAATAAAAGAAAAAGCTACTGTGCTCAAAGTATTCTGGAAGGAAGGCAACTCCTATAAAACCCAGAGAAAGGACAGGAACATCCATATTCACTTATTAGAAAGTTTTGGTGTACCAAAATTTTCTCAATGCTCATCTGATCAACATCTGTAAAGAAAGATTCATTAAAAAGGTAATTTTCCCCCTCCCATCCCCATGTCACAATATTTGCCTTCTAACATGAGAGATCACAATAGATCAAAGATTTTCCTGATAATATTGACTACAGCTGTGTATTATAAATAGCGGGGTGGGGGGGGGTTAAACAAAGTACTCTGGTGAAATCAAGCTGTGGGAGACAAAAAGTCCAATTTTTCCCCCCAGCTATGTGACATAAGGGGTTGCAGTGGATTATGATGAATGTAAAACTTTAAAAAGTATCTTAATTCAAATACCTTGGATACTCAGTAAACTATTATCTGGGATCAACCTTTTTTTTTTTTTTTTGGAAATCATTCTAAGTACATGTTCACAATCACATCAAAGTAATACAGAGTTCTAAAAACTACCAGCATAATTAAGCTACTGTTGACAAAAACATTAATAAGGAACAAAATTTGCTGTTATAATAAATTACAGGTATGTTCAATTTAACTAATAAAGGACTGCCATGTCTCAGTATAAATGGTATATGTCTTTCAATATTTATACAATGTATCCATGCAGCTTATTTTAAGATAGAATAAACTTCTTAACAACAGGATTATTTTGGAAGATTTCCAGTCTGAGGCTAGTTCTACAGTCGCTTTAGGAAGTTGCTTGAGTGATTAAAAGAACCAATGTTCAGGCCATCTTCACAACTAGGTAAATATTTTAATGGATTACTTGTCCAGAACTAAACCTTAGGAAAGTTTATTTCCTCTGAAACATTTGTATTTGTCTGTCAAACTCTTTCTAACCCTGGCAGGTCATTCTTATTACAAATTTGCTTCACCCTTTTCCTCTCCTACCTTGAATCCTGTTACAAACAACCAGTATATCACAACTCTATGAAAAAGATCAAGGTCACAATTTAAAATGTATTCATTATATATATATATGCACTCACAGATACATATTTTTACACATATACCCACCTACTCCCCCCCACATTTTGTATGTATACACAAACTGCATAAAAGTGGGTGTTTTAGCCCCACTTGTGCCACATACACTATTTGTAGAAGTCTGAATACAAAAATAGGTGCACAAGTGAGCACTAAACTCCAGCTTTTTTAAGAACTGGTCCTACCTAATATTTTATGTCATTTGAATGCTGTATTCCAAACAAGCTGACAGATAAAGAAGCAGCTTGAGCCTCTAGTTCTAGTAACTGCCTAGAAAGCAGTCATTAATATGCTAGAACTCAAGTGGGAGAGGGGTGGGAGGGAGAAAACAAAATAGCAGTGAGAACAAAGTAGTTGCACAATACAATATTACACAGCATGCCAGGGCAAACACCAAGCTAGAATACTATTTTACAGTTGAGAATCACTGCTTGCCAACAGCATATAGCATTCAACTCACCTCTGATAGTTTATGATACCAGATTAAAAATGCCTTTTTTTTTTTTTTAAATATTGGTCCAGGACTGACTACAGGAAGTTTTGGACTTTGGGTCAGTGTATTTTTCATTCCTTGATTGTTTTTCTGTTAGACACTCTCAGCTCTTAAGAATATCACTTCACGTGCAAGCATTTTGGAAGCTAGATGGACTATAACTCTATGCTGAAGTTTAGATGGGTGAGCACTTTTCTACCTGTTGAAATTTGATCTTGGATGCAAGCAAAAATGTCCCATAAGTTTTTCATTTGCAAAAAACCTTCTGAAACAAATGGTAGAATAAGTGATTAGGCATTTGAATTCAACTACACTGAGTCTGGAGTTCATCAGTTCTGTCTTCATTACTAGGTGTTATCATAGATAACAAAAATCACTTTTTAAAAGGCCAAATATAATAGGATAAGATGTAAAGAAAGTATGAACAAATTAAATTATTTATTTGCAATTCTTTAAATTAAAAGAATGGGCAAAATCTTTCAAGAGCATCAAGCTGTATCGCTTTTAAACACACAATGGAATCTGAATGTTGTGGTCAGTGTGTAAATATATACCATACATACAGAAAGCACACATTTATATATGTAGTACACATATATCTGTGATGTGTGTGTGTGTGTGTGGGGGGTGTATATTGCACTATGTAATATCTGACAACTGACTCTTTACACTCATTCATAAATTCAACTTTGACCTGGAATTTTCCATGCTTGCTCTGCCAATTAAATTGTTTATATTTTTCAAATCATTCAGACTTTTTTTTTTTGAGTTCTGAGCACATGAACATCAAACCATCACCACCATTTTTCTTTGGAAAAGAAAACCTGGCCACATTTTTTGATCAGATTACAGCAGTAACAGATGAATGCAGTTTGAAACTTGGCTTATAAACAGAGCTCAGTGAGGAGTCTTCTGTGCTTTATTAAAATTGGAAAAAAAGGACTTTCAAAAAGGCCTTAAATTGTAAGGTATGCACTTTATGCTATACTGGAAGAAGGACATGAGACACTGGATGTAGTTTAATTAGGCCACAACTTTATTATTAACTGTCTGGGGCTACCTAACAGACAAAAGTGTACAGTGCAGGTAACTCCATGATCATTTCAATATTTACCGAGGGGGGCTTCCCCACCCCTTCTCTATCCTGGTTCCCAACCAACCCACTGCTGGGACCTTACAATCCCCCTCCACTCTCAAATGCGGGTTAAGGTGGGTTATAAAGGAGAGGGGGGTTGGCTTTGCTGTGCCAGTCATAGGAGCCTCAGTTTTCTGCTCCTCCGGTTTCTGCTCCTTTAATAAACATCTCCTTAAAATCCTTTACCAAACCATTTATCTGATCACTGTATCACTTCCCTATGGAGTGCCAGTACTAAACATCTGCTACACACTTACATAATGAGTTGTGACATCATATGTTCACCTCAACTAAGCCCCCATCCCTGAACCCTGTGGGGAAGGCAACCCGCCTCCCCAGTCTGCCTTGGCCAATCTGGCAGCAAGGGAAAAATTCCTTCCCAGCCCCCCAGTAAAGGAGTGGCTAGCACAGTGCTCACAGCAGAACCTGACCAAACCTGGTATTTTGCCACTTTCAAGGGTGGAAAGATGGGTGCTGTTCCACTTGGTCTAGGAGAAAGAGGGCTTCTCCCACCCAGCTGTGACCTCCTCTCTTTCCAGTCACTTTGGGGGGGATGAGTCAGCATCCCCATGCTGACCTCCTCTGCATCTGCAGCAACATCTGTGCCTTTCTGCCCTTAAAGTGTTATGCCCCTTCCCCTAGAAAGCCAGACAACGGTCCTCCGCCCCTGACCCTCCCCTCGCTTAAGATGCAGTGCGGACATAATTTGTGCATACCTTTCAAAAGCCAGTTTAAAGACACATTTCCCTAGCTCTTTGGCTTTGCACTCCAGAATGAGACATTTAGAGTTTGGGAAATATGAAGTCTATGCCTAGGGACAGGTTCTTCAAACAGTACCCAAGCTGGGGAGTTGGTCCCCAGACATCTCTTGGACCTTCCAGTTTTTTGGTTAGTGATAGGGTCCTGAAGCTATCCCATGTCCCCGTGAGAAGCTGGTCCCCAGTCTAAACCCGACTTCCTCAAAGGAGTGTTGTAGGTTTACTAAACTTACATCAGTAAATTTCTTGGACTAAACCTTGTCTCTCATATACAGACTGATTTTGAAACTTGTGTGACTCTGCTGTGAGATATTCATATTGCATTATTTTATTTATTTGTTAAACACACTATATAACACACAAAGCAAGATTTTAAAATGGGGCGTCTCAAGTTAGATTCCTACATCCATGTACAGACACCCGAAGAAGAGATGAACAGCAGCTTAGTACAAAATTATGTGTTTATACACATATATTGCAGCATATCTTTACAATATATTTTTTCAAAGATATCATAAGTTCAGTATTACGTTTCTGAAATCAATCCATATCTGATATCACAGCACTAACTCTAAAATTTGTTTACTTATTTTTCTTCCTTTCTTAAATCATTTGACTAATCAGACAAACAACCAAAATGTCATTTCAAGCCCTGAGAGATATTATTGCAAGCAATACAGAACAACAACTTTTGAGGATTTTTCATGCTACAAAGCATAACCACACTTGTTTGCAACCTTGAACTGCTTACTGACTTCAGACTTCAAGGTACATCTGATGATAAACTGTCAGGACACAAACAGACAACATGAAAAACAACAAACAAGTTGATTTTTGTAGATTACTCATCTAACAATCCACAAGCAGACATACATCCTGTTGAACCTTACACATATGCTGGAAAATTTTAAACAAGGCTTCCTGACCTTTGCTGTTTTCAAGGATTTAAAGGATTTGTAATATGTACTAAAATATCTGACATCCTACCCTAACAAATGTATTAATCTGTCTGCTTCCTGTTGTTCTGCAATACCAGTTTAAGCACCGCGTATGTGCAGACACAAAGTTTGTCAAATTGTTAACTGTATTTCACAGCGTAATCTTTCATGAGATTAAATTACTATTGCTAACTTTTTAAAAACTTTTTTATAGTTAAAGTTTTAAACATAAGATTTGGAAATTTACCTAGCTCTATAGACTCAAACCAATATGCTGCAACAGGTTTCTGGCTCTTAGAATAGTGGGCAATAAGGAAAAGCTTACCCGAAAAAATTACCCAATTTGGCCTGACTAATCCAGGAAATGGGTCAGCAATGACCGAAAAGCTTCTCTAAAGAACACTGGAGGTTGACACTGCCTGTTACAAAGGTTTTACGATTTGTACAGTGCAAAATCTCAAGGCGATTAGGAAACAAAAACAGTTGAGAAAAAACACAGAAAACCTTTCATTTTTATTTTTAGACGTTACAGACCGTAACTACAGAGGCACTTTGCTGAAGTACTGCTAATGAGAAGATAAATATGCTTGACTAATAAATAAAAGGCAACAACTTTACTCAAACCAACTCTCAAACAAGTAACCCTTGCCAAATCTAATTTATTTTCCCCATCTATCATCATAAGATATGGCTATCATCAACCTCTAGGAACATTTATAATAAAAACTAATAAAACTCTGTCACCCAATCCAATATCAGTTCACATATGCAAAATTACTCAGCCCCTTCAGACAGAAAATGGGTGAACTGAGCATCCCTAAAGGTCAATTTATTTGGGCTTTGCCAGACTAAAGAGTAGAGGAGCAAACTCTAAATTCCAGAGCATCCTGACCAGTCAAACATATCTCAGGAATCAAATGTCCCTGATGATTTCAACTGCTGGGATAAAGCACAGAGAAGTGACATTCAAGATACACAGAACTCAAACCAAAAGGGGCTTTATAGATAAAAATCAAAACTTTGAATTGGACCTAGAAATGAACATGAAGCCAGTTTAGTCTTTGGAGCATAGGTGTAATGTGTTTCCTACAAGGAGCACCATACAGTAAATGAGACATTGCCTTTTGAACTAATTGAAGTTTCTGAGAGAGGCCTTTAAGTGACAGCTCAACTGGTGTGGACTACTAGGATTCCAATATAGAGGTGACAAAAAGCATGCATCAGCAGTTGAGTGTCCAACAGGACATCAGGTTGTGAACCCGAGTCACCGACGGAGGCAAAACATCTTTATTTGAAGGGACAAACAGAATAATAGAATCATAGAATATCAGGTTTGGAAGGGACCTCAGGAGGTCATCTAGTCCAACCCCCTGCTCAAAGCAGGACCAATTCCCAACTAAATCATCCCAGCCAGGGCTTTGTCAAGCCTGACCTTAAAAACCTCTAAGGAAGGAGATTCCACCAACTCCCTAGGTAACCCATTCCAGTGCTTCACCACCCTCCTAGTGAAAAAGTTTTTCCTAATATCCAACCTAAACCTCCCCCACTCCAACTTGAGACCATTACTCCTTGTTCTGTCATCAGGTACCACTGAGAACAGTCTAGATCCATCCTCTTTGGAACCCCCTTTCAGGTAGTTGAAAGCAGCTATCAAATCCCCCCTCATTCTTCTCTTCTGCAGGCTAAACAATCCCAGTTCCCTCAGCCTCTCCTCATAAGTCATGTGCTCCAGCCCCCTAATCATTTTTGTTGCCCTCCGCTGGACTCTTTCCAATTTTTCTTCTATTTCCTACAGTTGTTTCTTCATAACCTATTAGCATTACCTACATATATTTTATCCAGGTTGAACTTCAGGCAGGTAGTTCTCACCCAACTTCAGTATTGTCTAGTCATTAGGAAACCGGATCAGCCACAATGTATGGCACAGAGAGAAAGAGCTGACTGTAATCTTCATGCTGATGCCACTACCACCCAGTGATTCCATAAACCAGTTGAAAAGAAGGAGTGAAAAAACTGAACTCATCAGTTCTGCTACACAAAAGCACCTTTGCAAGCACATCAGCAATTGCCCAGCTATACTAAACTACTTGTAGTCTCCGACAGAGAAGAAACTCAAGTGCACCTCTGCCAAAGTCCCCAGGGCACATGAACACAACACTCTGTCCAGGCTACAGCAGGTAAAGCTAAAGACAACCAATAATAAAATAATTAGATAAATGGGTCTTCATCCACTGCCAGATAGAGACCATTGATCAATGAGACCAGTACAATCTCCATGCCATATTCAAACTTAAACCAGGGATGAAGGTGTAAATCAGAGGGTGTGATGAAATGCACCCGTGTTCACATCCTACACACTATTGTAATAATCTTTGTATAAGTTTGCCTTGTGAGATATCATTTGAAAACTCATATCTTGCTGGTCAGTATTGTCATGGTGAAATTTATGTAGCAGCATTATGTGAAAAGTTATGAAATTCCCCTATATGTCATAGTCCATGTTCAAAATGCCCATAGCCCTGCCCAGGCAGAAGTCATCAAACAGATCTGTTTTGAATAAAGGAGTGTTTGCTTGTCTTAATTTGCATTTAAGCAGTAAACAAAGTCTTCAAACAGAAACAGGGAGGAAGGGAAAACACAGATTAAAAAAACAAGCAGGGAACATCCTTCCACACAGACACTGTCTCCTGGTTCTCAGCTGGAAATGCTTTTCAAATATTTTCATGATAATATGAGGTAACAGACAATGGGGGGCATTACAGAGAAATAATAGTCCAAGATACATAAACTACACTGAGTATTCATGTAGGAAAAGTGTCAAATATACATTCCATAATATATCACCTTGAGGTATGTGTATTTAACTTACACTGGCAATTAAAGTCTTATACTGTAACAACTGTATGTTCTGCCCAAGATGATGTCTTAAGAGGTATTGTACCATTTTAGTCTCAATTATATAAATTGTAAAAATACATGTTTTATAGATACTGCTTAAAAAGAACAATTATTCAATTACTCTTATTGTAGTAACATTTTCCAAAACTTTATTCTTTGTGTAGATTTTACTTTTAATCTCAGGATTACAAACTCTCCTTTGTTTCCTTTGAAAAGATAAATATCAAATCAAAAGAAATTAGACTACAGTAAAGAATAAATGCCAGAGGGATGTGAGGCAGTTAGGGCTGCATGTAAAAACTGAACCTCAGGATTGTGATTTTAGGAGGCAAAGACTTTTACTGTTTCTACCTTTCTCCAAGCTGTAGAGCTCAACCAAAATGTAAAATGGGAAGTAATAAGTATCTGTCAGTTTGTCCCTCTATCTGCATAGCTGAATGAATGTGTAATTGCTATTTTCTTAAGATTTCAGTTCCAACATTTTGCTAGCCTTACATTTTTAAAATGATTTTTGAGTCAGGAGTTTTACAGGATGGTTGAGACAATGTCTATGGACCCATGACCTCTGGACCTGCTGACAGACTGGATATATTTTTGGGATCCATGGACTTCCTGAGTCTTAAATAATTGGAATGGGGAGATTCTGTATTAGCATAAAAGTGACCTTACTGGGCCCCGCTGTGTGATGTCAGTGACCTCAGAAGGAGAGTGCTCTATTCTGATTTGCCAAGGGACTTCTGAGGAGGAGTTCTCCAAGGGGGAGGAACCAACCAGGCCCCTCCATCTTCAAAAGGAAAGTTCAAAAACTAAAGGAAAGGAAGATAACTTCAGTTGTTGGAATTCTGGCTTGTTGGTCTACATTGCCTGATGCTGCAGCCACTGGCTTCTGGCCATGCAACACTACCATGCCTGACCAAGAGGTCTGTACTTCCTCACCCTCCCATCGGGCCAGTGAAGGATAAGAGTCCAGCAACATGCTAAAATCTAAGATCTGACATCTACAAGTACATAACCTTTAGTCAGCCAACAATTTCATCAATATTAAAACATCTGAACCAATCAGACCACCAGCTAATCTTTTCAACCCCATGTCAATTTCCTGAAGCTGAATAAAATCACAAGAGTCATGAGAACCTTCCTGCATTGTGTCAGTATTTTTGTTTTATTTTCTAATTTTTATCAGTAGAAGGACACACTTGTATTTAACATTCTTCAACTTTTTTTTTTTTAAAGTCCTGAAGATGGCTGGCAGAGCGTGTGTGTGTGTGTGCATGCATAGAACTCGCAGACTCTGAAAACGGTGCTTATGGAATAGCTCCTAAAATACCTAAAACAGCCCTAGGTTAAACAATCAGCTGGCTAAGAAATCACACATGCATATATTTCTTGGGCTAGTAGTTATATCTTTAACCCTGAGTAATCATGCATTTTCACCTCAATTGTCATTTGAATATTAAATGTAACAAGGTGTGTCATCTTGAATTGTATTAGAATGTTTACAGTAACCTTATATTGGGAGTAAGAGACTGGCAAGTACTACCTAACTACTGATAATTTGGGCATGCTGTCTTAACTAACATTAGAGCTGTAGTTTCAACATTAGCTTCAACCTGGAAGTGATTTGACCCTCCCTGTATCAGCTATTTGGCTAGAACACAAATATATCTATTGGCACTGTGTTTGATAATACCCTGTTATTTCTGAAGTTGATAGCCAACCAAGACTACTGTCTTCCCAAATCATTACACAGAGCTTATAAAGAATGGTTGGTCTTTTTGATATGGTTTAATCAGCTGGTAATTAGACTAATTTGAGGTTTGGTATTAACATACTATATTGTAATATGATTTGTTTGTATGTATTTTATGATTTTGATTAGTTCCCTGTAGTTTAGTTAAGATAATAAAATATTGTGACCTCAGAACACCACCGTGCCAGATGGCAAAGGGCTCGTTTGTATGTAACAATAAAACTCAGCTGGCCTGACCAGCTCAAAACACTCACACACTGTTGTCAAGATATTGATTTAAAAGGTGTCATGTAATATACCATTTGAAAACAGGTACAACATTTGTCATTAAGATCACTGTGAAATGTTTGTAACAACACTGTACATGAAATTATGGATATTCTCTGATATTATGCTTTGGAGACTAAACAGATAAAAGATGCAAAAGAGGTTTTTTCCAGATAACGGGGCAGGCAAACCGAGCCAGGTGTGACCAGAGATATGGACAATGGACTATTCATTTGCATCAGAGATTACAGGAAAATCATTTGCATTGTAAAGTTACAGGAGATTTCAAAATCAACCTGGTGTCGGCTTCGTAGGGCACACAGGAAGCAGAGCCAAGCTAAGCTCCCAGGAGGACTTCCAGACTTTGAAATCAAAGATAAACTTTAGGGATATATGGAACTGCTGAAAGACTTTGGGGCATCCATCTTGAGTGATCAAAGACATTTTGAACAATCCACACTCCTGAGCAAAGTAAGTAAGCTGGCATAACCCCTGGTGTAGACAGTGCTAGGTCGATGGAAGAATTCTTCCATTAACCTAGCTACCACCTCTCAGGGAGGTGGATTAACTACAGCAATGGGAGAACCCCTCCTCTTGCTGCAGTGTATGTTGGGGTCACCTTTTAAGGAGTAACAAAGGCTGATGGAAGCTACAGTGGGGTTATTGTGCTGTGAGCACGCTACTGGTGTCAGAGCTCTGAACCAAGGCTGCACAGTACAGACACACCCAGAGTTGTAGGGCAGGCAGTCACTACAACCCCTTACTGGTCAGGTTGAACCCCAAAGCATCACAAATATATAAAATAGAAAGTGTGTGGCTTGGATGTTTCTTCCCTAGCTGTCATGGTTCCGGATCTAAAGAGTCCCAAGGTACGTATCAGGTGCAACTCTGTGACCCACCTAGTGGTGGTCCACAGAACTTCCCTAGGGTCCTCCCATGCCTGGTGCCTGAACAAGAACATTTAGTTTTTGAGTGATAGTTGCCTTGTGTGTTGATAATTTCTTTCAATGTGGGTTAACCAAAGACTGACCACTTCCCCGTAATATGTGGAGGGAGGGAGGGAGGAAGAGAGTCTTTATTAAAATATTTCTACATTTTTGGAAATACTGAAAGCTTTGAGTTTCTTCTGTCACAAAATGCCATTTTGAGCAGTGCAAAATTACTGGTTTTGGCAATATTTTGTCCTACAGTGTCAAAACTGCGGAAAAAAAATGGGCAAATGCTATAAAAATGATTTATGACAAGTTTAACCAGCCAAAACATTTCTTTATTCATTCTCATAGCAAATCTAAAATATTAATTTGATGTGAAGGAGGAATCTTAAGTGTCTGCTGACCTGTTCATGCAACTCAAAAATAGACGCTGTAGTGTGCCAGCACGTCAAAATACTTTCAGACTGTTTGTTATGTCTGAATCAGACAATAATGGATTTCTATTCGCCAAACAACAACTGATGTTTATAACTTCAGAAGTGTCCCTTTAAGAACCTTACAACCACTCAATTTTTTTTTACAAAAATAATCATTACTATTTTAATATAGTGCTCAGTGACTCAGGGATTGACAAGAGCACATGGAATATTAACCTGACTAGGTCATATCAAGACTGGGTCAGTAGTGATATGAATTAACTGGTTTGTGACCTTCTGGAAATTAGTTTTGTGGACTCAGGCTTGTTGCTAGTAGGTGTTCACATCACAAAAACCTTTACCACAGCTAACATTCTTCTTGGCATTCTGGGCAAAGAAATGAATGGGCATAGAGACTGCATAATCTTTTCACACCTATTGGTAGCCTCTTCCAGATCAGGACTGAGGCACGTTGACAGGACAGTGGGAGGAAGCTGGTACAGCATCTGCTTGTGTTGAACTTAATACATGAAGAAATAAAAATTACAAGTCTCAAGAGGCCAGATTTTTAAAGGTTTTAGGTACCTAAAGATGTAGACTGGAGTTAGTTGCTTATAGCCAAACCAGTCTGAATGCACCCAATCTCACCTGATATGCTGGAAGTTAGACAGCACTATGCCTGGCCAGTACTTCTGGGAAGCACTGATATTGAAAAAGACTTGTGCATCATGGTGGATAATCAACTCAACATGTGTTCTCAGTGAAACATGTCGTCCAAGAGAGCAAATACTATCCTTGGATTTATAAAGAGGGAATACTGAATAGGAATAGGGAGGTTATATTACCTTTGTACTTGGCACTGTTGCAGCCACTACTAGAATACTGTGTCCAGTTCTGGTGTCCACAATTCAAGAAGGATGTTGATAAGTTACAGAGGTTTCAGAGGAAAGCCACAAGAATGGTTAAAGGATTTCAAAAAATGTCTAATAGAGAAAGACTTAAGGAGCTCAATCTGTTTAATTTAACAAAGAGAAGGTTAAGGGATCCCAGTCTGTAAGTACCTACAGAGGAAACAGAAATTTTATAATTGAGGGCTCTTCAATTTAATAGACAAAGATATAATGAAGATATAATGGCTGGAAGTTGATGCTATCAACATTTACATTAGAAATAAGTAATTTTTTTTAGTAATTAAAAGTAATTAACCTTTTGAACAACTTACCAAGGGTTGTGTTGGATTTTGTATCACTGGCAATTTTTAAATCAAGACTGGATGTTTTTCTAAAAGATATGGTTTAGTTCAAACAAATTAATTCAAGGAAGTTGTATAGTCAGTGTTTATACAGGAGGTCAAACTAGATGATGACCATGATCCCTGCTGGCCTTATAATCTTTGACTCTATTAAAACACCACTAGGTGGCTATTTGCATCTTTAGGTGCCCAAATACCTTTATAAGTCTAGCCCCAAAAGTCATAGAAAAAAAATTAATTACTAATTACTTTGGTAATAGTTACTTTGGAAGTAAATCAGCCCTCTGTAAATTGGCATAGCTCCAAAGACTTCAACAAAAATATACCAGTTACTCCAGCTGAGGCTATGGCTCAATGTGTGTGTGGATCAAATGTTATGTGTGAGTACTTTTCTCATAGCTAAGAATTGGGGATCAAAGGATATTTGGCAAAAAGCTAAGGAAAATATCTCACAACTTGTAAGGTAATGCCAATATGAACACATAGTAGATCAATGCCTGAAAGAGATTCCTGCATATCTTGTATTGTACATATCCTCCCAGGAAAAGAATAATAGAGAATGTCAGAAATAATTTGGTAATTTGATTGGGATACCCAAAGGCAAAAAAAAAAAAGCTTCAATGAGGGAAAAAAAAAAACAAAAAAAAAAAAAAAATATAATTAAACAAAAAAAAAAAAAAAAAAAAAAAAAAAAAAAGTAAAAAAAAATTTGGAAATTTGATTGGGAAACAAAAAAAAAAAAAAAAAAAAGCTTCAATGAGGTGACAAGACAACCTATGACTGGGATACAATTTATGTTCTCTCCCCCAAATAATAGAAAACAGAAACAAATTCAATGAAGAAATTGTTATTAAGATCATAAACTATTTCTACTACATAAAATTTTTTAAAGAGGCACAAATATTTCACAATCACCAAGAAGTAGAAAAAGGCAAAATTAAGAAAATGAACAAGTGACAAGGAAGATTAAGATGAAAAAATATTCCTGGGGAAGAAAATTTCAGAATTAACAAAATTAAGTTCTGAGAGAACTCAGAGGTAGAAAACAACATAACCAGGACCTTTATAAAGAAAATATCTAAGAATGAGAATAGCATTACTCTTGTATTGCATACAAGAAAGTATATGGTTACAAAAGAAACTGCAAACTTGTCTGCTTCCTGTCTACAGACTACGAAGTTTTCCCTAGGGTACTTAACTAATGACAGAGTGTAATAATGGAATCAAACAAAAGCAAAAAACACAAGAACAGAGACAGTTATCACCATGCTCCTGGATAGGCTATCTTCATACAGGCCCCAATTCAGCAAAGTACACAAACGTAATTAATCTTAAGCACATGCCCAAGTATTTTGCTGAACAGGGATTGACATAAGCACATGGTTAAAGTTAAACGCCATCTTATGTTTGTTGAATCAGGACCATATAATGAAATTATCACTGAGCAGATGGACAAAATATAATCTATTTTTAGCTGATGTTTGTCAAGCATGAAAAAACAGTTGGTTCCGTCAAGAAAGAGGTAAAGGTAAACTGCTAAAATAAAAATGAAAACTGAGTAAAAACCTAGTTAAATGTGTTGTATATTTCCTCAAATAAGACACTATGGGGTATTATGTTCAGAAATGCATTTTATCTATCTCTTAAAACATTCTTTCCCCCTCATTATGAAATCCTCTTGGTACTTTATGGCTCACTGATGATATCCCAAAATGAGCAATAAAATTTAAAGAAATCTAAATCCAACCTATACAATCTATAATATTTGTGACATCACAGAATGCTGTGTTTGGGGATACCTTAAGTGAACCATAAATTATCTAAGTAATTTTGAAAGGCTAATTTTAAAATGTAATGTTTAAAAGGAATTTTTAAATGTTAGTACTATCTGTGTTTATTTAAGCTACAGTGTGAAGTCTATCTTGCCATCTAAAAGGCAAGACACTGCCTAGCCATTGTAAACCAGTATTGCTCTCCCGGAATTATGGCAGAAGTGAGGTTGGATTTGTAAGGGGATAAGATGCTGGCTTTTGAAAGGTTTCCAGGCAGTTTGTACCATGCACAAATGAAAGCATGGGAGAAAACACTGAGGTACTTGAGGGAAAAATTACCCAATGGGTGGCAAAGGCTAGGAACACCAGTAGAGCGAAGACAGTGGTTGACAATGCAAAGTAGTAATAAATCTGACAGGAAGGGCAGGGCTAAGTCATGAACTGCTCTAGAGGTGAGATCTTGAAGCTTACACTTGATGGGATAGTGAAGGGAGGAGCCAGTGGAGGGACTCAAAGAGGGGAGCTGACATAATTAAAGCAATGAGAAAGGAAGATAATTTTGGCAGCAGCTTTTTGAATGAGCTTGAGGGATACAAGATGACAACAGCCAATGCCAGAGAGGAGCTGATTACAGTAGTCAAAACATGAGCTGATAGAGACCTGGGTGAGAGTTTTGGCTATCTGGACAAAGCAAAAATGTTTGACATGTTATGAAGGAAAAGAGGTAAATATTACACAGCCTGAATGTATGGTTTCATGGAGAGGATAGAATAAAAAATGACTACTGATGATAGACCTGAGCAACTGGGAGGATGACAACGTTATCAATGGTAACAAAAATGGAAGCAGTGGAAAGGGCTTGAGAGGCAGACAAGGAGCTCAGTTATACCCACATTTGTTTTAAACTACAGACAGTATATCCACAAGTTGATGTCAGAAAGACAGTCTGAGATACAGGATTAGATGTAGGAAAATATTTCAGCAGTTGAGATGTAGAGTAATCAGTATAAACATGATATTCAAAGCTGTCAAAGGAGATATAATCATCTAAAGATAGGAGAGGGAGAAGTGACCAATGAGTAAACCTTGTAGGATGCACAATGAAAGGAGAAGAGGTGAGGAGTTGGCTCCACCAATCAAGACATTGACAAAATGATCAAAGACGTACAAATAATGAGAGGATGGAGTTGTGAAAGTCAATGGATGATAGGATTTTACCAGGTATGGAGTGCTTGACATTTTTATAAGCTGCTGAGAAGTCAAGGAAAACAAGGATGCAATAGAAGCTATAGGAGTTAACTATTTGTTCTGTCTCTTGATAACGTTTGATCAACATTTTTATATGTATTTTTGTTCTCTTTTTATGTAGAACTTGCTTATTTTTTGTTTATTTTGTTTTCTTTTGTGAAGGGCCAAAATCCATTTGCTGTGGATGTAAGAGCTTAACTGCAGTTTCTGCTAAGAACTTTTCATATAGACCCGAAGTCCACAGCTTGGCCTGGGCCTCGGGGGCTGGCTAACAGAGAACAATATATGGCAAAGAGAAAGCTGGGGTAAACAGATAACCTTGTGTGTTTCAAGTCAGTGAGCGGAGTCAGCATAACTCCGAATGTAATTGGGCGCCCTTATCACGAGTTATAGACACATGAAACACTGAGAAAGGCCTCACGGTTACTCCCTAATGCAGGGAGGAGATGGTGGTACAATACGCATCAGATCCCAGACAGAGTTCAAGGAGAGGCCTAATATAATTGACATGAGTTATGACACCCTCCCCTCACAGATGTATGCCAATCCTAGCCCACAGAAATGTAAGGGTAAACTTATAAACAATTGTTATTGTTAAGTACTAATTACTGCTTTTTGGCTTTAAATCTACGGGAATGTACTGTTGGTCAACCGGGAGAGCTGCTACCTCATTCCCCTGGACCCCAAAATTAGGATTTAACCTATACACTTTAATAGACATAGTTTGGGGGTAATTACCTGTGTGTCAGCAATATGTTAATTTGAGCTTTGGGCGGAGCCATTATGTAATCTTTTAGCCCATTGGCTTATTGTGCTTATCTTGTCTTGCTGCTAGAATCTATCCAGGGGCTTGGGAAACCCATCCCTGTTGCTTCTCTCTGCCCAATGAATGCCCTATATAATCTATTGTAATTAATTGTTCTGCAGTGTCTCTGAGCCTAATAAGCAAAGTGACACCCCGCCAGCGCTGTGCATAATAAACTCCTGTGCTCGACTCTACACGGTGTGGATTACTGTTCCTTCAGATGGGGGCTCGTCTGGGATTTTGCATTACTGACACTCCATCCTGCAGGATGCTTAAATAAGCCCTTACCTTAAAAAGAGTGGATATTTACCTTACAGTAACTGTGGTTCTTCAAAATATTGTAGTGAGTGTGGATTCCCACTGTAGGTGTGCATGCATGATTGGGGGTTCTTTTGAAGAGTAGTATCTGTCAGGACCACACAGGTGCCCTATGCCTCCTCATATCCCCATATGAAGATATAAAGCATGGGGTGGCCATAACCCTCCCTCAGTTACTGTGCAACAAAAGCCCATGCGACAGAAGAATCTGAAAAGTAGGGATGCAGGGTAGATCAAGGAATCCACACTGATACATCATCTCAAAGAACCACAGTTGCTATAGGATAAGTAACAGTTCTTTCTTCGAGTACATTTCAGTGGGGATTCCGCGGGAGATGACTGGCAAGCAGTGTCCTCCCTGGATGGTGGGAGTGAGGCTTTTCTGCGGTATCAGTGACTGAATGCTGTTTTCCCAAATTTGTCATTGATCTGGCTTCCATGTCCAGTGCATAATGTTTAATGGAAGTTAGTGTGTTGCTCTGAGGCCTTGCAGATCTCAGAGACTGGAATGTTACTGAAGCAGTCAGAAGATGCTGCCTATGCACTGGTGGAGTGTGCCTTGATGATCAGAGGGAGAGGCTCACCAGCCATTTGATGATAGGGGAAAATACACTGTGTGAGCCACTTCAAGATTCTCTACAATGAAATAGCTTAAGCATTTGGATGAGCCAGATATGGCCACAAAGAGCTGGGAAGACAGACTGAAAGGCCTGGTCCTGTTAGTAATAGAGAAAAGCTCTGGAGATGTCCAAATATGCAACTTCTTTTCTCCCAGCATAGAGTGTGGCTTCGGGAAGTAGACTAGTAAAAAAACTGATCGGTTTAGGTGGAATTCTCAGACCACCTTAGGGTTTGACATGAGGTGTGGTTTCACTACTATTCTGTCCCTGCAGAAGGATGTGTAAAGCGATCTGGCTGCAAGGTCTTGGAGTTCACTGACTCTCCATGCTGAAGTAACAGCCATGAGAAAGACCATATTGACAGTAAAGTATATTGAACACTGACACTGGTTCAAAGGGGAGCTCCATAAGCCTTAGAAGGATGATGTTGAGGTCCCACAAAGGAGTTGAGTCACTGACTGGGGATCAAATATGAAGGAGGTCCTTGAGGAAATCTGAAACCATAGAGTGTGAAAAGAAAGTATGATTATACCAGAGCATGACACACCAATATTGTGGCAAGGGAGTTTAATGCTGACACTGAACTTCAGGAGCAGCATATAGTCCAGGGTCTTCTATATCGGAGCCTTGACAAGGTCAATATTATGCTGAGTTGCCCAAATATAGAGAATAATTTCCATTTTGAGGAGTGAGTAAGTCTTCCTGTTCTGAATAAAAATCTATTGAACTTGCAGGGAGCAACATCTGTCAGTAGTGCTCAGCCAGCCCACATCCAAGCTGTCAGGTGCCACAACTGTAGGTCTGGGTGGAGTATCTGACCTTGATTCTGAGATATTATATCTGGGCAAGCTGGGGAGGCTGTCTGGTTATCTGTAACAAGTCCAACAGCCAAAAGTCTCTCAGCCAGTAAATGATTATCAAAGCCTTGTCTTGTCTGAGGGATATTATTTGGGGGATCAGAGGAATCAGCAGGAAAACATATAGAAGTCCTTGACACCACTGAAGGGGGAAGGTGTGGTTAGACACTCTGTATCTGCTTAGGAAGTCTGCTAGGTTACTGCAGACCCCTGGAAGGCATAGAGCCAGTGGAGTTTCCCCATATTGTTAACACCATACCCAGAGCTTGATAACTTCCCGACTAAAAGGAGATGACCGAGCCCTCACCCTGCACGTTTATGTAGTATACAGCAGATGTGTTGTCCATCAGGATTTGCAGCATGGGGTTCTGCAGAACAGGCAGAAATGCTATGCAGGCCAGTCTGATGGCATTCAGTGTCAGGATGTTCATGGATAGCTTCAGTTCATTCCCAGACTGTCTGCTTTACATCTACATGTGGCTCAGGTGGACACGCCAGACCATTCCTGAAGCATCGTCAGGGAAGAGATTGAGAATGGCACCCCTTTTAATCACGTTGATTGTGTCTAGCCACCAAGTGAGCTTTCATAGGACTTGAGGCAGGACTGTGATCCTCCTGTCCATACGATGACCATATGGGAAGTATATGGACCTCAGCCACAGTTGTAACAGCTACAGGTGAAGTCTGCAAATGCTGTCACATACATGCACGGCGCATGGGCTAAAAGTACCATGCATGTATACACTGTTGTCATTAGGTCTGACTGTAGGTCGTGTACCACCTACTGAAGAGATTGGAACCTGTTCTCTGGCAGATAGGCTCTTGCCAATCTGGAGTCAATTAAAGCTCCCATGAAATCTATCATCTGTGAGGTGTGAGAGATGATTTCTCATAGCTCACAAGGAGTCTCCTGGGAAATGACATATTCCTCTCAAACAGGTCAAGTCATTTGGATTTCTTGCCCTTAGGTGTGCTTTTGCTCAACCTCACCTTCACTTGTAGGTCCAGCATGACTAAGGATCCTAGGTTGAGGTGAGTGTAGAAGAACTCATACCTCATGGGGGTATTTGGTTCCTCTTTTAGACTTGCTTTGCCTTGGTGGTACTGTGGCTGGTCTCTGCCATAGAACATTGGTTGAGTCCAGCAGTCCCTCATTAATGGGGAAAGTGATTCTGGCTGAATCAGAATCTGACAGAATGTCAAACAGCTTGTGAGATTTCTCTGGAGATTGAGATGTTGGTCATATCAGAGTCCCGGCAATCCTGACAAGTTGTTACCAGAATGCTTAAAGGGCATGTTCACAATGCCCTGCAGTTCAGACTAAGAGGGTGTGAACAGTAGCTCACACTGAAGTGCTGTGCTGTAACTCCTCCATGTGATGCTGCAGGTGCAAACTTAAAGGTCTTGAGTTTGCATTAAACATTTAAATTCGTGCCTGCAGCATCCACATGGGGGAGTTACAGTGCAGCACTTCAGCGCGCACTGATATTCACATCCCCTTATTCCGAACCATGGGGCAGTGTAAACAAGCCCAAACTCATCCAGTTCTGGTACCAGTGATGAAAGTCATCCAGTTATGAAAAGGAGAGACCTTCTGGCGATGAGGCAGGATGCTGTTGAGGCTCAGCCCCTGGACCTAGCTCTTTCTGGTATTTTGGAGCTGGTGGCCTGGGGAGGAAGGGATGCCTCTGGGGAAAGAGATCTCTTCCTTTTCCTCAGTGGTGAAGACTGACTTCTCAATGACTGCCATGATGGGGCCCAGTATAACCAACAGACCATGGTGGCACTGATAGACGCACTGGGTGTTGGCCAGTCCAGTAACAGTCTTAACAGGCCATTGAGTGGTGCTGAGACTTGTAGGAGAAGCCCATAGGTCTCTCAGTCGGGTCGATCACAGGGGAAAGGGTTCTTTATTCAATTATGGGAAGAATGTATGCTCTAGTAATAGTGAGGAGTAAGCCTTTTCTAGGGGTGGTGTTTATGTGTAAAGCACTCTCAATATCGGAGTCTGTACTGGCAAATGTCTTGTCATCAACAGTGGACCTGAATCTGTCCTATCAGGTCAGTATTGATGCCAAGGGGCATCATCAGAGCTGGGATCAGTGCCAGCCAAGTCTGCTACACTGAAGGCTGTTTCTTTTCCGTAGCCCTCAAAACCATGAGGAGCTTGGTGAACTTCTCTCTGGAGGTTTTACAGTGTCTGTCCTTATAAGAGGACACTGAGCTCCTTGAACTTCTGCCTCCATGTTTGGAACAGCCTCTCTCAGAGCTGGCTTAGAATACTGACATTGAACCTAAATTCTAAAGATTTTAATTGTATGGGTATCCATTAAAAGACAGTTTTTTTCTAGTCTTTGGCACAAAAATTAACACTGAAGTTATGACTGCTAAAGATTTGCAAGGACGTATACTAGCAAAGTTTGCATGGGTATAATAGGGAGAAAACCCCCACAAACTTATTCCTGGATTCACCCCAATAAAAATACAAGGGAAGGCTATGTATTCAAATTAAATTGTATTTTTAGTCTGCTTTTCACCAAAGGCAAGACTACTTCATCTTTTCAAATGTTTTACAAGCTATTTTCTTGTTGTGGAACTTAAACTGTTACACAGCTGGAGAACTTCACTGTAATTCTGACATGTATATTACTATAGTTCATTTATAAAATGGAAAGCCTTAACATTCCAGTTTGGAATTCACCTGAAACAGATGGCAAGCATTAGCTAAGAAAGTATGTACTAACTTCAGACTCCTCCAGTCGTTAATTAGCTTAGAAGAAATTATCTAAACTTTTCACGTAACAGTCAGGAAGGGAATCTCAGATTAGAGGTTTATGCCTTTCCCATCATATTTGAAAGGTCACCTTCCTTTTAATAGAAAAATAACTTAGCTACAGGTATAGTACTTTATCACGTACGTAGCTTGCAGTTTATTTTCTTTAATGTCAGTATTTGTTTGTTCCGGATACCATTTCCTTGCATGCTTTGTATTTCACTTCCAGAATCATTGTGTCTGCTAGTCTACTAGAACAAACTCATCAGTTGGTAATGCAGGTTCACATTAGGTCATAGGTAAGTCAGCATCCTGTTACACGTTTCCTGACGCTGTCATAATATAAAGGGTGACAATACTGGAAATCTTGATCATAACATCCTGACACATTTGAGAATCTAACATGTTAGCAGATGACACGACACAACCGGTATTACATGTACTGAAATCCGATCTCTCAGTGTAGCCATACATGCCAGAGAAGTGTGCGCCAGATAACAACTTTGCCAATGATCTTCTAAATCTAAACTGAACACAAGCAGCAACAACTGAGAGTCTGTCCACAAAGTGCTGTTATTTTGTAACAAAAGAATAGTATCAAAGAAGCTTGTTGAACTGCTAAGACACTTGTTGCTGCAATACCTCTTTACTTTTTCCTTTACTTCAAAGAGCATCAAAAACCCTTTTTTGTTCTGCTGGTCCAGCAGCAAACTCCAGTTAGCAGTAAATCCCAAATCAAATCTCTGAGGAATCTGTAGTAGTTCTTTTTACCGTCTACACAAATCTACTTGGAAAGCTTAAATAGCAGATTCTTTCTCTCCTTAGTTATTAAAGCTCATCACAGCACACTAGCCACTGAGATTTAACCTAAAACTACAATATACGCCTGCAGCTTTACTCATGCAACATGTAGCATCAGTTTCCATAACTGGAAAGGATATAGTTCTGCAGGATCAAAGACTGATAAGGGTTGACTAGAGCTTGCATACTGATATTACTGTCACTCCTGATCTCACTTCACTGGGCATACTGTTAAACTTCAACAAATTTCAAGTACAAATTTTGCCCAAAGTACAATAGGTTTATTGAGGTGAGGGGGAAAGGAGTGACTTGTGGTGAAAAGTTTTCAAACAATTTAACAAACAGTTGAAAATATCCTAGTAAACCGAATGGAAAGTGAAAATTGCCAAAGGGTTTGTATCACTGCAGCTTCATGACAAACTTGAGGTTGAGCAATTCCAGATGAGACAAAGCCACACACCAGGGGTGTATTTAATGCATCCTGCAACTATGCACATTATTGCATTCAAAGCAGTGTGGCTGGCCATTTCATATAACATGGTTTGCAAATTAAAATACACAGTTTAATTTCCTATAAATTATTTCTAAACAAAATAGAGTATTAAGGACAAATAATTCTTCTGATCTGTGTTGAAGACATTAGAATATTTTAGTCAGCAAGCTGAAGCTAGCTAACATACTGGCTGTGCAGTGAACCTTAAATAATGTTTCCCAGTAATACAAGTATGCATATATACATCAGGATTTAAGTTGAATGTCTTTTCCCTTTAATACTGTAATTTAATATAGACTTTTAGGTGCATAGGATATGTTATCTGGGAGTTTGAACATTATAATTTCCTCTTCCATAGCTGAATTAAAACAAAGAAAAAGAGAAATATTATATTATTAAAGATATTCCCCAAAATGTTAACAAACATACTCAGGAGCAAAAATTTATTTATTTAAAAATATCCTCGCTAATTCAGTGGTAAGAGCCTGATTCTGCACCTAGAGCTCAACGAGTCTACTTACAGGAGTACTTACAAGTACACTCAGCTGTTTTAGTTATGCAACTGATTATAACATACAACTTTTGGAGTAACTTATGTGAAACATATTTTCCTACATATTTAACTAGTTCAACAAAGCAGAAGGTTTCTTGGCAAGTATGTAGTGCAGTACAAGTATATAAACACTCCTGATCTCAAAGCTGGCACTAGTTCTTCAACTTTTGGGGATATATATATACTTCCCCCAAAGGTTTTAAACAATTGCTGGGGGGAAAAGAGGCCCCTGAACTTCTATACAAACCAAAAATGCAAGAAAAGCTAAAGGGATTTTGAGGTTTACCCATGAACCTGTCATGATTCACTTTGCATAGGTTTCATGAAGTGAAGCTGTCACATTTGGCACAGCTCTAATGAGCGTTTGTGTGTACAAATTGAATAGCTGGTTGAGATATAGATATTGGCTTGTGGTCTATCTTATAATACAATTTCTTTTTATTTATTTTGGTATAGGAAAATTATATATTGCATTTGTTTCCCCCCTGAAATATAAACATGTATAAATTCTAGTGCCTTTATTCACTTTCACGGACAAGTGTTACCATGCAAAAAAGTAAGTAAATATTTTTGAAGAATAGAAAAAGTAAGGTCCACCATCCTCAGAATCCTGAAAAACAACATTTCACATGTTAAATATGTTTAACTCAGATGTGCTAGAACAAAGGCCCAGATACTTGGCTGGTCTAAATCAGCATAGTTCCCTTGAGTTCCAATATTTTATATAGGTTTTATATTGTTTCCCAGGCAGTTTTTATAAACATCCAAATTTTTTTCACTTCTGTTTTAGACCCATGTTCCACTACAAAGACAGACCCACCATCAAACTGATCCATCCACAATTGCCCTTCCTCCCTTCAATAAACTTGAGAATACTCAAATTAGGGTGACCAGATGTCCCGATAAAATCGGGACAGTCACGATATTTGTCCCGCGTCCTGACCGATGTTTGGTCAGGACGCAATTTGTCCCGATATTTCCCACTCATGGTTTTTTTTTTTGCTCTGCCAGCGGGACTCCCCCCACCCCCACCATGTGTCCCGACATTTTCTTTATCCCATCTGGTCACCCTAACTCAAATGCAGAGGCAACAGTAACAGGATCATAAAATACAGGCCCTAGGGAAGGAGCTTCTCCTGGTCAAAGATGTGCCTTTAGAAAGGTCTTTTATATCATCTGTATTTCACAGTTCTCAGATATTGATTTCCTAGGATTCTTCTGATGTTTTACGGGAAACAGTTGAAAACAGAGTGAATGGAAATGGAAATATAATAGAGAGAGCATTCTGAATGCAAAGAAAAATGTTTTCAAAGTTTGACAGGTATCAAATACTGAAGAATGCATGTGAACAATTGAGGAGTGCTAAGTTACTGCTTGTTAGTAAGAGCCCAACTCATGCAAAAAAAAAAAAAAAAAAAAAAAAAAAAATCAGATAAATCATCTTTGTTTCTTCTTTAGTAAGTTATCAAAAGTTCAAAATATGTTTATGGTACAAAGAGTAGGGTAGAATAACCAGAAAAGTTTTAAAATACTCTAATTGCTTATCTACACACAAAAGTTGTAACTATACCAGTATCAAGTGGTACAACTGCCCTAGAGCGGATGCAGTTATAGCAGGATAAAGGTGCTATATACCAGTATGGCTATTCCCACATGGGAAGGGGAGTTAAGTCATACCAACATAAGGCACGTTTATATCAATGTAACTGCATCCTCACAAGGGACTGTACTGGCAAAACTATTTTGGTCAAAAAAATCTGGTAAAAAAATCACCAAAATAGTTACGCAAGTACAAAATTTGTGTGTAGACTAGGCCTAAGACTATTTATTGTAAATCAGTGTTAAACTTGCAGTCTTCTGGAGAGCTGTTGTCTCTACTCACATTAAGTATACAATATTATTAGGATAGCTCCAAGATAGGAATGGGAAAAATCGTGAATTACATGTACGGTAACTGTAAATGAGACCTGAAAAGGATACAGGAGCCACAAACACCTTGAAAACCAAAATAAAGATGAAAATTAGATCTATCAAGGTATTCCTAACTCTTGCATTTGTTTGCCACATTTTTATATCTATTTATATGCCAAATTTGTCAGACATTTTATTAATTTTAATTATTATTATCAGCAGCATATTTATTACAGTAGTTCCAACCAGTAGTGGGGCAACCACACATTCTCCATTGTTGCACAGTGTTAGGTCCACAAATCCTCAAAGTGGGATTTTCTTATCAGTGAAAAAGTTCCTAGAGAGGGAACAAAATAATGCCACTGAGAGAAAGGATTCCTCTACTCTAAGGAATCACCACAGCTCGCAGGACCCACCTGCCACAGGCTGCATCGGATGAAGAGTGAGTATTTATTTTGTAAAACTCAGTAACTGTACACAGGGATGACCAAGTTGCAGCTTTACAGATTTCATTGTAAGGGACCTGCTCTTTCTCAGTCCATGGCATTGCCACTGTTCGTACTGAGTGAGTTCTTGCACCCACTATATGATTGATAACCTTTTTCTTTACGCCTCACAATTCAGACACCCTTTTTGCAATCAAAAAGGTCATTCTCGCAATTGAGTAGTACAATGAAGCTAATTTCATAGGTTCAAGGGTGCCTGCATTAAGCTCAATGTCCAATGCCCATGACAGAGCCCTACACACCTTAAGAGGATGCAATAGCTGAACTGTTCTAATCAAGTGACACGTCCTGATGATGGGAAACAGATGACTTGCTGGAAATACTCAAAACTGCTGAGAGTGCAAAAACATTCACTTTCCAGGTATTAGCCTGCAACCTGAAATCAAAATCATCTTCTAAAAATTCCATAACATGAGACACATTGGCTACATAATGCTACATACTTCTCCCTCTGCAAAAAGCTTTGAATTTAGACCAAGTCCGTGAGTAAGACCTGTTTGTCAATTTTATCCTAGGTGCCACTAAGATCACTTTAACTTCCTCCTTCCTGATCTCCTGTATTACCCTAGTGATCATGGACACTGAAGGAAAGGTATAAAGTAATTCCTTTGGCCACTTGAGTGACAGGGCATCTATGCCTACTGCTTCTGGCTCTCTGCTCTTTGCAAAGTATTGGCAAGCATTATGGTTTGCCTGGGATGCAAAAACATCTAGAATCAGCTTTTCAAAAATTTTGATGATCAAAAGGATTCGTTGTGAAGACTCCATTCTGCCTGATCGATTTTCCTTCTGCTCAACTAGTCAGTCTTCGTATTGCTGGTGCCCTTGATATGCAAGACCCTGATAGGCTGTAGATGGGGCTCTGCCCACTGCATCAGTGATGTTGCTTCCTTCTATATATCCTTTGAACTTGTACCTCCCTGATGATTTACATTCACTATTGCCGACATATGGTCCATCGTTATAAGGATTTTACCGTTCAGCAATGTGGGGGCCAGTTGTTGAAGAGAATATTTAAATGCCCTCACTTCTAGAAAAAATTATGCTTTTCTTTCGCTCAGAGAAGGACCTTACCCCTTGAGTCACCGACTTCTTAGAGAACACTCCCCATACTGCCAGACTTCCATCTGTTGTTATGACATAGCTCTGTGTTTCCCCCATGTCCATCCCTCCCTAGAAACGCTCCAGACTTTTGTGAACACTTGAGGTGCAGATAACAGCCCCCAAAGCAGCGCTTTATATTGCAAATTATCAGTCCCATGAGTAAATTGCAGAAATCGCCTGTGTGCCTGGTGAATTGGCAGATGAAAGTAGGCCTCCTTCAAGTCCAATGATGTAAAGTAATCCCCCTGGCAGATGGCCACTGCTGTGGATTTCAAGGTCTCCATCTTGAACAAAATCCTCCATATGAACTTGTTCAAGTGTTTTACTTCCAACTCTGCTTTGTCCTCCTTGGATCTCCTGGGTACCAGAAACAAGGCTGAATAGTGGCTGGAAAACATCTCCACCTCAAGAACTCTATCATGCCGATTCTCAAAAGATGATCTATGGCCTTCTGCAAATTTTGCATAGTTTGGGGATTTGAGAATAGTGGAGAAGGGAGAAAATGATGATTCAGAATCTTTGAAAATTCTATGAGGTAACCTTGTCAAACTGCATCCAGAACCTATCTATCCAATGTTGAGAGAGATCCTTGATCTTTGAAATTTAATAGCCTCCCCACAAGGTGTTGCTCATCGCACCTCTCCTGATTGCAGTCAAGGGGAGTTTCTAGTGCTGGAATTTACATTGCAGGAAGACTGGCCTCTCCCCTTCTTGGGTTTAGATTTGTTCTATATGCTTTTGCTGTAGTCTTGCATTTAGAAGAGTAACCACAAAAAGGATACCTAGGCCTATAATAAGGGCGGATATTCCTTTTCCCAGATTTGGAATCAGGAAGGCTTTGTAAGGACTTTTTTGATTTACCTGAGGATTCCACCGCCACCTTGTCTAACAGCTCCCTGAATAACTGTCAGCCTGAATATTTTGAAGCTAACAACATCAGTTTGGCTTGTCACTGGATTATTTACTTCTTGAGCCAAGTAGTGTTACGCATGGGCACCCTTCATCCCATTGGACTCCTCAGTAAGCCAGGCTGAGCTACAACAACCACATGGCACAGTCTTTGTCTCACTTGATCCCTTAGTGAGTCAGTCATAGCTACATAATCGCTGCATGGCACAGCCCTTTCTCCTCAAGAGGCCCCTTTTTAGTGAGCCAGGCAATGCTATAGCAGAGTTGCATGGCACTGCCATGTAGTCTCACTGAATCCCAAAGTGGGCAAGGCAGGATTCCCTAAGGACAGACTCATACCTTGTTAAAGTGGGCAGAGTATGTTAGTCAGAAATAAGTGGTGGGCCAGGAGAACCCTTTTTCCTGCTTGTTTCTCCGTCTGGGCTGCTCTCTCTCGCAGCCTTGCAGGGATGGCTGTTTAGCATATGGTCAACCCACAACATGTAGGGTTCCATTAGCCCAGCAGGTATAGTATGGCTGATGGACAGCATGAGCAGGGTTCAGTTAGCTCAACAGTTGTGACATGGCCGACTGCACTATAAATGGGGTCTGGTTAGCTGAGGTATTTTGGCCTGCTTTTCTGTCAACTCCTCTATTCCTCTGATCACCTATGAGGTGTTCCACTAGAGAGACCTGCCCAGACATGTCATGCTGGAAGCTGTTGCAGCCCGTAACTTCAGTATCAGAAGTTTACAGCGGTCCTGCTGCAGAGCCCCCCACAAGGCTAAGTAACAGCCCAGTAATTCTTAGAATCCTTTTGGTTGTTTTGTATTCTTGTTGCTCTGAGCAGGAGGTCTGGTAACATCCTCCAGCAGTTGCTGGAGGGGAGTTGGAGACTGGGAGCCTCAGTCAGATGAGGAGTCCTGTGAACTCATTAGCTAACAGGCATCTTTCTTCCCTTGCCCTTGTGAGAGTGGATAGAATGCCTGTAGGTGGACACTGCAGCTACTACCTGAGGTTCACAAGATGGCAGCTTCTGAGGGGAAGGTGCTTTTTGCGCCAAATTCAGGAGCTCCCTAGCCCAAGAGAGGATTTCTTCCTTAGGGGGAGATTTCCTTCCTTTCACATCTGTGCACAATTCCTGACTTCCCCTGGGGCTAAGGGATCAAGACTGAACTGCCCAACAAGGAAAGGGAGGGGCAATGATGAGACCAGCAATGCGGAAGGGCTGTAGGTGTGCATGCCTGAAACGGTCTTACCAGCTGCTCCTTGCTCCATCTGTAGTGGTTTTATCTGATCTTGCTTATAGTTTCCCTGCATCAAGTAACTCTCCTTTGATGAAACCTCCTCCAGCAGCCAAACAGCTCTTTTCATTTTTCCTGCTGTCCTTCCAGGCACCAACAGCCTGGATGTCAAACTCTCCCTCGCTGGTGGGGAACTCTGGTGGAGCTGGCTCTTGGGTTGGAGAAGGGGGCCAAAGCAAATCCTTTCCAACCCAGTCAGATGAGGATACTGGAGTGGACAAGGCACAAACCACTTCCTCTGCACTCTGTGACTGGGGTATACAGCAGTAAACAACCTTGGCCTCCTCTTCTTTGGACCCTTCTCTGCCATCCTCCCAGCCTGTTACCTGAGTAGTGTGTGCGTGTGTGTTTTGGGGGGATGGGACCTCCCACTGAGGTAACTCCAAGCAGGAGACAAACCACCTCTTCAAAAGTGTTCTCTCACAGTAGGTGTTGCATTCCATCACCCTGCCACTAGCTATAGGAGGCAGAACAAAACTATGGGAGGGCTTCTAAAGGTGGTAACTAGTCCCTCATCAGTCGTCCACTCAGCTTTAATTCTGACCCCCTAGAGATACAGACAGGTGCTGATCCACACTGAGAATCTGTGGACCTAGCCCCGAGAGGGACTATACAGTCTCATGAGGTACTTTGGGTTGCCAATTCTGCCCTAGAGTACTTTTAAGTTTTTAAAAGGCAGACAGTAGGAGCTAAGGAAAGGGACAGCTTCGTGTTGCTTCAAAGGGTATAAGATGGTCACCCTGACATCCCCTGGAATGGACTCTCCCTTGCAGGGTAGAAGGCAGCTGTCACCGGAACAGGATGCGATCCAGATGGAAAGCAGGTAAGAAACTCTTTCCTGGAGGAGTGCAGAGCCATCTCCTATAGGGAAAAGCTTCCTGATTTTCCTGGAACTTTTAAAACACTATTGTTCAGTTTGAGGGACAGGCAAGGTTTGGCTTAACATACACACTTGTGTTATCGGTGATAACCCCTCAATAATACAGACCAAACAATCAGTGCTCTGCAGGGCTGGCTCCAGCATTTCTGCCGCCCCAAGCAAAAAAAAAAAAAAAAGCCGCGATCGGCAGCGGCAGTTCAGCGGCAGGTCCTTCGCTCCTAGAGGGAGTGAGGGACCTGCCGCCGCCGAATTGCCGCAGGTGCTGCCCCTCTCCCTTGGCCGCTCCAAGCACCTGCTTGTTAAGCTGGTGCCTGGAGCCGGCCCTGGTGCTCTGGTATGATGAGAGAGAACAGAGTCTTCTAAGGAAAAACTAAGTGTAATGTACTCATTTCTTCAAGATGACAACATGAATCTCTTTGGTAACAGTTGTAGGATTTCATCCTCTCTAAAAATGCTTGTAAATAAGCTGTTGCAAAAGATTACACAAACAGGATAGCAATTCACTGGAGACAGGATGTAAATAAGTAAAATATGTAAATAAAAAATTAAAATACATACCATTTATTTGACAAAGGTCTGTAACAATGTGCTTTAGACTTGTTTAGATATAGAAAAGTACATCAGGAGCGGTCATTCTCAGTTCTTCCAAGACTGTGAAAGGTTCAATAACTAGAGCACCTATTTGTGTTTACTTGATGGTGAACATGGAAATATAAGAATCCATCAAAGTGCTCTGAAGTCAGTGAAATATATAAGTGACTATTTCAGGAACCAAACACAAGCAAGCTTGCCTTTATTGATATTCTAACAAAGGAGGTGGAGAGTTTCACTCGAGGACCAGATCCTGGGGTTCATTTGAACTGCCTTTAGTGCTGACATAAAAAGCTTACCTTGGTACTCTCCCCAAAACAAGGGTTGCTGTGCATAGGGATGATTCTGCAGCATATGTTAGGCTGATTACTGATGACCACTCTGACCTATGCCTTTGCTAAGGGACCAAAATCATAGTGTGGCTGTATAGGAGGCTCTGTGGATCTCTGCACTGCTGGAGGATCCCCCTGTAGTTCAGATACGCTGCTCTAGAACTTGAATCTGCTAGCAGCGAGATGAAAAGCTGTTGCATCTCCCCAGAGATTCTGGTTCAGTATGTCTGAAGATAACTTTGGGGCAATCTGTTAATGGAGAAGTTGCCTAATAAAGGTTGGTTTAAAAAAGTAAAACTGACATACGATGCAACCAACAACTACATATAAAAGCCTTATGGTAATTTTTGTTGGGATTTCATTCTTCAATGCCTACAAGTCACCCTGCATTAATAATAATTCTTTCTTCAACCTTCTCTTTTTATTAGAATGAATTTCTTTCTATGGACTGACAAATATTTCTTATAGATTTTAATAGAAGACCTCAATTTTGTCTATTTCACTTTACAAGTGAAAATCACCCAAGTAAATAAGGGGTATAAATGAAACTCTGCAAACCACTTAAACTCAGGCTTAATAGAGAGGGGGGGCCTTATACAGATCCCTCTAGACTACTAAATTGCTACACTGGGAGAAATTTCAAACAACGTCATTAGTTTTGAATTTGTCGCAGATCCACTGTGTGTTAACAGCAAGACATTCTTTCACTTAGACTAATATATTGTCGTGGTTCAGAAAGAATGGTCAACATACTCATATTGCCTCCTCTAGATAAGTACTTATAAATTCAACAAACACTGGCATGTCATGATCTATTACATATACAAAGAAAAACAAAAGGCTTAAATACAGGCTATTTAGTCTGAAAATCCAAGACCAGTCATTCAAGAAAATAGTATGACAAACAAAAGGCTATCACCACCAGCTACAACATTGACCATTTATGCCTTTTTTTTAAAAAAGTTTTTTTTTTTTTTGAGAAGGCATGTTTTCTGAAGTATTCTGTTTTTTTTCTAGGCACTCTGGCTACTTTTTGTTTAATTCAGGGTAAGATTGTATGGCATCACAAATACTATATCAGAGAGCAGCACTTTATAAATTAACCATCACAAGTTACTTCTTTTGCATTATTTTTTTTAAAAAAGCTTTTTCTTTGTTTTTCTTAGCCAAAACTTCTAAATAGATGTTTTCTTTTAATCTTCTGTTTGCCCTCTCTTTATGGAAGGCATATTTTAAAATGAGATATGCTTAGAAAGAATATTAAGAAAATACTAATCAGGTCACTGCTGCCCAGATTTCTTTACCATGGCCATCAGAAAATACTCATTCACTCAATAAAGAAGGGAGTGGGGAAAAAATGAAACACATGGTCCTTCAAAAGTAGTAACTTTTGTTTGGCATACTATGTGTCTGATAATTCTGTTCTTTACTGTAGTTTCAACCAATTTGCCTGGTACTGAAGTTAGGCTTACCGGCCTGTAATTGCCAGGATCGCCTCCGGAGCCTTTAAAAACAAACAAACAAACAAATAAACAAACAAAAAAAACCAGCTTTACTTTAGCTATCCTCTAGTTTTCTGGTACAGAGGCTAACTTAAGAGACAAGTCACATACCACAGTTAGTAGGTCTGCAATTTCATATTTGAGTTCATTCAGATCTCTCGGGTGAATACAATCTGGTCCTGGTGACTTAATACAATTTAATTTATCAATTTGTTCCAAAATCTCCTCTACTGACACCTCACTCTGGGACAGTTCCTGAGATTTGTCACCTAAAAAGAATGTCCCTGGTGTGAAAATCTCCCTCACATTCTCTGCAGTGAAGACAAATGCAAAGAATTCATTTAGCTTCTCTGTAATGGCCTGGTCTTCCTTGAGTGCTTTTTTTAGCACTTTGATCATCCCCTGGCCCCAGTGATTTTTTAGCAGACTTCCTACTTCTGATGTACTTAAAAAAAGTGTGTGTCTTTTTCTAGTTGTTCTTCAAATTCTTTTTTGACCTGCTTAATCATATTTTTACATTTGACATGCCAGAGATGATGTTCCTTTCTATTTTCCTTAGAATTTCTATTTCCTTAGAATGATAAGAAAACTGACAATGTTTGGCACCAGTGTTTTAGGTTGGTTATTACTTTGGATTTATACAGTGCTTTTGTGTATAGTTATCCAAGTGCTTAACTAGGTTGTGTAACGATCTACATTTTAGAAATGAGAAAAATAAGTCACAAAGAGGCAAACTGAGATTAAGCAACTTCCTCAGGTTCATGCAGCAAGTTAATAGCATAGCCTATGTCTCTTGACCCCCAGTCTATGAAGTGTGTTCAGTCTTTGGAAATCATGTTCAACATTGGTGTATTCTTAAGCTGAAACTACATGAAGAAAACCCAGTTGCACTACTACCATGCTAAATGGGAAGGGTCCAGAGTTTGTGTTGATTCACAAAAAAAAGACAGTTACCTTTTCTGTAACTGGTATTCTTTGAGATGTGTTGCTCATGTCCATTCCATATTAGGTGTGTGTGCTCGCCACATGCACCGGTGCCGGAAGTTTTCCCCTCAGTAGTATCCATATGGGACCAGCTCTGGAGCCCTCTGGAATGGCATACACATGCCGCAGTATAAGGGGCACTGCCAGCTCCCCCCACCCTCAGTTCCTTCTTGCCGGAGACTCCAACAGAGAGGAAGGAGGGGGGGTCATGGAATGGACATGAGCAACACATCTCGAAGAACACCAGTTATGGAAAAGGTAACTGTCTTTTCTTCTTCGAGTGCTTGCTCATGTCCATTCCATATTAGGTGACTCCCAAGCAGTACCCTTGGAGGTGGGTAGGAGTTCATGGATGTGTAGCTTGTAACACAGCTCTGTCGAACCCAGTGTTGTCTCTGGCCTGCTGAGTAATGGCGTAATTCACTGTGAACTTGTGAACCGAAGACCACGTCGCAGCTCTGCAAATATCCTGGATGGGAATGTGCGCCACGAAGGCCGCCAAGGGCACCTGAGCTCTGGTCAAATGGGCTCTCACAATCGGCGGTGGTGGGACCTGTGTCAGCTTGTAACAGGTCCAGATGCAGGAGGTGATCCAGTTGGAAATTCTCTGCGAGGACACTGGAAGGCCCTTCATCCTGTCCGCTTTCGCTATGAAGAACTGGATCGACCTGCGGAAAGGCTTGGTACGCTCCAGGTAAAACGCCAGGGCACGTCTGACGTCCAGGGCGTGCTGCCTCCTTTCCTCACTAGTGGTGTGCGGTTTGGGACAAAGCACCAGGAGGAAGATGTCCTGGTTAACGTGGAAGGAAGACACTACTTTCAGCAGAAAGGCTGGATGTGGTCACAACTGAACCTTGTCCTTGAAGAACACCGTATTTGGTGGCTCTGATGTCAGGGCTTTAATCTCTGAGACTCGTCTCACTGACGTTACTGCTACAAGGAAGGAGACCCTCCATGGCAGGTGGGAAGGGAGCAGGAACCCAACGGCTCAAAGGGCGGGCCCATGAGCCTAGAAAGAACCAAGTTAAGATCCCACTGTGGGACAGGAGCCCAGACCGGCAGGAAGAGCCTCTCGAGGCCTCTCAAGAATCTGACTGATATGTCATGAGAGAACATTGTCTGACCTTGGATCGGCGGGTGGAAGGTGGAGTGGCAGCGAGATGCACCCCGATTGAAGAGTGTGCCAGATCCTGGTTCTTTACATGGGCGGCGAGTCCTATGGGCCCGTGCTGCCTGGGCACCATGAATATTCCTGGCCCGGGGCACGGCTCCAGCAATGTTTGGGGCTGGGTCTCTCCCTTGGCCCCGCCTTTCACCCCCCGCCCCCCCACGCATCCCCCGGGCCATTTAAAACAGCCCGGGGGCCCTCCACTCACCACCGGCAGTGCAGCGGAGCTGAGCAGCTTCCTCCCTGCTCGCTCCACGTGGCTTCTGGCCCCTCCCTGCAGCCCCTGGGTGGGGTGGGTCTGTGTCCCGCCCCAAGTGCCCCTGCAGCAAATGGGAAGCTGCATGGGCAGTGCCTGGGGGTAGCAGCACATGGAGACTCCCAGCCTGCCCTGCCTAGGAGCCTCAGGTAAGCGCCGCAGCCCCCCACCCCATTCCAGAGCCTGCACCCCCTTCCATCCCCAAAACTCCCTCCCAGAGTCTGCAACCCCACCCCCAGCCTGTACCTAAACTCAGTCCCAGCGCCTGCACCCCTCATCCCCTCCTGCACCCCCAGCCCATGTCCGAGCCCGGAGCCTGCACACAGCACCCAAACTCCGTCCCAGAGCCTGCACCCCCATCTCCTTCCCACACATCCCCTCCTGCCCCGAAACTCCCTCCCAGAACCTGCACCCCCACCCTCAGCCCAGAGCCTGCACCCCTCACCCACTCCTGCACACCCACTCCCTGCCCTAGCCTGGAGCCTGCACCCAGCATCCAAACTCCATCCCAGAGCCTGCACCCCAACCCCCTTCCCACACACTCTCTCCTGCCCCCAAACTCCCTCCCAGAACCTGCCCCCCAGCCCTCCGCACTTCCTCCCAGCGCCTGCACCCCCACCCCCAGCCCAGAGTCAGCACCCAAACTCTGTCCCAGAGCCTGCACCCCTCACCCCCTCCTGCACCTCCACCCCTTGCCCAAGCCCAGAGCCTACACCCAAACTCATCCCAGAGCCTGCACCCCAGACCTCCTCCCCCACCTAAACTCCCTCCCAGAGCCCAACCTCTCACCCGTTCTGCACCCCAATCCCCAGCACAGGGCCTGCACCCCAGACCTCCTCCCCTGATCCAAACTCCCTTCCAGAGCCTTAGGCAGGTGGGGGGTGTAGTTTGGGGGGCCAGAGTTTGGAGGGGCAGGTTCTGAGCACCACCAAAATTTCTACAAACCTGCCACCCCTGGTTCTTTAGATGGAGCAGGTAGTCTGGGATAGACTGTATGGATGAGCACGATGGAGAGATACCATGCTCGGACGCATGAAAACCTCGTCCACTTGGCCAGGTAAGTTGCTCTAGTGGAAGGCTTCCTACTTCCCAGGAGGGCCTGTTGGACCTCATCAGAGCAGGCCCGCTCCTCCTGGTTCAGCCACGCAGCAGCCACACCAAGAGGTGGAGGGGGGCGATGTAGGAGACGTCCATTGGGATGTAGGAGATGTCCATGGTCCTAAGACAGCAGGTCCAGTTGGTTGGGCAGGGATGTTGGAGGGCCCATTGCCAGGTTCATCAACATGCCAAATCAGTGCTGGCGCGGCCACGCCAGGGCGATCACGATAACTTGTGCCTTGGCTCTCTTGATCTTTGCCAGGAACTTGCTGATGAGCAGAATCAGCAGGAACACATACATCAGGCTCCCTGACCACAACAGGAGGAAGGCATCGGAGAGAGAGTCCTTGCCCAGACCCTGCCGAGAACAAAACCGATGGCATTTTCTGTTTTGTCTGGTGGCGAACAGGTTCACTTGGGGAACCCCCACTCCTCTGGAAGATCATGCAGGCTACCTCAGGTGGAGTGACACTCATGGTGAGAGGAGAAGAACCTGCTGAGGTGATCTGCCAGCGTGTTTCTAACGCTGGGGAGATTACAAGCTTCCAAGTGGATCTCGTGGCTGATGCAGAAATCCCACAGACGGAGTGCCTCTTGGCAGAGGCCGACGAGCGCGCTCTCCCTTGCCTGTTGATGTAGAACATCAAGTCGTGTTGTCTGTCAACTCTCTCACCACTTTGCCAGTCAGGTGCACTCTGCATGCCAAGCGGACAGCTCTGAGCTCTCTGACGTTTATGTGCAACATCATCTCCTCCAAGGACCACATGCCCTGGGTCTGAGGCGTCAGAAATCAACTTGATCCAGTGACAAGGGCTGTCGTATGAAACTCCTGGGGTCAGTCCACCATTGCAGCGAGGTAGTTATCGTTGGTGGGATGGTAACAACCTTTCTAGGTGATCTCTGGACTGGGAATTAAACCACTGCCAGCCACTGCTGCAAGGGCCGCATCCGGAGCCTGGCATGGCAGACGACATACGTACATGCTGCCATGTGGCCCAGCAGGTGCAGGCAAACCCTGGCCATGGTCAGGGGGAATGCAGAGATTCCCACAATGAGGTCCACCAATGCTTGGAACCTCTCCGGCGGCAGAAACGCTCTGGCGCAGGTGGAGTTGAGCACCGCTCCGATGAACTCTATCCTCCGTACCGGAACTAATGTCGACGTTTTGTCGTTTACCAGCAGGCCCAGGGATCGGCACGTGGACATCCCTTTGGACTTGGGACCTGGAGCGGCCTTTGACGAGCCAGTCATCAAGGTATGGGTAGATCTGGATACCCCGATGCCTGAGGTAAGCGGCTACCACCGACATGCACTTTGTAAATACCCTCAGTGCTATCGCTAGCCCAAACGGGAGGACCGCAAACTGGCAGTGGTTGGGTCCCACTGTAAATCGTAGGAAGTGTCTGTGACCTTGAATGATCACTATGTGGACATACATGTCCTTCAAGTTGAGAGTGGCATACCAGTCTCCTGGATCCAGGGAGGGGATGATGGAGGCCAGGGAGACCATGCGGTACTTCAATTTTTGAGGTATTTGTTGAGGTCTTGCAGGTCCAGGATGGGCCAGTAGACTGTCCTTGGCCTTTGGGATTAAAAAGTACTGGGAACAGAACCCCTTGTTCCTGTACTCATGAGGAACCTCTTCCACCGCACCCAACTGCAGCAACCCTTCTACCTCCTGCGCAAGGAGACTCTCGTGAGAGGGGTCCCTGAAGAGGGACGGGGAAGGGGGGTTGGAAGGAGGGGTAGAAAGAAACTGGAGGGTATAACCCTGCGCCACTGTATTGAGGACCCAGTGGTCCCATGCTGGAAGGAAAAAAGAAAGGCAGTTGGAGAAAAGTGGGAAAGATGGATTGGGGTATAGTCTGGTAGGTCGCCCACGAGCGCACCCTCCAAACGCTCGCTTGCCACCCTGCTTATTGCAGGTCGAGCCCAATTGGGCAGAAGGAGGAGGTGGGTGGCTTGGGCGGTGCTTGTAGCCCCTACTCTTTTTGTGGGACGGCTCCTTCCGGGGTTGGCTCCCTTGGCCCTGAGATTGCTGTGGTTTGAACCAGCTACGGGCTGGACTGTGGACATACAGCCCTAGAGTTTTCAGGGTAGTGCAGGAGTCCTTAAGGACATGCAGCGTACTGTCCATCTGCTCTGCAAACAGGGTCTGGCTGTCAAAGGGGAGGTCCTGCACTGACTGCTGAGCTTCAGTCGACAGACCAGAAAAGCTCAGCCAGATGCCCGCCGCATGGAGATGGCCGAGGCCATAGTGCGAACCACAGAGTCTGCCACGTCTGAGGCTGCCTGCAGGGCTGCGCTGGCCACAGCCGTGTCCTCCTCGAGGATCGCCCGGAATTCCTTCCTGGACCCTTCGGGAAGCGAAACCTCCAACTTGGCCACGGCCTGCCTCCCATTATAATCATAGCAACCAAGGAGGGCTTGGTGATTGGCCACTCTCAACTGAAGGCTGGAAAATGAATACTTTTTTTGCCCAAACAGATCCAGTCTCTTCGAGTCTTTGTTCTTGGACGTAACCCTGGGCTGACCCTGCCCCTCCCTCTGATTAGCAGCCTCAATTACAAGGGAGTTTGGGGCCGGGTGAGTGTACAGGTACTCGTGACCTTTAGCTGGCACAAAGTATTTGCATTCAGCCCTTTTTGAAATGGGGGGCAAGGAAGAGGGGGTTTGCCATAGGGCATTAGTAATTTTCGCTACCCCTTCATGTAGGGGCAAAGCCACCCTAGCAGGTGCCATGGAGCAAAGGACATCAAACAGGGAGTCTGACAGCTCCTCTGCGTGAAGCCCCAGGTTGGAGGCAACCCTCTTCAATAGTTCCTGATGAGCCTTAGCATCATCTTGTGGAACTGGGTGATGGGGACCTGTAATAGCTTCGTTCGCCGATGACAAGGAAGAAGCCGGTGCCGTGGGATCTGCCACATCCCCTGCTGGTTACCAGCGAGCTGCACCTCAAATTCCGCTGTTGGTGCCCAGGGTTTGGATACCGAAGAGGGTTTCACTGAGCCTGCCTCCCTATTTCCGAGGCATTACGGATCTGTGAGGGCAAGCCCTGGCGAGATGTCCCCCATGATGGGAAGCGGTGCCATTGAGGCGGGCACACATGGGGAGGTCCCAAGGCAGGTTTACCCCTGGACCGAGGTACCACCGGAGCTGGTGTGGGAGGCACCTGTAGCTGCAGGGCCTCGGGTGTCGACGGGATCTCTAGTTGACGGAGGTCCTCATCACTGTCTGGAGTGGCAAGCATGGTAGGGATGGGCTAGACCACTCGACTTGAGCTGGGGCCCAACTCCCCAACTGAGGTGCTGAGCCACCCAGCACAGGTCTTGGCTCTCCTCCGGCCCTCTCCTTTCCCTTACAGGAAGTGGGAGATCTTCCTCTTGTGGTCCTCTTAGCTGGATCTGGGCGGGGCACTCCACACTGATGCTGCGGTGCTCGGGGCTGAGTCAGATCTCTGCTCCGGTGCCGGAGTTAGCACCAACTCCATCAGGAGCACCCTGAAATGGATCTCTCTCCTTTTTTGTCTGGGGTTTAAAAGATTTAACAGATGCGACACATGTCGCTTATATGTCCTTCACCCAGACACATTAAACAACTACTGTGCGGGTCGCTGATGGGCTGCTTTCAACGATCACAGGGCTTAAAGCCTGGGGACTGGGGCATGCCACGTCCCTAGGCTGAGTCCCGTCTGGGACCGACTAAATTAGAACTAACACTAAGGAAACTATTAACTATGTACAACAATTTTACAGGAAAACGTTCATAAGGAACACTGAATGAAGCGCAATGACAGCCAAAGCAGCAGACGTTCCAGCACCGTCACTGGCGGCAAGAAGGAACAGAGGGTGGGAGTAGCCGGCAGTGTCCCTTATACCGTGGCATGTGCGTGCCACTCCAGAGGGCGCCAGAGCTGGTCCCCTACGGATACTACTGAGGGAAAAACCTCCGGCACCAGTGCATGTGGCAAGCGCACACCTAATATGGAATGGACATGAGCAAGCACTCGAAGAATAATAATGACATTCTATACAAGAGTAGAGCTTGAGCTAAAAGAGAGTTAGTATTTAAAATCCTACTATAAATTACAGCTGAAAATGCTGTCCCAAATCATCACTGGAGCACTTTCATTAACAACAATGGAATTGCACCAGAGATGAATCTGACCTGTTACGTTTTAGAAATCCATCTTATTAAAAACAAAATTTAGATTAAATTGAAGAAAAATAAGGATTACTTTCTATTTCCACCAGACAAAGTTTGTGTTCTTCTATAAGGTAAATTTTCAAAAACAAGTCACCACCTATACCTGTAGCAAAATATTCAAGAGTTCAATTGCTCTCTCTTTCACTGGAAAATCATTAAACCATAAAGTATCACCTTCCCACAATTCTTGTACAATCTATGGATTGTTTCGACTGAGGGTCGTCTAACCCTTGCATATTTTAAAAGGCTCAAGAGAACCGGCATTAACACAGCTTGTTAGAACAAATGCCACTGTTGCCGGGCCCCTCATCGCCCCCCCCTCGCCCCCCAACCTGTCTCAGCAGGGAAGAATTAGGCTGGACTGGCAGATGAGGAATCCTGTGTCCATTTGAGAGCCTTTCTCCACCCTGCACCTTCTTCCTCATGCCTAACAGGTCACATGTGGAATGTGCCTGAGGAGAGAGGGCAAGCTTCTCTGCATCCTTCTGCCTCCCTTTGTTCAGCTGGGGAAGTAGGCGGTTTAGGGAGTCAGTTGGTTCTCATGGGCTCCCTCCTCCGTATTTAAAGCCCTCCTGGGAATTCAGCACACATTTTGCTGCCCTGCCATCCCTTTGTATAGCTATGGTATTACCAGCTATATTTCCAGAATGCTATGGATCTGACCAAACTGCCTGTTTAAGGATCAGAAAAGATTATTTTCCTATGGGCCAAACCAGTAGATGTCTGTCAGGATATGTGTTTGTCTTCCTTGCAGGATCCTGGAGGCCCAGTTTTTAGGATAAAAGAAACAACAACAGAACTTTAATATTAGGAAGTAATATGAAAATATCCAGTTGGTCACCGGTTTTGGCCAGTGTCAAGTACAGATAAAGGACTGAAAGGACCAACTTCCAGAAGAAATATGAATAAGAGACCAGGGATATGGCTGATGAACTTAGTAGCCTGTATGGAGAAGAGGAGACCTATGTCTTCATAGGACTGAGGTATCCCATGGAAGTTCCCTTATTTACTTTTCCAGTGGGAGGAGTGAGAGAATTCAGAGATGGACTGAATCCTAGTAGTTAGGAAATCCCAGATCTGAATGGACTGGAACAGTTCACTTCTATCTGGTGCAGCGGTTGGAAGGAACTGAGGTGGTAGAAGGCGCAGTGCCCCATTATGTAACCTTGCCCTCAGAACATTCAAAGACAATGAGTGGAGGTGCAGGATGGGGGCGCATGTGCGTTTAATGGACACTGCTTGGAGAAGGTTCTACTTTTAGGCACCATCAGGTGGCACATTACCCATAAGTGGGAATATACAGAGCCACTCCAAGAACCTCCACTCTTAGTGAGGCACTTCTCTGCTCATCACCTCTTCCTCTGTTATAAATGGCTGCAGGCAACTTCGGCAACAGGGCAGATATGAGAAATATTTAGTACTTCAATAAATCTGTCATTTTGGAGAATTGAAATTATTTGGGCTCAAATAATACAGTAGTCTTTAAAATTATGATTTTAACCAATTGTTTTAAAGTTCCTTGCCTCCACCTTTGGGATCTTCACAGTTTCTTCAGTCAAACAGCTTCAAGACATGGGGGCAGGTCCAGGGATTAGAAAGGAGTAAAGAAGATTTTTTTTTTATATATATAAATTATGTCATAGATTGGAAAAACGAAACACAGGCCAGCCTACACTCCTGCCTTCAGTGAGCATTGCCCCACATTAGCTACCATTCTCCTACACCCCACCAACTCCTGCTCCCTATTTAAATTCTCTACTTTCCCAGCTCTGGTTGTCAGGTTCAGCAGTGTCTTTTGTTGTGTGTCTGGACTCAAGGGATTCGAAGTGAACTATACTGGTATGTTTCATTTTGCTTTGTACCCAGCTCCTTTCCCAGGTGTGTAGCAAAGCAATACTGAAAGTCATTTTTAAGTCTGTTGAATGCATTCACAAAACAAAGGGTTCTGGTGAAGCAGCACTGAAAGGAGTAATACAGGCAAGAGAGAAGTGGAATTGGGGAAGAGTCAAATGGGGCAAGTGGAATGAGAATGCAGAAATGTGACTATCCAAGAGGGACCGGGAAGGGGAAATTCATTTGCATTTTGTTTTTAATATTGGGGGAAATACTGATTTTTCAGAAAAACAGGAGACGATATCAGAGCACTGCTGTCCAGTACCCCCCCACAACTCTGCCAGCAGGGTGAATGCTGCATGCCATCAGTCTGCTTCTCTTCCTTCGTCACTTTTGTCACCAGCTCTGCCTGAAACATGCCCAAAGTGCAGAGAAAAAGCACTGATCAGAGAAGAAGTGCCTTGTTCTGCTTTACAAATACTAGTTTTCCTCTGATGATGCTCAGATCCCTACTCTAATCCTGTCTTCCAGTGTGGGGAAAGCTGATGATCAGAGAGAATGAAAGAGACAAATGTGCCAGTGCTGAGCAGCCGCACGCCAGCAGAAGAGGGGAAGGTAGGCAGGATTGGAGGATGAGGGAATGAAAGAGGGAGAAGACAAAACTAAGTGAGAAGCAAAGCAGGAATTCACTGTTTCCAGTGGTTGTTTAGGTAACAGAGGAAAAGGAAGAGACCTAATCAAAATCTCCCTTAAGCCCCTGGATGGAATTTAGCAGCAATAGCTCTTGGATACAAGAGAGTGTCAGAAATCCTCATGTTGGCTGAGTTCAACTTAAGAAATACATTATTTGGCTGCTGCTGTTCCAGCCCAAACCTTACTGCTGCCATCACTCCCCCCCCCCCCCCCCCCGGTAAAGAAGGGGACAGAACAGCTATAAATCTGCCTCTTGTCAATGTATCATCAGTTGATATATGAATATATCTTTAAAATAAAAAGAATTAGTCTATACTTTAAAAAGTTTCAATTTAATGTTTAATAGTTTATTATTAAACAAACAATTTTGGACTATTTTCCCCAATGTACCTTAATGCCCAATTTAAAAAAGTTATTTCTATATTCTAGATATATTTCTAGATGGTGTAGGGAGGATCATCCTTTAACTTGGCCAAACTGAAAATGTCATGAGTATAGAATTGCACAATGTTTTCTAAACATGACATTTATTTTCATAACAGTTAATATTGTATTTTTGGTACATATACTGTAATGATTTGTAAAGTTGCACATACTTCATAAATAAAGAGCTATTTTTAAAAGGTGATTTCTTCATCTACAAATATTTCTCTAATATTCTGTTTTTCTTTAGAAATTAATATGTGTATGCACATGAAGATACTGCACGATACTATGATGAAATAATGACTTGTGGAAGTGAAAAACCTAAAAATGCTGTTATTTGACAAGACCAGGCTAGTCAATATTTTGTGTCTCATTTCTTATTTACTATACACTGATATTGGATGCAATCACAAATCATTAAATAGAGAAATAACCAGGGCTGTCGATTAATCACAGTTAACTCACGTGATTAACTCAAAAAAATTAATCGCAATTAATCGCAGTTTTAATTGCACTGTTAAACAATAGAATACCAATTGAAATTTATTTAATATTTTGGATGTTTTTCTACATTTTCATATATATTGTATTCTGTGTTGTAATTGAAATCAAAGTGTATATTATTTTCATTACAAATATTTGCACTATAAAAATGATAAACAAAAGAAATAATAGTTTTCAATTCACCTCATGCAAGTACTGTAGTGCACTCTCTGTCGTGAAAGTGCAACTTACAAATGTAGATTTTTTTTGTTACATATCTGACTCAAAAAGAAAACAATGTCCACTCAGTCCTACTTCTTGTTCAGCCAATTGCTAAGACAAACATGTTTGTTTACATTTACAGGAGATAATGCTGCCCTCTTCTTAACAACAATGTCACCAGAAAGTGAGAACAGGCATTTGCATGGGACTTTTGTAGCCGGCATTGCAATGTATTTACATGCCAGATATGGTAAACATTCATAAGTCTATTCACGCTTCAGCCACCATTGCAGAGGACATGCTTCCATGCTGATGATGCTTGTTAAAAAAATAATACGTTAATTAAATTTGTGACTGAACTCCCTGGGGGGAAATTGTATGTCCCCTGCTCTGTTTTACCCACATTCTGTCATATATTTCACGTTATAACAGTCTCGGATGATGACCCAGCACATGTTGTTCATTTTAAGAACACTTTCACTGAAGATTTGACAAAAAACAAAGAAGGTACCAATGTGAGATTTCTAAAGATAGCTACAGCACTCGACCCAAGGTTTAAGAATCTGATGTGCCTTCCAAAATCTGAGAGGGATGAAGTGTGGAGCAAGCTTTCAGAAGTCTTAAAAGAGCAACACTCTGATGCGGAAACTACAGAACCCGAACCACCAAAAAAGAAAATCAATCTTCTGCTGGTGGCATCTGACTCAGAGGATGAAAATGAACACGTGTTGGTCTGCACTGCTTTGGATTGTTATTGAGCAGAACCCGTCATCAGCATGGACGCACGTCCCCTGGAACAGTGGTTGAAGCATGAAGGGACATATGAATCTTTAGTGCATCTGGCACATAAATATTTTGCGATGCCAGCTACAACAGTGCCATGAGAATACCTGTTCTCACTTTCAGGTGACATTGTAAACAAGAAGTGGGCAGCATTATCTCCTGCAAATGTAAACAAACTTGTTTGTCTGAGCAATTGGCGGAACAAGAATTAGGACTGAGTGGACTTGTAGGCTCTAAAGTTTTACATTGTTTTATTTTTGAATGCAGTTTTTTTTTTTTTTTTT
>NW_020664447.1:5148302-5190090 GCF_002925995.2 Terrapene triunguis
TTTTTTTTTTACAGTGCAAATACTTGTAATCAAAAATAAATATAAAGTGAGCACACTACACTTTTTATTCTGTTTTGTAATTGAAATCAATATATTTGACAATGTAGAAAACATCCAAAAATATTTAAATAAACTTTATTCTCTTATTGTTTAACAGCACGATTAATTGCGATTTTTTAATCACGTGATTAATTGCGATTAATTTTTTTAATCACTTGACAGCCCTAGAAATAACCAAACACCACACTGGACACTGGACTACTTGAACAATATTACTTGTCCTCAGGGTGGGAGAGGAAGAGATACTGTATGCCTTTGCATAGGGGCATAGAACTAGAATAGGCCATTCTATGAGCACTGTTACCAGCTGCACAAAAGTCTTCAGCCAAGCTCAACTATGTACTCAAGGAGAGGATTAGATTTCAGCTTAGAAAAATAGTGGCACTGAAGGATAAGCTAAGTAAAAACGTTCCCTCTTCCTGAACCAACCCTTTCTCTGCCTTAACTCTTCATCAGACTGCATAAGAATGGAGCATGAAGGAGAGAATTTATGGAAACATTTAATTTTTTCCAGTGCTCTTTTATCATTCACATTAATTGTGAATAAACAGACATAGCTATCATATTAACATCTGGGTTTTATTAAAATAATCAAGAATTGAAAGTTAATGTTAGTATAAACAGATTATTACTGTAAAAATGGCATCAGAAATATGGATCTTTCCCTTGGCCATAAAAACAAGATAACAGTTCTTACGATGAGAGACACAACCCACATTTGAATGGACAAGTTTCCCTCATTTTAGAAAAAGTAATATGCCACATGATCTCAGAAATATAGAAAAAATGTGCATCTTCACATGATGTAAAGCATGACTATCTCCCACCACAACCCTTCTGATGCTTAGAGACCAGCAAATTGGGAGAGGCCTCAGCTGAGAGCCAGAGTAACATACAGAGACAGGTATCAGGGGGTAGCCGTGTTAGTCTGTATCCACAAAAACAACAAGGAGTCCGGTGGCACCTTAAAGACTAACATTTATTTGGGCATAAGCTTTCGTGGGTGAGGTTTTTTACCCATGAAAGCTTATGCCCAAATAAATCTGTTAGTCTTTAAGGTGCCACCAGACTCCTTGTTGTTTATACAGAGACAGAGTGGATATCATTGCGCTTTGGGAAAAGGGTGTTGAGCTGAGACAGGAGGGGAGGAAAAAGTGAACTTCTTTCTTCCACAGACTGCAGCCACTGCTAGGGAATCTACCTGCAGCTTCTTCAACCTTCTGCCTCATTGTCTACTTCCCCTCTCACCCTAAAGCAGGTAACAGTAGGAGCAGCTCTCTTAAAAAGACAGCGCTCTGTCCTTGGTAACACCTAAGGGCTTGTCTACATTACCCACTGGATCGATGGGCAGCGATCGATTCAACGGGGGTTGATTTATCACATCTAGTCTAGATGCGATAAATCGACCGCTGAGCGCTCTCCTGTCGACTCCAGTACTCCACCAGGGTGGGAAGTGCAGGCAGAGTGGACGGGAAAGCATCAGCCATCGACTTCACTGCGGTAAGTAGATCTAAGTACGTCAACTTCAGCTACGCTATTCACGTGGCTGAAGTTGCGTAACTTAGATCGATCCCCCTCCCCAGTGTAGACCAGGCCTAAGAATGGAAAGGAAGAGCAAGAGATGCAAACTACGTATTGAATGGGACTTTTAAAATTAGACTGGACAAAGTATTAGAAATTCTGTAGGAAATAATCTTGCAGGTTTTTTCCATCATTAATATCTCTGAATCCATTATTTATTGTGGCTTATATAATATCAATTTCTCACGTACAAGTAAACAGCTTTGCTATACTATGCTTTATAAGTGGACAGTAAATTTACAACAGTTACCGTAGATCAATTATCATGGAAAATGGCAGTAATCACAGATGCCATTGTGTGGTAACTTGTTGGAAAATGATGAATTTTAAATTTGGACCATGGTACTACAAGCACATTACTTTATACTCTACACATAACTTGAGATTTTAAACGAGAGATAAAATAAGAACCTACTAACCAAACCTTTGCCAAAATAAACCATACCAGAAATGAGGGTTTTTTAATATTTAAAAAAAAGATTTTTCTTTTTAGTACTATTTGTTACTGTTTCACACTTCCAAACCTTCTGGCTCCATCTAGGTGTGATAGTATTTCAGTATAAAAAAAGATGTCGCTAGCTGTGACAAAAGTTTCAACTCGTTCTTCCAAGAAGAAATGAAATATTGTAACTTTTGAGAAGTTATAAGAAATTCTCTTTTTTACTTTTCCTGCTGGCAAAAGGCCATTTTTTTCTTTATAGGGGCTCTTCTTGTGCAAGGGACTCCAAGTTCTTCGCATTTACAGCTTGTATTTCCAACTGATTGCTATCTAATATGTAAGGTTCTCCACGTGGAACTGGCAAACTAGAGAAATTTTGGGAAGCTGCTGGTGGCATTGTGTGTCCCATCATGCTCTCTGCACCCTCTATGGCAAAAGGGTGCCCCTGTGGCAATAGGGTCCCCTGGCAGGAGTGCCACACATCTGCAGTGCTCTCAACCCTCACACCTGGGGATCACTCAACAGTAACTTGAGTAACAGTAATTTAAACTGAAACTCTCTATGGATCTGAAGAAAGGAATAGGCTGAGGGTGAGTAGGGGACTATAATTCAGAGAGTGGACATGCTCTTCAGGCTCATCCCTGCACCGTCTACTGTGCCTAGGGGTTTTCATAGGAGTATGCCCATATCCACAACTTTTTGCTCCCACATATTCACACAAACAGAGTAAGAATTTGGCCTGAAGTTCTTGATGATCTTGCTATAGTCAAATTCATCAGCTATGCAATTTTCAATGGAGATTAAAGCAAATCCAGTCAGTTTTTCAACAGTCTCAGTCAATGTCAGGGGAATCATCCTGAGACATTACAGGTCCAAGATCTCTGCATTTCTGTAACAAGTCTTCCTTTCCACCACTTCTAAGTCCACAGAAATTACAGTGAAACTTCAAATGGCCCATCTGATCAGTGCATACTACCCTGCGTTTGTTCAGAACTGAGTCACTGTAACATTCTATACAATACCTTGTCTTTGGATGCTGAGGTGATAAACTGTCATGCTTATATGTGAATGCTATTGTTTCTTTACATACACCACACCTTGTTATATCCCTTATTGGAAACTTAAGAGTGGCATATAGCAGTCCATTATTTTGCTGTAGTACATTTGAACCATTGCCTGAACACTGCCCATAGTCATCTTAAAGCTGACAGAACTGCCCAATAACATCAGTAATGAGTGATGTCCTTGATATACAGGTCATCCAGAATATGGTTTGGAATTTAGACCAGCGCTCCAGTGTCAACAAATTGTAGTTAACAAGTACTCCTTCTGAAGGAAAGGGATAAAATTTAATATTATTCAACAGCGGGTAGAAATATATGTATCAATGCCAATATTTTGTATTTCACTTTCTGTGACATAAGCTCTATACATTCCTTCTGAATGTTTTACCCAGCATAATTGTCTGAAATCTCATAATAACTAGTGTATTTCCGGTGCTCTTAAATTACAAGGTCATGTGTGAAGTTCGATGAACTAGGTGAAGAAAGTTGCCAAGCTTGTTTTGCTGCAATAATTTAACCAGGGAAGCATAAAAAAAAAAAAAAAAAAGGTTTCATTCGGCAAAACTGAACCATTGCAAAGAGTCTTGCCAAACATTTAGAATATGGCTTCATATAACAGTCATTTTTGGTTCTCTTTGACAATACTGTGATCTGAGCATAGCCAGTTTTCCAACTCCAACCACTTACATGCATTTTCTGTGGCTTGGGAAGCATTCATGCTGGCTGAGAACTTGTGTCATATTATTCCAGTCTTTCATTCCTGAATAAGTAAGGTTTATTTTAACATTTGAAAACAATCTGTAACAGAAGCAGAACGGCGAATCGGCTATGACAGAGTAAATTCAATATTTTCAGTAAATTTGGTTCCCATTACAAAGAATCTGCTTACAATTCTTTAGTGTACACTAATTTGTCTATTATCACTATCCTTAGAATATCAAGAGCTATTATTCTTACTAGCCCTACCCCAACCAAAGCAAACTGAACTTTATTATCAAACAGCTCAGGACAATTCATGGGAATGGAAAACATTTTTTCACATATTGATTTATAAGGTGAGAACAATCTCCTCGAGTTGAAAGTTCAGCAACAAAATCTCATGCATAATTCTGCAGTTGTCCCAATTCTTAATCTGCACCTACATATAAGGCAGAATGCTAATCAGACTCTGAAACGGAACATTCTTCCTTCACAAATAATAGAATAGAACCCGGTTTCTTCAATTTGTTAGTATTAATCAACACATTTTAATGGAGTTGAGTACTGGATAGATACAGAATCCTGTAGTGTTGGGTTTTTTTCAGGGTTAGTAGTTAACGCTTTTTGTACAGGTGGATTTCCCTTAAAGCTCTCGCTTTGACTATCCCTACACATATTTTTTCTTTTCAGTGGTATATCCCAAAGTGGGAAAGTGTCTCAGGCTGATTTGCCCAAGTTCACAGTAAAAATCTTTCTATTTTCATTCTACGTTTATGTTGTTGCCTGTCTCCCTACATGTATCCCTAGACCCTTTTATTGTTGAATACTTGCCCAGAGGCTCAGAAATTTAGAGAGCAGATTTACTGATTCCTTCCAGCTCCCAAACCCACACCAAATTTAGGTAGGAGTTTTGCAGTTCGTATTTCAGTAACGAAGGCAGGGGAAGTAAAATGGTCAGAGTCAGAAGCGGCCTACTGGGTGAAGTGGGATTATAGTTAAAGATGCAGCGGTCTTTGTCATTCAATTTGGAACCAAAATAAAGAGAATGGGCCAGCGGTTCTTTGCGATTACTACTGTAATAAGTTAGAGAGATATTAGCAGCAAGTACTATGGAGTCCACTAAACTTTTTGATGGGAGTGCGATGTGTCATTTTAAGTTATGCTAGTTTCAAAATTATCCTCCTTGGATATGTAGAGGGCTGCTATGGTGGCCAGGGAGGAAATTCTTTGTATGATGCAGGTGTAATGAAACACAGCCAGGTTTAACTCCATCTACAACAGGCTTGCAAGTACTGCATAATGACAGAGAAAAATTCCAAGAATGGGATGTGGAGAAAGGAAGTTTATATAGTCAGATTAGGGTGACCAGATGTCTCGATTTTTAGGGACAGTCCTGATATTTGGGGCTTTGTCTTATATAGGCGCCAATTACCCCCGCCCCCTGACCCCGATTTTTCACACTTGCTATCTGGTCACCCTAAATCAGATATAAACATAACAAAAGCATTATAGCTATTTCATTCAAAACAAATAATCACTATCATAGCATTAATGCAGCCTTTTTTGATCCCTGACCTAACATGACTAAATTAAATGAGAATATCTCATTCTATAACATTTTGTAAAATACCATAAGAAACTAAGAACAGACTTACCCAATTGCTGAAAAAGAAGAGCCACACTGGTACTGGTAACAGGAAGGCTATCATGTAAAGGGGTTTGTATCAGCTGTCTGTCTCCTGCTCCCAATGAAAACAATTTCTGTAGACAGAGATATTTCAATACATACTTTAATCTCTTTTGTACATATTTTACATATTTACTATACATATTTAATCTCTTATTCACACCAAGCACACAGTATAAAATGTTATATTGTTATTTACATATTTCAATCTCAAAGACATTATTATTTCTATTACATACTGAAGTTTAAATCTATGTTGGAAATCAGTGTCCACTGCACAGGTTAGCAGTGACTTTAATGGGACAGCAGTTACGTCAGAAGCATCTCCAGAAGAAGTACTACTCAACAATACTAGCATCTGACCAGCATTAATCTCTTCATTCAAGAATGATGATGATTATTAGCAATTATAACTAACTGTATCCCCTGGATGTAATTCTTTCAGCATTATTTAAATTAAAAAAAATCCTTACATTTTTCATGTTAATACACTTTTCATTTTATTAAAAATAGTTTTGGTACATCATTTAACGAAAAGATGGAGAAGTAAAATAAGGACAATGGAATGACAGTTTGAACGTGACAACTTCTTCTCTTAAGAAACATCTGAATTGAATTGTTCGAATAGTTATCAATTGGTTTCTATGAAGATATGCAACACCATGAAAAACATTAAAAAACTGCAAAGAACAGAGTAAAAATGGTTAAAAAAGCACTAACAACAGAATAAGATGTTTGGTTAATAACAAAGAAGTGAAATAACTTTGAGCCTGGGATTACCAGGTCATGAAGTTTGTGGAAATTATAAAATAAGGAAGGCTATAATAGCAGACTACTTTATCATCATCTGTTACAGAAACTGTTTAAGGTCTGCTACCAAATATTTTATTTACGAGTGTGTTTTAAAACTGTGATTAATTTTCTTCAGTAGCTTAAATAAGAAAAAAAATAGAAAAAGATGACCTTGCTAATCTTAATGACTATTAATCACAGTGAGTAATTCTTCTTTCAGATCATTCATACCATTCATCATCTCTGCAATTTTGATACAACCACTGTACAACAAAAATTGGTGCCACAATATGGCATAGCTTATGTCCAACATCCTTCCTACAGAAAAAAATCAGTCATGAGTGTCATTCAAAGTTCACCTGATACAGCAATGCTTACACCTGAACTTCTGAAATGTTAGCTTTAGTCAGAAGTCATAATAAAAGACCTTACAATATCAAGCTGTTTATATCAGACCCAAGATAAAATACATCTGAAATACATTATCTGCTGTTCTGTTAATATTTGTAACAATTATTCTGTTGGTATGCAAAGTAATTTATTGCTGGAATTCTACCTCTTTTTCTGTCTACAATATTTAAAGCCTAGAAAAATAAACATGGCAAAGTGGAGTAAAGACATAATTCTGTCCTCAAAAGTTTAGCACAGCTTTCACTTACTGGTAGCTTTCATTTTCCTAACTAAAGACAGACTGCATTCATACCATATCACCAGCTCTCATACAAAATTCATATTATGTTAACCTAGTTGGCTTTTTAATTTACATCTGAGGTGCAATGCTACTGTGTTAAATCTAATAATACAAGAGTTAAAATCTGTTGTACAGCTAAGTCCACTTTTCTAGAGACTTCAATAGCCCTACAATAAAGTTTAGTGAGACTCTGTAGATAATGGGAAAGATATTTGATTTTCTTCAAAGCAAACTGGTGGAGAATCAACCATATACACCTGAATTCTCCTTGTTTTGTACTTGTGTTTAAAAATATTAGAGAACTCTACAGTAAATCCAAAAGTCTGGCTGAACCATATTATTGTACATAAAATCAAGAGGAGAATTCCTGTGGTGGATAATTTCCTGAGAATTTACAATGTGAACCTAATTATATTTCCGCTGGTTTCTAATTTGATATTTTTACTTCAAAGAGATTGTCATTTTACCTATCTGAAGAAGAGAAAAAAATGGTTACTTACCTATTCTGTAACTGTTCTTCTAAGTGTGGTTCACATGTGTATTCCACTCAGGTGTGTGTGCACGCTCCTGTGACCTGGAGCCAGAGGGTTTCCATAGCAGTACCTGTCAGGGCGTCACATGCGCTGCACACTTCCTTGTAGCCCCTTATAAGGCTATTTAAGGGATGCACCACCTCAGCCTTCCAGAGTTCTTTTGTACCAGAATATATGGCTCAAGACTCCAGTGCAAAGGGGACAGAAAGGGAGTCAAGGAATACACGTATAAACTACATCTTGAAGAACAGTTACAGAATAGGTAAGTAATAATTTTTTCTTCTTCACATCTGTATTCCACTCAGGTGACTCCCAAGCAGTTCAGGTAGGAGGTGAGGCATGAAGTCTATTTGAATAGCAACAGCAAGATTGTTTTTCCAAAGTTTGCATCAGATCTGGAAGCAGTTGTGATAGCATGATGCTGAGTAAAGGCCCACGCAACAGCATTTATGTCCAGAATAGATATGTCTTGTAAGACGGCCACAGAGATAGCTTGTGCTCTTGTGGTATGAGCAAGGAGTTTTTCCAGTGTGGGAAAGGTTTGCTGCCCTGTAGGCTGTTGTAATGCATGCTGTAATCCATCTACAGATAGTCTGCGCTGAAACTGCCTGACCTTTCATTCTATCATAATAAGAAACAAAAAGGCAAGGAGAGATGCTTGAAATGGCTTCATTCTATCTAAACAGAATGTCAGTGCTCTTCGCACATCTAATGTATGAAGACACTGTTCATCCTTGCTGTAGTGCGGCTTCTAAAAAGATACAGATAAGTGTATCATTTGTTCTAGATGAAAGTCATAATACAACTTTGGTCAAAAACTTTGGATGTGGTCTTAAGGTCACCTTATCTTTAAAGAACTCTGTAAATGGAGGGCCCGCCATCCAGTACTGAAATTCTCCCACTTTTCTGGCTCACATTGTTGCAATGAAAAAAGCTATTTTCTGAGGAAGTTGAGCTAGAGAGCAATTAGCTAGTGGCTCAAATGGGGGGCCCATAAGAGCTGCCAGCACTGTATTTAAGCCCCACATAGTAACTGCATTCTTTGTAGGGGGATAGAGAGGAATAACACCTTTGAGAAATCTGCCCAACATTGGATTAAAGAATACTGACTGTAAGTGAGCAGCCACTGGTGTGATGCAAAAGTATCACAGGTTCATCACCTCTCGACAGAGTTGGTTGAGCCACATTCTCCCTTGCCTGTTCATATAATATATCACAAAAATATTGTCCGTGAGAATCTGAACTGAAAGGCCTCTGATGTGGGAGAAGAATAACCAACGACATTGAAAATTTCTTCGAGCTCGTGCATGTTGATATGCAGCAACACCTCTTGCTAAGTCCATACCTCCTGGGCTCACAAAGACCCAAAATGTGTCCCCCAAACCTGATTTCAAAGCATCTGTAACTATGGTCATTATTGGAGGTAGATGAGCAAAGGGGAACACCTCTGCATACATTGTTCTGACCCATCCACCAATCCAGGTACCTCAGTATCCTTGGGAGAACTCTGGCCCATCTATTCAATGGGTGGAAATTTGGTCGCTGGATAGACTTTACCCTACCTTGAAGAGTGTGAAGGCATAGCTTTGCATACAGGAGTATATAAGTGGCCCAAGAGTCTCAAACATATCTGAATCATAGTTGTGGGGTGGGCTTTGAGGGACAAGCAGATTTGGCAAATTACTTGAAACCTCTGCAGGGAGAAAGGCCATCAATTTTGTAGAATTGAGTAGGGTCCCAGTGAACATGATTCATGTGTTGGAAGTACCATGGATTTTTCTCTGTTCATCCTGAGGCTGAGACAATCAAAAAGACAAGTGACATGGACACGACGGAGAACTTGGCTTTCAGATCTGCCCTGAACTAACCATTCGTCCAGGTAAAGGGAAGATATTAATCCCTTTCTTCCTCAAATGGGTGGTCATTACTGCCATGAACTTGGAAAATATGCAAGGGGCTGACAACAGTCCACAGGGAAACACCCTTTACTGATAATGATGACCACCATCAACAAATATCAGGATCTTCCTGTGGCTTGGTAGCACTGTCACATGAAAGTAGGTGTCATGAAGATTGAGGTCAGCATACTAGTCGTTGCGATCTCGTGAGGGAAGGAGTTATCCCAGGGAAACCATGCAGAACTTCACATACCAAATAAACTTGTTGAAATTACAAAGGTCCAGAATGGGTCTCCAACCCCCTTTTCCATTGGGGTAAAACCTCTTGCCACTATGTTGTAGGAGAACTACCTCTATGGGCCCTGATGCAAGAAGAGTCTCAACTTCTTAGAGGAGCAGAGAGTTGTGAGATTGGTCCCTGAAAAGATATGGGGGACAGATATGAATTGGACAGAATATCCCAGAGTCACCATGTTTAGCACCCCTTTGTCGGTGGTTATAGTGTTCCAAGCACTAAGAAAGCAGGACAATCTGTCCCCATATGGAGGGGACATGACTGGTAGATCATTCAAAACTGGATTGCTGTCCTCGAGAGAGATGTCAAATAGGCTGTTTCCCTAGCAACAAATGACAATGAGAAGGTTAGTTGGACCTCAAACCAGAAAGCCTCCTCCTCTGAGAAGTCATATTGTCTAGAAGGGTAAGTGGGTTGCCTGTAGAATAGCTGTCTGTACTGCTGTTGTTGCTGTGGTATGTACCGTCATGTTTCAGTGACTGGAGCATAGATTCCTAACACAGCACTGGCAGTCTTTTAATAACGGCGGGGTGTCATCAGTCTTATGGGAAAAGACCAGTGGTGCAAGTGGAATCCATTTCTTACCGATATTGGGCGGGGCACTGGGGGGATGTGACCTCCTCACGTGACCCCTCCCTACCCCATCCCCAGCCTGGGGCCCCCACGCTCTCCCCGTCCCCTCCCCATGATCCACTCCCCTTACCTGGGGGGGAGCCTCTGTCCTCCTCTCGCTGCGCCTTTGGACCACAGTGGTAAAAGGAGCAGAACTTGGGGCCGCTCTACCGCCCCAGCCCTTCTACGCAGGGTCTTCTCCATCTGTACAGCAGCCAGCTCCGCCAGAGGACAGGGCTGGGGATGGTACAGCAGCCATGCCGGAGAAGCTGCCAGCGTGGGGCTGCCCAGTGGCCCCACATTATGCTCCTTTCCCCACTGCGGTTCCCAGGAGAGCCCTGCAGTTCAGGGCTCTCCCGGGAACCGCAGCGGGGAAAGGAGCAGAATGCCGGCAGCTCCTCCAGTGGCTGTAGCGCCTCCAGCCCCACCCCCACCAGCCCCATCCTCCAGCAGTGTTGCTGCTGGGAGCCAGAGGAGACACAGCTACGAGGAAGAGCAGGAGGTGGGGTTGGGGGTTCTGCTCCCTTCCCCGCTGGAAGGGGCAGCGGGGAAAAGAGCAGAACATGGGGCCACCGGGTGGCCCCACACCCACAGCTCCTCCACTGCGGCTGTACCACCCCCAGCTCTGTCCTCCGGCGGGGCTGCTGTACAGATGGAGGAGACCCTACGTGGAAGGGCTGGGGGCCATACAGCTGTGCCAGAGGAGCCACCCAGCAGCCCCATGTTCTGCTGCTCCTCTTTCCAGTATGCCATACCAGCTATAAATATTTTCCTGGTACGGTGTATCGGACCGTACCGCCCTACTTGCACTGCTGGAAAAGAGACAGTGACCATTAAAAGACAGGTCCTGTATAGCCCACTGAATATTTGGGACTATACCAGAGTTTTGCAATGAGACTCTTCTCATTGTTATTGCAGATGCTATACCTCTGGAGGAAGCATCTACAACATTGACGACTGCTGACTGCAGTGACATTTCAACTCCGGCTCATGTGTCCTCAAGGAGCTTATCAATTAATTTTGACAAATCCCAGTTAAGAAAGTCATATTTCAACAGGAGCACTTGCTGATTAGCTATGTACGTCTGTAATGACAAAATCAAATAAATCTTTCTCCCCAACACATCAAGTCTTGTAAACTCTTTTCTCTTGGGTGTAGATCCTAATGAGATCTTTCATTGGCAGCAGTGACCACAAGGGAGTTGGGAGCTGGGTGGGAATAGAAACACTCACAGCTATGCATGGAAACATGATAGTGTTTTTCTGTATGCTTAGCAGTGGGAGTTGTGGAAGCCAGCGTATTCCACAAAGTTTTAGTGGGTGCCAAAACTGCTTTGTTCACTGGAAGAGCAACCCTCCCAGGGGCTGATGATTGCAAGATGTCCAGAAGGTTATGCATGCTCTCTTGGACACATTAAGCCTGAATGCCAAATGCTGCTGCCATCTTCCTTAAAAGGTCCTGGTACAACTTAAAATCATCCGGTTCCAAAGAGTCCTCAGACAAAGACGACGACAATGGTACAGGAGGAATGGGCTCTTTCTGTAACACAACTGAAACCTGGGCCACAGGTTCAGGGTGATGTTGTGGTGGCTCAGTAGAAGATGCCTATGAGTTCTGCTGTGAAACCAGCAGCACTTCAGGGTGGCTTAGTGTGGGGACTTTCCTCTGGAACAGGTCTACAATCAAGGAACTCCCCAGGAGTGCCAATAGGTTCACAGATGCAGTGAGTATGGAATTGGAGGCCAGTACGGACTCAGCCAAAGCAGCCTGTTCCCAGTACTGAGGTGGTTCTGCTCTCAGTACTGATGCTCCCCTTCCACAAACATGTCAGAGGCTCTTTTCAATTTTCACCTAAGAGGGGAAGGCGAAGAGCATGATTCTGAGTCAGAATTGGAGGAAAAAAAACAGAGGTAGTGGAGAAGCCATGCCTGGAGGGGCTATCAGGTATCCTAATGAGTCAACAGCTCAGAGGGAAGTCAGCAACATCGGCACCAAGGTTGGTACAGTGGTCGGAATCCAAGATGCACCCCGATATGTTAAAGGGCCCCTCTCAAATTTTGGTGCCAGGAAGGGGCCTTTCAGGTGGTGCCGGTGTCATTTGGGGGGAGGGATAGCTCAGTGGTTTGAGCACTGCCTACTAAACCCAGGGTTGTGAGTTCAATCCTTGAGGGGGCCACTTAGGGATCTGGGGCAAAATCAGTACTTGGTCTTGCTAAGGCAGGGGGCTGGACTTGATGACCTTTCAAGGTCCCTTCCAGTTCTAGGAGATAGGATATCTCCATTATTATAACAGATGAATAATTTGGTGCCAAAACTTGAGGTGCATGATAAACCATTGTCACAGATTTCAAAGTCAAAGATTATACCAATCTGGTAGAGAGCAATACTGAAGTCAGTGTCAGGGGAGCATCTTTACTGCCTCTCTGAATCAAAACCAGTACTGGTACAGTCATTGTATTCCATTCCATCCCAGAATGGCTGAAGGTATATCTTCAATTAAAGAGTCTTGTGCCATTGGGACAGAAATGCTAAGGAGGTCTGACACTGCTTTAAAAGCTTGCAGCATTGATGAGTCCGAAAGGACCGGTGCTGTTGGCACTGAACTCAATGTACACCCTGCCGTGGTGCTGAAGTCGATAGCACAATAGCAATACAATCTCATCTTCGTACCAGGGAGAGATAGGATGAAGGCCTGACTCTACACTGTGCTCCAGACAAGTCCCAGAGAAGTCTGGAGTCCTTTTTGGATTTGGAATGTCTCCTGTTTGTTTTATGGGTTCTTATTCATAGTGGCTCTCTAGAAGAGGATCGACCTCTTCTCATCTGTTGAGAAGAGTGAGTTCAGAAACCTGTCTGAGACTGTGGTTACCTCAGAGCCCAGCTCTGCGGCTGGAGAATTGGGCAAAACAGGCCACCTCGTCTGTTCCATAAGGTGCTGTTTGAGGCATAAGTCTCTAGATATTTGTATTCTCTTTTTAAAAGAATGACAAATACCACATTTCTCTTTGATGTGCCCCTCACAGAGGCATAAGAGGTAGCATGTGTGGGAATAACTGTTTGGGAAATCTAACCCACACTAGGAACAATGTTTGAAGCCTGGTGGTGGCGGCATGTCTCCAGACTCTATCCTAATCAACTAAAACTATCTAAACTATTGCTAACTGCTAGCTACTACTGCTAAACTACAACTAACTTCAGAAAACTAAAAACAAAAGCACATATGGGAAAAATTGCTAACTGCATAGTAACCATGAGGTACACCACACGGAGACCTCTGACTCAGGCCCAGGTGGTAAGAATAAAGTGAGGAGAGTTGGGGCGCTGCCACCCTTAAATAGCCTCAGCACGGGCCATAAGGAGGCATGCAGCATGTGTACTGCCCCACTGTGTACTGCATGGAAAACTTTCCAGCTCTGCTTGTGCTGGACATGAACACCTCTAAGTAGAATATAGGTGTGAACCAGTCAAAGAACACATTAAATTAGTGTATCTGAAAGGAAGGCACAAGGGTTTCTAGGCATGAGAAAAGAAAACTCCAAGCGAAATTAATCTATATGGCATTGCTGGTGGTGGGGAAATCCTCACAGATATTGTTTGTAGTTTTCTGTTTGAGCCAATGTTAAAAGGGCTGTGAACAGGTATGAGGAAAAGACACTGAGTTTATGTCCTTTCCCCTTTAAACTAAGGCAGGTATCTAATAGTCTCCCAAACCTTTTTCTCCCACTGCAATAATAAAAAACCCCCACAGTAAAATAAAATAAATAGGCAACTCATGGGTTAGCCCCAGCAACCTAGGTAGTGGTAGTTGTCTGCTCTGTCATGTTAGAACCTAGGCTCCATGAGAATTCCTTAGCGTAGTCACTTGTCCCTACCAAGAAAGGGCAGAATGCTGTGCAAGCACAGATCTATACTGTTTTGAATTAAAGTAGAAGGGAGGATCTTACATCAACAGTGACCCTTTCATCTGATTAAGAAGTGGCACTGGCAGACTGATGAAATTCCTATTTAATAGATGATGCCTACAAAGTGGAGCATGGAATCAAAACGGGAAAGAGCTGGGAGTCTGCAGGGTTTCTTCAAGGAAACTGAGGGCCCATAGGAGAGCAGAGAGGCAAAGTGTACAGATCGTGCATTCTAAATTCAATTTAGCAATCTGATATTACAGTTTTATAATCTAATTTTCAGGGATGTCTCACTATTTAAGCTACTGAACAAAGACCTGGATTCTCACCCAAGGAACACATATGTAGATTATAGCTTCTCCAATGTTCAAAAATGCTCCCCATTTCTGCATATTAGAGAAATGTAACATCAATATTTGAAGATCTTTTTTTTTTTCTTTCTAGATTTTATTTTGAGAGAGTGATTTTGGTGCTGATGAAAGGTTAAAGACTAAAAGCACTAACTGAAACAGGAACAGTAAAGCTAGAATCAGCTGTAAACTCCTCCACACTGTACTGGTAATGCATATGAATTTTGACTTCCTACTGCAAAACCTGCGACTCTTTGGCAGACTGCCCATCAATCCGAGTTGTGTGGTGGAAAGTGTCCATCTGCAGAGATGAAAAGTTTATGGTTTATGCCATCTAGTTCCCATCCCCAAGGTCTCGGTTTCCACTCTTGATAAGTAGCATATGCTGAAGATTAGAGATAATTAGAATGACCATAAGTCTCACCATTTTCAGGACAAAATTTAAGAACCATCTCAGCTTTCCAACAAGACTACCTCCCTAGAAATACCTACTAAACTAGCCAATGATGTTGAAGGTAAAGAATAGGGAGACCCGGTGACAATGAAGAAACGTGAAAGAAGGGAAGAAAAAAATCTTAAAGATGTGTTGATAAAAAAAAAAAAAAGATCAAAGAGAGTTACTTTATTTGAATCAGACCTTTCAGTGCTTGTTAGCTTTTTGTAATTTTGTCAATAGTTTCAGATATAATAAATATTACTGAATCAGGTTATGTTAGATCTATAGGAAATTAGTATAACATCAAGAGAATTTTAGGTCCTGAAGAAGCTCTAAAATAGTTAAAATTTTAGAGTGCAATTTTTCCTCATTTAGAAAAGTCCAAAAACCCTGAAAGAAATCTTCCCAATTATCCTTGATGAAACTAGAACTAGAAAAATGGACTATCCACTACTCTGTTTAGCTTATAGTGTACAGATCACATTTCTATAAAAATGATAAGAGATTTTTCGGTTAGTAGATACTGTAGATGACCAGGCCTGAGAATGTCAGTTATCAAGAATCTATAATCTTCATGGCAACCTGACTTCCAGCTCTAATATATTACTCACCAGTTACATTAATCAGCATAGGAGTTACTTGTAGTTCAATTCACAAGAAGATTTATTTATTCTTCCAGTTAACTTTGATAACTCTGTAGCGTTGTGCATTCACAGAGAGAGATTGGTGGCACTCATTATCTTGGCATAATATGCTATTCCTATTTTAACTACATGTAAGAATAAATAATTTATTTCTTCATTAAATAATTGTTATTTTATACTTTTGTCTTAGAGCATCACCACATATTATATTCCTGCAGTTTGGACAACACCTGTATTGAAAATAACTTTTTTCTCTCTTCGTTAAGACTGCTGAGGACGAGGTAGTTATACTTATGGACACCCCTTTGCTTATTCTGTAATTTTTAGTTTTTGGAGTATTTTGGACACCTTCAGTTGCATTTCAGAAATCTGAATAAATATATTGTTACTTCATAATCATGTTTGTGCATCATAAAAATGAGAGTCAGAAACAATTAGCACTGAAGTAGCAATTGGCTTAAAGGGGCAAAGGAATCTTGAACTATACCATCACACATACACAAAGTGAATGAAAAAGGAGGGCACATAACAGAGCCCCCAAGAAAAAATGCATAAAACAAAATTATTTCTGAACACATAGTATTAAAAAAAAGTTGAACTCATAACAAACTGCTTGATTTGTTACTATGCCTTGTAAAAGGCAAATCCAGTAACAAAGTTAACCCTTTGACCTTAACCTGGAATGGAATTTTTGCTATCTTTAGAAGGCAGGCTACAGGGACAACACTCAGCTGAACTATGATCCTTTTTTTCAATGAAAATATTTAAAGAATTTATTTTTTGTTTTCTTCATAAATTAAATTAACTGGAAAAATACTTTTTTCCACTTACCTGAGAGCCTCCGGCCGCAGGGACAAGGCATGAACAGAGATTTGCAATGAGACTCTCCAAGGACACATTCAGGCTGTCCACATGCACAGTGTAGATCAAGCCAAGGCAAGCCTAAAAAGTTGAATAATAAATATATAAAATTGTTATGTGGTGATAATTGCTGACAAATATACAATAACTTTAAAATAAACATGTCCTAGGACAATCTTAATATGGTAAAGTACATTCCAAAAGGAGAAAAAGTAATTTTCTGCAAAAGAATTCATTCAGTTGAAGAAATGTCACACCAACCCCCCTGAAGTCACAATACCAACTGAAAGAAATCTTAGATCCCTTAGAATCTTTATATATCTTAAATTGATCTGGAAGAGTCTCTAATTCACTCACTTTATAGGTAGGAAGATAATTCATATACTATAATCCTTGATACTTAAAATTTAACTCTTAATATTCTTAAACAAATTGTATCACTTGAGATTAATTTTACCTATAAGGAGTGGTTTTGTCATGAAGATTTTTTTCATTAGGCTTTTAGCTGAGATCAGTAAGAGTGTATTTTGTGGTCTATGTAGATTTAAAACTAGGCCCTCTGTGAGTAAAAGGGCACTGCATTAACCCAGAGGGGCATTCAGTCTCCTAGACATTGATTTTTATTTAGTACAGTCTAATTCTACTTGTGCTGGTAAATTCCCAAACCAATGCGGAGATGTTTTAAATCAAAACTACTTGTCACTGCTGCTCATTAAAAACAGATTTGTACACTGACACATATTACAAATGGCATCTGGGAGTTCTTTACCCTGAAAATTTCTGGATAATCTAGTCTGGACACCACCACCAGGCTTTTGGGAGCAAATACTTCAGCAGGCTGAATTAAACCAGACTCCTCTTCTTCACCTTCAGTCTCTTTTGTTCCCTTGAAAACAGATACACTTCAGTTAATTAATAGAAAAAAGCATCTCTTATAAATAAGGCTAGTATTCCTACAAAGAAATATTTTTAGAATGTTAAAGGACCAAGATTGCTTAGAAAGAAAAAAATTATATATTGCATTGAATCTTTGAAAGAATCAAACACATTATTTTTAGTTACCTATACGAAAATGCCAACAGCTTTATAGAAAACACTATATGCACAGACACTCTGCTGATGTAATTATTAAAAAGTAAATAAATATATATGGAGATATACCTATCTCATAGAACTGGCAGGGACCTTGAGGTCATTGAGTCCAATCCCCTGCCTTCACTAGCAGGACCAAGTACAGATTTTGCCCCAGTTCCCTAAGTGGCCCCCTCAAGGATTGAACTCACAACCCTGGGTTTAGCAGGCCAATGCTCAAACCACTGAGCTATCCCTCTCTGTAAGTACCACAATACTGACTTAAAACCCCTCACATTGCCATGAAGGAGAATAACTGTTTCCTCATTTTTGTATCAAAAATGTAGTTCTGTCAAACTGTATGAAAATTAATAAATAACTGGTTTCTGTTTAAAAGAAAAAAGTAAGGACCTGAACCTAAAACTGTAAATGGGTTCGCCCCCTGAACACATACAGAGATCCTCTGAAGTCACCTGCAGGAGCAGGGCCTAAGTCTATTCAATATGCATAAATAGGATGCCAAATTAGCCATTTATCCTCTGCTTTAGTCTTTCACAAAAATTATGCTACAGCACTTTAAAGAGACTGAAAACTGGTAAATACTTCATTACTGCACTATTATGCACATATTGTAGGTATGTTTGACTCCTTCTAGTCTGTCAGAAGTCTGATGTCACTGGTCACAAAGTTTTCTTGAACTAACTGTGGACCTGGCAGAAATGGATAGGATCACATGTGGTTCAATTAATACTTTTCAGTGAGATCCCAGTAACTGGTGATGGGTGACTGTATCTGCTCTGAGGGTCTCACATACATCTATCAGTGGCTAGATAGTAACTTTTTCATCCTTATTTAGCACAGCTGTTCTCTTGAATGTGTATCTTGCTATTGTCACCTTGGTTTTGTTATGTCTAGATGAGAGTCCTGTAATACATTCTACATGGCATTACACCTGATGCCCACATAGAAGCTACACCTGCTGCTGAGCATAGCAACTCACCCACGTAATGAGGCTAGCCAAAGGGAGCACATTACACCAGTATCCAAAGACTGCACTGACTCCCCCTACATGTCCTCAGGTGTAATTCAATGTGCTGATTTTGATTCTGAAAGTTTGGCAGCATGCCATTTGGATCTATCTGAGAGACCAGATCTTCCTCACTTTCCAACGTAACAGAGCCAGCTGTTGTTCAACAGACCCTAGATTTAATTATCTGGAGACACTGGAAGTCACATCCCCTGCATGACTAAAGTTTGTTGACCTTCAGAGAACAATGTAAATCCCATCTGTTTTCTCAGATTTTTACCTGAATAGGTTAAAGCAGGAATTTAATTGGGATTACATATACTCTAGGTTTGAGGGATGAAATATAATGCATGTTCGATTAGCACTGGTTAACTAATTTGGTGGTGTTTTTAAACTATACGTGCACCCAGACACATGAGAAGTGGATACATTTTTGTAAACCAGAAAAATAAATAAAAGAAAACATTTTTTTTTTAATATGGAATTCTATTTAAATAAGTTTCCACTATTGTAGGTACATTTGACTGTGATATAAAGGTATGCAGTCCAAGCCATCACTTTGCCAAAGTATTTAAACAAATCATTAAAAATATGCACAAGATTGGAATGTACTGTGCTTTAACGAATCATGCTGTCATTGACACCCATTTTAGTAAGACAGTATTTCATATTAATGTTCCCTCTGTATATCTGTAGATACAGACAGTAAGACAGACTATACCAAATGGAGCTTTTACAATCTGATAAAATTCTTCATTAGTTAAAATAGTTTGGGTTTTTTGCGTGGATTTACTACTACACATCTATGTACAGCAATACTACTATGTATTGTAACTAAAGCAATTTTAGCAGTCTTTTTCATATTCAAACAAAAATGACCATATAATCGCAGACAAAGTTTCAATCCATTTTGCAGTTGAAAACCACAGGGTGGTTCACCACTTTCCCTAGAGAATCCAGGAACTACAGGAATTTCTTCACAAGGAAACCAGCTGGGATTTGCAAAAAAAGTCTTATTAACCTATGGAATGCTGAATGTCTGGTAAAGAAATAGATCACTCAGATAAACTCATAACCAATTACTCAGCACATTTCACAAGTAGCCATACTAAAAAAAGACACTATACAGTAATAAAGAATAAGTATTGTTAATTCACAAAGATTAGTTTTGATCATGCCTATTATAACAAAACACTAAGCAATCTTTCATTGGTGGCATTCTTCACATTCTTTGACAAATTCATTATCTGACATACTATAAACTGTAGAAAATGCGCTGTCTTTCCAGTTTTTGAGTACCCCCCCTCCAAACATGTCTAATTGCTTTCTTTGTGCCTCTGACCCAACATTCTTCTATGCAGATATCACAAGATCTCCTTAATTATGAACAGGGGGAGGCTACTTCCTTTAGCTCTAACAGCATGAAACAGCAGCATTTTACTGCTGGCATGTTCCTCAAAAATATAGATATCACCCCCCTGGTAATATATTCATCATCACTGTCCTACAAGGAAGGAGTCTAGGTACAAATTCTCTTAGTTGGCAGGAATGCAGTCACTTCCATTTTGCTACTTTAATTCAGAATGTATGGCTTCTCTAAACAAGCAGTAAATAACAATGCCACTAAACCTCAAGGGTTAATTTCATAAATGCATTAATTGGAAAACAATTGTTTTTTTTCTAATTCTAAGGAAAGTTTCACAACTGGTGGAATTTACTTTGATTCAATATATAAGGACTGAACCTAAGGCTGAAAACGTTTACATAATTTATCACAGTAAAAACACCTGGGAACATCTTTTAGCAATCCTACAGATCCTCTCAACCAAAGTTAAAAATAGTTTGGACTCTCATAGCAAAATACAGGGCCACTTTCGCTCTCTTTAGGAATCGCTACCCAGCAAGTAGAACAACTCTTCTAGAGCTACTTTAATTTTAAATATAAATATAAAACTTTGTTGCTATTTAGTCTCTGCATACTGGTACCGCTCCTTCTGACTACAAAAGACTACAGACTATTGTCCAGCTATACTGGAAGAAGGACAGGAGACACTGGATATGGTTTAATCAGGCTACAACTTTATTATTAGATGTCTGGGACAACCCGGCAGATAAAAGTGTACAGTGCAGGTAACTCCATGATCATTTCAATATCTACCTGAGAGTTTCCGTCAGCCCCCACTTTTTACATTCTGGTCCCCAGTCAACCCATTGCTGGGACCTTACCATTCCTCTCCCCCCCCCCCCCACAAGTGAGGGTTGAGGTGGGCTATAAAGGAAGAGGGGAGTTGGCTCCCTACCAGGCCAGTCATAGGCACCCCAAACCACCCTCCCACATTCTGCTTCTTTAACAAACACCTCCTTTAAGTCCCATACCTAACTATTTATCAGAACACTGCATCCTTCCCTACAGAGTACCTGTACTGGACGTCCACCCCACACTTACCTAATGAATTGCGACATCTTAGCCTAACTCCCTTCCCTAGTCACCGAAACAAAACCTCCCCCTGAAACCTGTTGTGGTGAAGACTAAGAAAACTCCACTCCACCTTGGCCAATCTGGTGGCAAGGGAAAAATTCCTTCTCCCACCCCCAACTCCCCCAAGAAAGGAGTGGCTAGCACAACACCCACAGAGGGTCCCAACCAAAACTTGGTATTTTGCCATGGGTGGGAAGGTGGATGCTGCTTCACTTGGTCCAGGGAAAAGGGGCTTCTCCCACTAGGCTTGCCCTTTATCAACTTCCCATCCCTTCTGGTCCCTGGGGGATGAGTCAGTCTCACCACACTGACCCACTCTGCTTTTGCAGCAGCATCTATACCTCTCTCTCGCCCCCACCCTTAAAGAAATATTCTGCTTTCCCCAGCAAGCCAGACAATGCCCTCACCCTCCTTTAAGGTGCGGTGCAGTCATTTTGTGGAGCAGCCAAAAGATTTGGGAAGGAAGAGGAGAGTCTCATTGCACATCTCTAATTTCAGATCATTCATTTTATGAAGATGTATTTTGAGAATTGGTTATACTTTGAATAACCTTGCAGATTATTTAAAATATTTATTTTATCTCAGTGTTCCAAGATGGTTTGTCTGGTTAGTAATTGCCACGTTTGGACTTACAAAAAAAAGTCTTTCTACAAAATTGCTATCTGTCCCATTTTTAAACAAGACCATGATCATCTTTTGTTGTTTACCTTGCAGAAGTGTCTTATTCTTGATATGAAATGACAAGATGGAAAACTAGTGATGATCTCTGGTACAGGATTTCCATAAATGGAAAGAAGCAGCTGTTGGACATGGATTCAATAAAAAGGGTAAATCTCTGTACTTCAGGGATCCTGCTACTACTGAAATCAATGGAATTTTTGCCATTGTCCTCATTGAAACAAGGATTAGGCACCAAGAATTAATGTGTAGCTACAGAGATGTAAAATGAAGGCCATAGCAATTCTTTTTCAGAACTGAAGCTGAAAAAGCTGATCAATTCTGGGTTGTTCAACAGAAGAACAAGCAATTTCTATTTCTCTGTCAGAGAAGATTCAAATACTAAAAAATATTATGTTTTTTATATGCCAAATAGGTTTGGCCCTGCAGCTCCTGGAAAACTGCCAACATGAACACTCATGGTGAAAATGTTAGGAAACACCATTTGATATCTATCCAGAATTCAGTGTTAGTGTAACTCATATAATTTAAATTATTCAAAAATCAGCCCACAGATAAAAATTGAAGAATATAAAAACTGATTGGTTTTGTGTTATTGTTATTGGATAGCTAACCTGATTTAATTTACTATAAAAGGGAATTATATTAAATATTTTAATACTACAGCACAAACACCTGGCACAAAGAAAAAACCTACTGCCATCTGCTGGACTGCTGCACATTGATTTTTACTATAATAAGAACAAAGATGTAGGCAGTGCAGACATTTCTATTCTATCAATCCATTTGTACGTCTTATATCAGGGTGAAAAAGGTAATGACCCACAACTTGACAAAAAGACACAATGTTATGATCTTCTTTTTCATTATCAGTCACATATAGCATAAAGATAAATTTCTCACTCTTTGTAATTTTTACATCAACAATGGGTGAGAAAATTCAAGAGCTTGAGGACTTGTTTAAATATAGTTTGACAGTTAAGAATTAGTTTCTTTCAAACAAAAATTTATTCTATCAACTAATCTAACCACTAATCACTAGTTTTAGGTTTAAGAGCACCAAATTCGAAATACCAGACAAGTTTTGTTTGGTCACACAATTAGAAAAAAGATCACTTAAAATGTATGTTTACAGTGCCCTTAATGGCAAAAGGGACATGGAAGCTTGTATGGATTAACATGGTTTCTAACAAAGAAAATGGAGGCCTTAATTTTTTTTTTACATGGGCAATGTAATTGCATTAATTTTCTATACAAGCCTTCCATTGAAAAGAATTCACATCTACAGCTTATTTAAACTGAACCTGGCTAGCAATAGACCAATGAGTATATTTGCAATACACATATGTAATCATACACTTTGTAAGCATACTGTAACTTCAACTTAATAAAGTAATCATGGAAATTCTTAGAAGAAATAAAGCCAGTCATATGACTAAAGATTTTGACAAACACACAGGTAATATTCTTAAAGTCAGCACAGTAAGTGAATAATCATTTCAAACACAATACTTTTAGCTTACTTTACATGAAAAGTATTAACAGCACATGCATTCTGTAACAATACCAAATACAAGCTGCAAGGCTATATTCTTCATCCCTTCTTTCAATTACAGTCTTCCATCCCCACTCTCTCACACACACACACTTTGGGTACGTCTATACTTACCTCCGGGTCCGGCGGTAAGCAATCGATCTTCTGGGATCTTGTCTAGACGCGATAAATCGATCCCGGAAGTGCTCGCCATCGACGCCGGTACTCCTGCTCCGCGACAGGAGTACGCAGAGTCGATGGGGGAGCCTGCCTGCCGCGTGTGGACCCGCGGTAAGTTCGAACTAAGATACTTCGACTTCAGCTATGTTACTCACATAGCTGAAGTTGCGTATCTTAGTTCGAAGTGGGGGGTTAGTGTGGACCAGCCCTTTCTCTCGAAGCTGACAAAAGAAAAGGACATTTAAAATATTCCCTACTAAGGGGAATCAAACAAAAAAGGATACTTTTGTTTCTTGAACAGTCATTTTATTTTACCAGTATTTTTCTTCAGTTTACAAGTACATTAGGAATGACAGTGTTTCAGAATATGCATCCCAAGGATTTACTAAGTTCCATTCTGAAAAATAAATTCAGGTTCCTAGTTTTCACACAGAACGTGCTCCATAGCAAAAAGATACATTGCACAGACTGCAATGTATTTGTGTTTAGGCCAACTAGAGTTGATATGATGGTGGTTTTGAGCACTCTCCTCACTGTCTTTCCTGACCCTCTTCAGCTACATTATTGCCCTTCAGCTTCCCTTTATACCATACAAGAGAAGAGAGCAAATTGGCCTTAATTTCAGTTCAATATTGGGGGAAAAGCACAAAGATTCTTATGCCTAAATTTCCTCACATACAAACTTTGGTAACTGTAAAGATAGGAGAAAAAATGCCATTCCAAAGTAAATTAGAATTTCAGCTATTTAAAAAAGTGAAGTGTTCCTAAACTATTATTAGAACCTAAAAAATAGATACCAGTTTGGGAAATGTGTAAGTTTTCAGAACCAGAAATACAAAGGGAAAGCACACACTTGGGTACTTGCTGAATAGAAATATATTTCAGCACAACCTTAAGTGTTTTGCTGAATCAGGGTTTAAGTTTTGGTTTAAGTCTCAAATGTAATTCATGTGAGCATCTGTAGTTGAACAACTATCTAAAACTTCCAGTTATTCCACATGATAAAGTTTCCATTCCCTTCACCTATCAAGGTGAAATTTTGATAAAATCTTTTTATTTCACCATATGAAAACCCTACATAAACTAGTAATTTCTTATTTTTGATGGAACCCTACTCCCTCCCTATTCTCTGTACTCACAGTTACTATGTGGCCAGTGTCATTTGGTTTTCTTTCTAAACCTGGATCTTCTAGGACCCAGGAGCCCAGTCAGGACATAGAAACTCAATACCTAGCAGGGCAGCAAGGGATACTGTGCTTAATCTTGGATTTTTATGGAAGATGGAACATTTTCTCTATATGTAAATACTTCCCTACCAGGCAAGAATCCTTCCTGACAAGGTAGTAAACTTACTATCTACCAGGAACATTTTTTCTAGCACGAGGTCCCATTCTCAGTTGGTGCATAAGTATTATGGTAATAAGCATAATAGTTATACTCATCACTGACCCTCTATCCAATGTCCCTCCAGCTAAGGAAAAAATAATCTCTCTGCAGGAACTTCCATAAACATGGCCTGCAACTCCTCTTTTCTGCCCATAGAACTGTGAGGGTCTCCTGACAACGCTTCCAGCCTTAGCCATTTTGTCTCCATCGTCTTAACAGGTGATAAATGAGAAAGCTTTTGTTCTTGTTGTTCAAAATACCATCTTTAACTTTTGTTTTCTTATCTTCCCACTGTAAGTAATTACGCAGTAGTGCAGGGAAATTGTTAGACTATTCCTCAGTCTGTTCAAGACCCTAAGCTCACTTCATTTCCTGGCATACAAGCTGTGACTTAAGTGCATCTCGATATATAAATATGATACCTGTAAGGGTGCATAGTGTGAGTGGTATTGCTGGTGTAAAATAAATTCGGTGCACTGCTAAGGGTACGTGAGGCCTGATTTCTAAAATGTGTTCACATAGCTAAGGAATGTCTAGTGATCATTCTTCCACATGTGCCTGCAATTGTTAAGAGCTATACAAGAACAAGTGTCACATTTTCACCCTAAAGAGGCATTTATAAAGCCAGAGAACATGACTGTGCTGCTGGTTGCCAGCTGTGAACAACTAGTGGAGTCCAGTGGAGTCATATGGTGGGATCAGTAATAATTTTGTCTATCCACTTTCACATTAATGCCCCAGCCCCTCATTTTGCATCATGTCTCTGTAATAGCTGTTGAGAAACAAGTGTAATGCTGCTTGCTGCAAATCTTTATATCTGACCTAGTGCAGACACTATGCACCGTCTTGAAAGCAATGGACAAAGTATGCTGTGGAAAAGAATACTTTAGACTATACACTTAAATTGCATGAGCACAACTGTCAAGAAGTATCGATAAAGCTCTATTTGCCTTAGGCAGGAGTTATGGTCTTTTGCTTAAGAGTTAGGACATTACTACTTCTACTGTTCTGCCTACGGGAAAGTCACCTGCTAATAAAGACTAGATAGAGAAGCAATTAGGGATAGCTTATACAGTATTTAAAAAGCTATGGCACTAACAAGAACCATGCTAAATTTCACTCTCCCTTTACATGTATTTTAGACTGCAAGCTCTTTGCAGCAGAGAATTAATCTTTCTACGTGTGTATACAACTAGCACACTTTGGGTGCTGATGCAATAAATAAATAATACTATAAACAAGAAGCCTTTTCTGGACTTGCACTTTTCCATTCCTTCACCCTAATCCTGACTAAGGTTATTAGACTTGGATTACAAACTAGTAATGGGTTCCACCAGCATGCACATTACATTTTCATCTCACTTACATGTCCCAGGTAACTACTTTGCCTTTGTCTAAATTGTTGCAGCACTCTTTACACTATCATTTAATGTCTGTCACTCAGCATGTCTGGCTTAGCAAAGTAGTGTTAACTTAGATCAGTTTCCAGGTACCAGCTGTAGTGCACACCGAGCAGAAAATTCAAAGTTAAGATTGAAAGTCCAACTCTTCCGTTCTTCAATGTGCTTGAATGCTACAGACAATGAAAAAACCCACAGTTCTAAAGCACTGTAATGCTGCAATGTCTTGACACCCAAAGGGCACAAACACACAAAAAAGAATTCAAATTGTGCTGGAAAATAAACTATATCAGACACTCATCATTGAACAAAACCAACCACCTTCAGAATATATCCAAAGGTTGGGTCTCAAATATGCCACTGAATGGAACACTTTGAAGACAAATATGCTATCCCAAAGTATATGATGGCATTTGCACTATACATATTTAATTTGCTGATTTGCTGTAATTTGTTGTAAGTACTTGATAAATATCTTTCTTTGCTATGGTTTTTATATCATTAGTGTAAACATTTGTACCTAAATTGTTTCAATCCACAAGCAGGATGCCACATTGAAATAATCAGTCTCCTTATTTTACGAAGGAAGTAACATAGAATCAGCAAATCAAACAGGATGGCAGAAATATGAATGAAAAAGCTGTACTTACTACAGTAACCGGCCTAAAAGACACACAGTACTAACTACTGATGATCAGTCCCAAGGCACTAAGGCTACGGTAATGGCTTTAATGTAACCTTACTTCAGTGAAGAATGATATTTAAAAAATATTTTCCCAGTAACTACAACATTCTACGTAATTAATCTACATTTATTAAGGCTTTCTTTTTTCAACTGCATGATCTATATACTTACGGTAGTTGAATTCATAGCTCTGTTACAGGAAGTTAATTGTAATCCATTTTTGTACTCTGAGCTCTCAAAAGTGTACAGGCTGTTATTTGACTGTAGGAATGTTAATACTTACATCAGAGGATATAAGGAAAGAAATTTAATAAAACACCAGTTTTAAAAGCAGATTTAGAATTATATTCTCACGATTTCAAATTAGTTATCTAATTTTTAGTTATCAGTAATGGCCACCAGCATATGGGTTGGGGATATTTCATATTAAACTGAAACCCCAGTAACACTGAGTGATTTTACAATAATCAGATATTTTTTTTAAAAAAAAGTGGGGAAAAAAAAACATCAGAAAATGGCAAAGTTCCTTTAGAGGGACTTTTGATGGAATTCACATCTTGTTCAGACTGTCTGCTGTCAGTTACCACACAGCCTGCATCATTTTCTTGCTCATTATCCTTATATTATTACTGATTATTTGTATCATCACAGTGCCTAGTTCCCTTACTGGTTGTTCATAGCTAAGTGGCTTTTTAATGTGGTTATAGTTTTCAACTGATTACTTTTGCTCTTGTATAAGAACAAGTAAATAGACACATCTGTCTCAATACTTTTCATTATTTGTTATACTTTTGTCATAACAAAAACCAGAATCCCTAAATATGTATCAGAGTATCAGGGTTAGAAGGGACCTCAGGAGGTCATCTAGTCCAACCCCCTGCTCAAAGCAGGACCAAGCCCCAGACAGATTTTTGGCCCAGATCCTATATGGCCCCCTCAAGGATTGAACTCACAACCCTGGGTTTAACAGGCCAGCACTCAAACCACTGAGCTATCCCTCCCCCCAGCACATATACAAAAGAAGTAACAAAGCTGCTAGTTAATTGTTGAGATTACAAATTTGCTTGATAAAGATAACTGTATTGACATAATATACTTAGACTTCTGTAAAGCATTTGACACATGATAAAAATGAACACTATACAAAAATCAATATAGCCTACATAAAATGGATTAAAAATTGGTTAACTGATAGATTGAAAAAAGAAATTGTAATGAGGAATCATCATCCAATGGGGAGTTTACAATGGGATTCTGCAGTGATCTTTCTCGGCCCAATACTGAGAAAATATAAAATTATCGCTGGTTATATTTGCAGATGACACAAAAACCAGTGGACTGGTGATGATGGAAATAGGTCAGTTATACTGACTGACCTGGCCTGCTTGGTGAGGTAGGATCTCTTGAACAACATGCATTTGAATACAGCCAAATGTAACATTAGACATTTAGAAACAAGAATGTAGGTCACATTTATAAGATGAGGGACTGCATCCTAGAAAGCAGCGACTCTGAAAAGGACTTGGGGTAATTGTAGATAACCAATTGAATATGAGCTCCTAGTGTGATGCTGTAGCTAACTAAAGACAGCGAATGCAATCCTTGGAGGTATAAGCACAGGAATACCCGGTAGGAGTGGAAGGTGGTATTTACCCCGGTATACAGCATTAGTGAGACCACAACTGGAAAACTGTGTCCAACTCTTGTGTCTGCACTTCAAAAAGAATGTTGAAAAATTTGAAAGGTTTTTAACAGTGAGGATAATTAACGACTGGAATTGCTTACCCAAGAAAGGGCTGGATTCTCTATAACTTGCAGCAGAAGTCAAGACTGGATATCTTTCTCTAAATATTATATAGCTATAACCAGAACAGAAGTTATGAGCTTGATGCAAAAATTATTGGGTGAAGTTCTATAGACTGTGTTCTGCATGAGTTCAGATTAGATGATCATAAGAGCCCCTTTTGGCCTTAAAAATCTATACATCTATGATGACATGCAAAGCCCACTGTGCAAAGTTTACTGCACTTTATCAAGCAACAAATATTTTAATGAGATACTAGTACTGAATTTGGGGTTAGACTAAAGAGGATTTCAGAAGAACAAACAACAAAAGAATTGTTTTTAAAAGTAAGTATATCAAGGGTTAATCAAATAAGCTTGTTTATAGGTCAAGAGACCACAACTTTCTTGAGACTGGCATTTACAGTATAATATATGTTTCATATATAACACATATGACAATAATGTGCCTCCCCTGGAAAATTATGTAATTAGGCTAATTCAACAAATGGACAGAGAAGAATCATTCATACAGCACATAAACTTTAGTGGTTGTGCCAAGTTATCTATGGTGACATTAAAGGAATTGTTAGCAACCACTGGAAATCTATAAATACATTCAGTACATAGAGCCCCCGTTAGACAACTCGTGATGTGCAGCACTTCTAAACTATGTTGCAACCCTCTAATATTCCACTGTGTATTCAACATACCACATAAGCCAAGGAATAACCTTCTGGTACAGACAGAAGGGTAAATACCAAATTACTCTGCAATGATCTTTTTCCTCTAATACAATTTGTTTAGTTTAGAGCACACATCTTGATCCACAGTTGAAAATTAGTATCGGTTTCAAATGCCAATTTACAAGTGGCAAGAAAAGTACAAATTACTGTTAATATCTCTAGTTTCCCAGAAGGGTTATTTTTGTTATTTTCTATTTGCCAAAGTAATGGTAAATATCTGATCTCCGCTGTACTCAGAGACAAAAATGGAGCCAAATAGCTGAGAGGTTCTAATGACCAGATAACTTTCTTACTGCTCAGTTTTCAACTACCCTTTATAAAAAATATCACTGCAGGCTGCTGCTGAACTTGATAATCTCAGATAGAAAAACAGAAAACTGAAACGAGGTTAGGCAGGTACTTTGTAGCCAATTAAATTAATTTTATTAACAGTTTTTCTTCCACTACACCTAGGGCACAAGAGAAAGATAATGGCAAATTGACTATGCTAACAAAAACGTTTTATTGAACATATCTTTCTAGTGAGATGGCTTCACTATATTTATAGATTGGGCAACAGTGTCATGCATTCCTAATTTTTCCCTATCTCCCACCATAATATTTTGGATTTGCTAACAGGTTATATCTCAATTTCATGATCAGTTTATTTTTCTACTAGATGCTTTGTCCATAAAATTTTAAATAGTAATAAAGGTGAGAATAAATGGAATAGTTTATTACATTCAAAAATACAAAGATTTTTCAAGCAGATGATTAGTTACAGACACATTTTGTGAGTTTGTTGGTTTCTTGTTTTTATATCTGTTTGATACAGTTTTTGAATAACTGTTAAGGGCACCCAGGATATTACGGGCACCTTTTTGTTATTTTTATAAATCTACATAAATAAAATCAATCAACTTAATTTCATTTAAAGCTTGGGCTTTATTCATGATGGCCTCTCATAAAATTGTCTAAAATCTTCCACTGCCAAAACCAATCTTAATAGAAAGAATGATAGATTAGGTGCTCATCTGGTAAATTATTGTAACTGGTTGTAGACAACAGGTCAGACTGCCAGAAAAAATGCGACAGTGAAACACACATTTAAACTCTTTCTCCTCATCATCCAACACTGATTCATTGTCCCAAGTTAGCCCAGGGACATTAAGCTTTCTTCTTTAACTGGCATGTTCATTTGGAAGCATGCTACCATCAAACTATCTTTAGCAGTCAGACTTCCTGTTAAATATTCTTTCTGCCATTCATTTCAAAATGATATCAACATAGGCAAAATCTTCAACATTAGGAACTAAAGTCAATGATCAGACAAAGTAATTTTTAAATATAGTCTAATGTAAAACAGTGATAGTCAAAGCAGACGGAGTCAAGGCAATTAAACAGCCCCACATCACAGTAAGATATGATGGAACACCTGTTCAGTCTGAATGCAGTTGGATTTCATGGGACCATGCTTTTTTGCTCAAATTGAGGACTTGAAAAGTTTATCTGACACCTAAGAATTCAAGAAGTAATCCAGTTTATCAGAATGAAGTACACCTGCATTGCCACAGCCTTCCTGCAATTTAAAGGAATAAAACCAGTCACTCACCTTAAGATCATACCTACAGCTTATGGGCACGGAAAAGAGTGAAAGCATTTAAAAAGCTCTGTATTAGAGGTTGAAAGAGTTCTCTTGCTGAGGAAGTTGAGAGTGGAAGGGAGAGAGAGGACAAAGAGAGGGGTCAGAAAAGAAGGAAGATGAGAAAAGAGGGAAGAGGCAAAGGAGTTCATTCCTGCAGGAATTTAGAACAATATAACTCACTACTTTCTGGTCCAAATTTAAAAAACTTACCTCTTCAGTCTTGCTTTCCCACTAAAAAGAGCAAGCAAGCCAGTAAGCTAGCATGCATGCACACATGTGCACACACCCACACAATGTTATATACATATACATACACATTTAAAAAAGGAAAAATACATACGCAACTAGTCTCTCTGGCAGGGAGGAAAGGAAGGGAAACCTCACATGACAGCACTAGTATCCCTGTTTATTCTTCACCCTGGAAAGTGCTCAAATACCATGAAAATGGCCATGACATAAAAGTCTTAGTAGAATCTACTTGAATGAGAAGAGGAAGAGAAAGAGCCCTGGGGAAGAGATAGAAAACCTGGAACTCTTCATTGGTCCTGTCTCATTTAGTGTTTGAGCCCCAGATGGCCCAAGGCTCCCCTGGTGATCAAGCTCTGGTTTTCAACCACTGGTCTACTCCACATTTTTTGCATTCCAATGCTAGCTCTTTAGACTCTGACAGTCTGTACCCTTATATTCGTCCTGTTTACAGGATTATGGTAAACCTTATACAAAGTATGCCTTGTGAGATGCCATTTGAAAACTCATGATTTGCTGATCATTATTGTCCTGGTAAAATATGTGTGGCAATACTGCATATAAAGTTATAAGATCCTACTGTCTGATATTACTGGGACATGTTCCAACACATTGTGGAGGGCAGCCACAAACCAGTACCCCAAAGACAAAAGGTTAGCCAATGCCTCAGCTAGGTGTCAACAAAATCTAATGGACCATCACTTGATCAAGTGGCCACTCTTTGGCAGAAGAGAGGGTGGGGGGCAAAAATCTACATCTTGAACCAAGAAACAGCTTGAGGTTTCCATCCACACAGACTTTCTGCCTCTTGAACATCAGCTGGAGATTATTCTTGCACAAGATAAAGGGTTATAAGAGGAAAGAAAAACATCTCAAATTATCTCTCCCTTTCTATCAATGACACCAACAACACTTGAAGAAAAAAGGAAGCAGCTTTGAATTCCCTTAGCTTATTAAGTTAGGTATTAGTTCAGTTTTACTTTTCATTTCTTTGTAACCAATTTTAATTTTTATGCCTCAGTAATTGTGATTACTTAAAACCTACCTTTCCGGAATAATAAACTGGTTTTATTGTTTTATCTAAACCAGAATGTTTGGATTATGCTTGTGAAACTCCATTTGGATAACAGGATTTGTGCATATTATTTTCTGTTAATAAAATGATGGACTTTATATGAGCTTGTTTTGTCCATGTGGGTGCTGGGCAGTACAAGATGCACATTTCTGGGAGGAAATTTGGGACTGGTATTTGCTGGTGTTGCCCTGCAGTGTAAAGTATGAGTGGCTGGCTATAGCACTCATACAGTATAACTGGGAGTGATTTAAATGCTGGAGGCTGTGCATGAGCAGACCAGGAATGGTTGCTCACAGTGAAGCACCCCAGATTGGAGAATTAAGGGGACACAGCTGTCCAGACACAGTTAAAGATTTCCTCTATTATTGCCACTGCTTGCATTTGGGCATGAGGACAACAAGGATACACTTGAGCCTGATTCTCCTCTCATTACATCTTTTTACACTGATGTAATTCTACGAAAGTCAAAGTGGAGCTACTTCTGACTGACACCGATTTAAACTGAGTAAAAAAAAATCATTAAAAACAGTGAGATACCATATTGCTCTACAGAACTGAAGGTGGAACCAAACACACACATATTTGGAACAAGATCCCACAATGAATCACTGTAATGGGAAACTGAATGTGCATCAAGGGAGTCCAAACATAGGTAGGAAGCAAAACTTTAATTGCATTGTTTACAATAAATGTTAAGTGTCCAAGAAAAGAGAGAGAACATCTCTCATATACAAAATCTTTGAATTCCACTGAATACTGTAAAGAAACTGTACAAGAACTGTTTGACCATATGTAAGATTTATCTTGAAACCTTGCCAAGGTTAGCAAGACCTTTGGTAATCTGCTAATTGCCAGCAGAGGCAGATTTAGAATCCATACCTGACTTCTTATTTTAAAATAAATGATCTAAGTTTTGCCTCAGTAAACTCATTCAGGCAAACTCTTTCTTTCCATGCTAATCTCTACTGGAGCTGAATACAGCCCAGTTCACACTGAACTGGTTTACCAGTCAAAAGCCAAGAAAACAGGCAGCAGTAATTCATTTTATTTATGTTTCAGTATATAAAAATGCACGTAAACAATTCCAAATGCATGTAGTTTTTGTTTAACACGGTACTGTATTGTACTTTGTCCGCATACTTCCCATTCCGAATGAGGTGTGTGGTTGACCAGTCAGTTCGTAATTCTGGTGTTTGTAACTCTGAGGTTCTACTGTATTTAAGGTACCTAAGAGACAGATAGGTACCTAAGTTTAATTGATTTTAATGGGAGTTAGGCATCTATGTGTTTTTGAAAATCCCAGTAGGCACCTAGCTGTATTTTTCGGCACGTAAATAGCTTTAAAAATCTGGCCTCTAGGAACTTTTGAAAATTTTACCCTCATGATCTCCTCTTTGCTCCTAATCCAGAACATCTCACCCTAGGCCAATGGATATTTTCCAGCTGCCACTTTGCCTGTGTACATGTAGGGTATTCTGCACAACTGACATGCAGAAACTTCCTGGGGCTGGAAGAATACTCAGAGCAGTTGGTATATAGGGAGCTCTGGGGAGCTAGAGAATTATCAATGCAGAGGGATTGTTCAGAAATTTTAACAGCAAGCCTCTACCTAAAGCTCTACTAAGCATCTGCAAATGAGAGTTGTCAGAATTTTGCTTGCCAAATCCTCTTGCATTTTCAAGTAGGCAGGAAAAGGCCCAGGACTATTATCTTTTCAAGTTTCAACTCCTTGCTCCAAAGCACGGAGATGCTAGAGATCTTTAAAGAAATGGTTGGACCCAAAACAAGCTGCAGGAACAGATGAACTTAAGAAGTAAAGATTTTATTTCACACACAAGTTGTTAGGAAGGAACAAAAACAGTATACACAGTACAATAATGTACATTAATATGTTTAGATAGTGTCTTGCAAACATTTTTTCATAACATATAATCGCTCTTTTAGAAAACAGGTATTAAATTCCTTTGAAATGTATGTTAGGAAAACATTTTAAAAGCTTTGCAATAAAATGCAATATTGGAAACATTTATGGTTGGAAAGTCAGCTATGTGGGGTCTACTGCCAGGATTAAAGTGTCTTCTTAAATTTGTAATCTCTTGCATCCTCTGGGCCAAGAAGGCTTGGGGACATTAGACTCATAGTCTTTAAGGCCAGAAGGGACCATCATGATCATCTAGTCTGACCTCCTGCACACTGAAAAGAAGTTCAGGAGAGCTGGCAGTTCCTCAAGAAGACAATATTCAAGGCACAACAGCAAACTATTCCGATGCAAAGGAAAGATCGGAAGAATAGTGACAAGCCAATATGACTCCATCTGGAGCTCTTTAATGACATGAAAATCAAAAAAGATTTCTACAAAATGTGGAAATATAGTCTAATTGATGAGAAGTACAAAAGAGCAGCACAAGTATGTAGGGACAAAATCAAAAAGGCTAAGGCACAAAATGTGTTACACTCGGCAAGGGATATAAAAGGCAGTAAGAAGACATTCTTTAAATACATTGGGAGCAATAGAAAGATGAAGGAAAATGTAGATCCTCTACTTAGCGGGGAAGGAGACCTAATAACTGACAAGTAAGTTGAGGTGCTTAATGCCTATTTTGCTTCAATCTTCACTAAAAACGTTAATGATGACCAGATGCTCAACACAACTAATATTAACAAGCAGAGGAAGGAATGCAAACTAAAATAAGGAAAGAACAGGTTAAATAATATTTAGATAAGTTAGATGTATTCAAGTTAGCAGGGCCTGATGAAATTCATTCTAGGGTACTTAACGAACTAGCTGAAGCAACCTCTGAGCCATTAGCAATTATCTTGGAGACTTCCTGGAGGATAGGAGAGGTCCCAGAAGACTGGAGAAGGGCAAACATAGTATTTATCTTTAAAAGGGGAACAAGGAGGAATAATAGACCAGTCAGCCTAACGTCAATACCCAGAAACATACTTGAGCAAATTATTAAACAATCAATTTATAAGCACCTGGAAGATAATAGGGTTATAAGGAATAGTCAGCATGGATTTGTCAATAACGCATCATGCCAAACCAACTTATTTTCCTTCTTTGGTAAGATTACTGACCTAGTGGATAGGGGGAGCAGTAGATGTGATATACCTTGATTTCAGTAAGGTTTTTGAGCCAGTTCCACATGATACTCTCATAAGCAAACTAGGGAAATGTGATGTAGATGAATTTACTATGGGGTGGGCGCACAACTGGTTGAAAGATGGTACTCAGAGTAGCTCTCTATGGTTTTCTGTCAAACTGGGAGGGCATATTAAGTGAGTCCCACAGGGGTCAGCCATGGGTCCAGTACTATTCAATATTTTCATTTATGACTTGCATAATGGAGAAAAGAAAATGCTTAAAAAATCTGTAGATGACACTAAACTGGGAGGGGTTGCAAGCACTTTGCAGGGCAGGTTTAAAATTCAAAATTACCTTGACAAACTGGAGAATTAGTCTGAATTCAACAAGATGAAATTCAATAAAGACAAGTGCAAAGTACTTCATGTAGGAAGAAAAAAAACAAATGCATGACTACAAAATGGGGAATAAGTGTCTAAGTGGTAGTACTACTGAAAAGGATCGGAAGCTATAATGGGTTGTCAATGTGCTGCTGCTGCTAAAAACGCTAATATGATTCTGGGGTGTATTAACAAGAGTGTCTTGCAAGACGCAGGAGGTAGTTGTCCTACTCTACTTGGCACTGGTGACCCCGAGCTGGAGTGCTGTGTCCAATTCTGGGCACCACAATTTAGGAAAGAAGTGGACAAACTGGAAAGAGTCCAGAGGAGAGCAACAACAACGATAAAAGGTTTAGAAAACCTGACCTATGAGGAAAGATTTAAAAAACTAGGCATATTTAGCCTTAAGAAAAGAAGACTGAAGGGGGACCTGATAACAGTCTTCCAATATGTTAAGGGCTTTTAGAGGATGGCGATCAATTGTTCTCCATGTACACTGAAGGTAAGACAAGCAGTAATGGGCTTAATCTGCAGCAAAGGAGATTTAGGCTAGATATTAAAACTTTTTAACGATAAGGGGAGGTAAGCGCTCAAATAGGCTTCCAAGTGAGGTTGTGGAGTCCCCGTCATTGAAAGCTTTTAAAAACAAGCTGAACAACACTTGTTGGGGATCGTCTAGGTTTACTTGGTCCTGCTACAGTGCAGGGGTCTGGACTTGATGACTTGTCGAGGTCCCTTCCAGCCCTACATTTCTATGAATCTTCTGAATACTGCTCTCAGGGCTTATCAACATATTCCAGTGTCAGAGGAAAGAATGAGTTGAGTATTCTTTTTCTCATAGACTCATAGACTTTAAGGTCAGAAGGGACTATCGTGATTATCTAGTCTGACCCCCTGCACATTGCAGGCCACAGAAACTCACCCATTCCTGAAATAGACCCTTAACCTCTGGCTTAGTTACTGAACTCCTCAAATCATAGTTTAAAGACTTCAAGTTACAGAGAATTCACCATTTACATTACTTTAAGCCTCCAAGTAACCTTTGCCCCGTGCTGCAGAGGAAGGAGAAAACCCCGCAGGGTCTCCACCAATCTGACCTGGGAAAAATACCTTCTCAACTCCCAATATGGCAATCAGTTAGATCCTGAGCATGTGGGCAAGACCCGCCAGGCAAATATCTGGGAAAGAATTCTCTGTAGTAACTCAGAGCCTTCCCCATCTATTGTCCTGTCTTACCTCTGTTTGGTTGAATGTGGAACACTCAACAATAAAGGGAGAAATTGCCCTTGTGTGTTGGATGGTCAAAGGGAAACAAGTTTCTTGCAGGGGTGAGAAACTAATGGAATTCAGAAAGGGTTTTTAAGAAGTTGTGTTTGAGGGGGAATCTGAGGCATTTTAATACTTTTTTTTTTTAAATCTGGTGCTCAGATTGCTTTTGTAGATGGCTATGGAAACCCTTATTCCAGCACCTATTCCAGCAACGGTACACAAGGAGCTCTGACTTCTAGAAATGGATGGTGAGAAGAAACTGAGGGAGGTACAGGGCAGCTTCACCCTTTATACCTCCTGCTGGGCACAAGGATACATGCTCCATCCCAAAAGGTACGAATAGAGAAAACTCTCCATTTGAATGCCCTGGGTGCTCAAACATCTATGTGGAATAGACATGTGAAGTCATTTGAAGAATATATATATTCAACTAACTAAATAATCTGGTGGATATATGCTACCTATAAGTGGCCATGTAATTTAAAATGCAATCTATATTGTATATGCTTTATATTGAATACATTTGGTCATACACAATGTTACACTGAGAAACAAGGTTGAAAGTGGACAGTTGGAAATTACTTCACAAGGTTAAATTCAAGAATCTCAGTTAATTTACTTCAGTATCTAGATGCAAGATTGTCTATTTTAGAGCCATTGAAAGGCTTACAAGTGAAGTGTGAATTTATTTAATACTAGGTTCCTACTGTGTTACAGCTGCTAGGCTTTTAGATATAGTGTTCTGTTTCCACTGTTGAGTTTCAAGGTATTTAGAAAAAATACTTGTTACTGTTCTCTATCTCACAGGGAAACAATGTACCATGAAACAATACAATACAGATTGCTTCTTTTAGTATTTAAATAATCTTCTTATTGAATCAACATTACGTCCATGTAGATTTGAAAACATTATTTGCTTTTTGAAGTAACTATTTTAGAAATTCAACCCTTTTAAAGTCTTTTTGTGAGTTAGAACGGTAAATACAAATCTGCATTGTTCTCAAGAGTAAGACACAGAGGTTCAGAGACTCATTTATTTAATGAGGCATAAAGCTGATGGTCAAACCTATATTACTTAGTTACATAGTTAAATGCATCAACAAGATTATCTTTCATTAGAGTTGTATGTGTGTTGAATTCTTGTCTAATGTAACATGGCACGTACACTTATTATCTTTGGGCTTCATAAAGAAACAGGAAGTTTGGCTATAAACAATGCAGTCATGGAACAAGCTTCACCAAAGCAAGTTCATCTGAAAAATATGCATCCTTCAGAAGATGGGTAGGACCAGCATTCTATGGACCAAGAACCTGTTACTTTTTTACGTGTCTAAAATTATTAAGCAATATCAGAAATAAAGTTTTTAGTTAATATGGGACCAGTTGTTTAATGAGTATTTCTTGCAAGAAGTTAATTAAAAGCAGCTGTTGGAAACTGCAGCATCAATAATGACCTAGCCAGGATTAGTATAAAGATTATGAAATCCACAATGACGACGAAGAGTACACGTTTGCAAGCTTTAATCAGCCATGGAAAAATTGCTATGGATTATTTCCTTCCATACTTTAAAACAAACCAAGAGTTGACAGACATAAGGCCTTTTTTCTTAGTTTAATCTATGAAAATATCAGTAGATCTTCAATGAACTGTACTGAAGTAAAGTCTATCCAGTTTTTTGGTTACATTTCTACAATTCAACTCCATTAGTTTATTTGCCAGAAACTGATCTTAAAAAAACTGCAGAGTTTAAGAAATGGAGTACACCCAAGATTACTCCTGCTATTCTTAAAATTTCAATTGTGTCTAAAAGGCACAATATAAAATTGCTGCTACTCAGCAAACTTCTTTTTTTTTTTAAATTATTCGGTGAGGTTTTCAATAGCAGTATACAGTAATATTTCAACTTCAGGAACATGGAAATCATATTAATAGAATATTTGTTTAAAAAGTTAACTGTGAAATAATAGCAGTGTTTTTTCAATTAAATCTATCTGCTCTTAAGGAACAAACAATTTTAGATCACATCTAGTAGATGAGTAATTTTAGAAACACATTAGTGACAAACAATACCAAGATTTTATTTATTTGTGATTATTTACAGTGATATTATATATAAACAGGAAAGTTTTCAGACATAACTAAATTTCATAATTATGAATTGCATTAAGTTTGTCCTTGGGTTCTTCCTACTAAGGATTCCAAATAATATGTCACAGTATAGACTATTTGAAGTAATTTACGCCAAATGGGAAATAAAGTGCCTTTTTTGAATTGATTAAAATTGTCCAAAAATTAGTAAGAAATTTAAAAAGGGTCACTGCCAAATAGTTAATACCCAAAAACGGATTTACCTAAAAAAAATTGCATAATTGGAGGACTATCCTTTCACTTCTAAAAATCTATTGTTTTATTAATCCATTAGTTTTGCTAATAAATGTAATTAAACAAATGCGAATAACCATAAAAAGATATATACAGTACAGAGATACATAAAATTTAACATTTAAAACAAGACATAGATCTACAATATTTTGTTATTCTGAGAGAGACAACCAGCAGAGGGAGCAAAAGTTAAACTCTATTCATGGAGCAGAGATGACAATCACTATGCTAATACACAAACAAGGAAGTAAATGAAAAAAACACCACCATCTGGCTTACCCTGCATAAAAACTACATGCAAAAAATAATGGCTAGACAGAAAAAGGAAACAAAAAACAATATGGAGTAACACTTTTATTCTAATTCTTCTAAGCGATATTTTCAAATAGTGGAGGGTAAAAACAAACAAAAGGATCCCAAACAAGTACTTTGAGGTATCCTTTCAATTAAACAAAACAAAAACAAAACAAAAAAACCCAAACCAAATGCAGACTTTTAACATACAAAAATCCCCTCATCTGAGTATCAAGAATATAGGAACATTTTCTGTTCTAAAATTATTTAGTAACACTCTGTTATGAGTATTTATTGTTTTCCAAATGCCTCTTTTCTTGCTCTTTATTTTTGGTTCCAAGAGATTTACCTGCAGGTTGATCTCTGCTTCATAGAAAGTTAAGCATGAACAGTAGTGCCGTTCTGAGTCTATATCGGTCAAAACCACCACAAAGAATGTAGGCTGCTTTCTCTCTCTGGACAACTGCCATCCTCCAGGCTGACAAAACTAATTAAAGAAAACAAGAAAATGCCAAAATATAGTTAAACAGCAACAATACTATTTTAGAAAAGCCTCACAAATAGTTTCTAACAATATAGCAGAAGTTTTCTTGAAACATGAAATGTAAAAAATAAATACAAGAAATAAAAGTATCTGTGGCCAACGGTATGTAGTGATACTCTGCAAAACAAGGACAGAGCTACATACAGACCTTAGGGACAATCATCAGCTGGTGTAGACTGCCATAGCTTCTTAGATTTCAATGGAGTTATGACAATTTACACCAGCTGATAATCTGTCCCGCCCCCCGCCCCCGCCCTTTAAATCAGTATTCAGGTATTTCCAAGTGCATTGATCAAACACTTATGGCAACAGGACTTGTGCACATGTAGGGAGAGAAAAATATCTCAGTCCAAATTCTGATGTGGACTTTACAAGAGATGGGGAGGGGGAGGGATAGCTCAGTGGTTTGAGCATTGGCCTGCTAAACCCAGGGTTGTGAGTTCAATCCTTGAGGGGGCCACTTAGGGATCTGGGGCAAAATCAGTACTTGGTCCTGCTAGTGAAGGCAGGGGACTGGACTCGATGACCTTTCAAAGTCCCTTCCAGTTCTAGGAGATAGGACATCTCCATTTTTTTTGCACCTTAAAATTATTTCTATATTCTCTTGCCACATCTCTTAACAAAATAAATTGAGACTACAATCATATGAAAGATGAAACAGGTCTTGAAAGTCTGGTAAAATACTTTTAATATTTTGCAGGCTGGTGCTTATTAATATAACTGGATAGGTGTCTACAGCAGTTTCCCTTCCTGTTGCCTATTATGGAGCGTGAAAGTACCTTCAAGTCTGAAGATTATTCATCAAAAGAAATCCAAGCAGACTAACCAAAAAATATGACACACTTGCATAACAAGGACTATTTTGGCTGCCCTCAACAGGTCCCAAGTTGGTACAGTGCATTTATAACATGTAAATTGCTAAAACAGGTACTCTAATTGCTACTTTGACCAGAATGTTCTCTTTTAAAACACCCACAGTTTATTTTCTATACAATTCCTTATCAGTTCTGTAATTAAATATGAATGAAGTAGTCACACAAGTTGATCTTCTGAACTACAATGTAACATTACAAATTGAGAAATCTGAATAAATTAATTCATTTAAACAGAATACACATTTATTTTTTTTTGCTACAAGTAATTCAAATTCAAGCTGAGCCTTACTTATGCAAAATTAATTGTTAAAACTCTAACATGCAACTCATTTTTAATTTAAAGACATACATTATCATTTGCAAAGTATTTTTGCACATTAGCTTTCTGCAACAGTGGAAAAAACCTTTCCAAGTGACCCGGGCTAGAATGAATGGCACGGAAAAAGTGAAAATGGAAGTGTTATGTACTCCTTTAGATAACACAAGAACTAGGGTCAC
>NW_020664447.1:5200090-5229360 GCF_002925995.2 Terrapene triunguis
TCTGAAGCAGACGACTTCTCAAAAATTGTAGACCAGTGTAATTAAACAAGAGCTCCCAGTGCAATCCTTGGATGTATAAACATGAGTAGAAAGCAAGAGTAGAGAGATGATTTACCTCCATATACAGCATTGGCAAGAAATACTGGAATACCATGTCCTGTTCTGGTGTCTGCATTTTAAAAAGATTGTTCAAAAACCGGAGAGGGTGCAGAGAGAGCCACAACGATGATTCCAGGGATAGAGAAAATGCCTTACAGTGAAAAAAACAAAAAACTACATATACACTTTTTTCTTACCAAGATAGACCAATTTCTACCAATGCTAAAGTCTGATAATTTTGTTCTTAAAAATTATAGTTTTTGAGATACCTGCCTAGATACATCCCAGTGCAGAAAAGCAAATTTCAATAGAATCTCTCTCTATGAGCTCAGGAAGTATCTGTCAGCTGGTGAGAGTGTTGGTTCCACCTATTTTTTTTGAAGACAAATGCTGTGATGATGGCTCCAAATTTTCATACCAAGTTTAAATTTACAGAATCTTTAGTATATTCAATTCTGTGTGAATGCTGTAACTACTTTTCTTAACGTGACTATAGTTCATATTCTCAAAACGCTCACAATTGGTACAGATTAGTAAACAGTAGGAAGGCAGTACATGTGACTTCTGAACACTGTCAGCAAAATTAGGGGAAAATCTTCTTCTATCATCCTCAGTAGGAGATGCTGTGCTAAGGGAAGGAGAATGGGGCAGTAGAGATTTAGGGTGTATGTATATGAAGAATTTTACTGGCATAATAATACTAGTACAGTTAAACCACTACAGTAATGAAATGGCAAAAACTTTGTTAATGCAGAGTTAAAGTTGTCCAGTGATAGCTCATGCCCTTCCAGAATGTCAAGTTAAGCAAAACTCAAACTTCTGAAAACCAGGAAATACAAAGTTAAAGTATACACCCACACAACCTTAAATTCTGCCCTCCCTCCCCCAAAGGTGGTAAGAGCCACTGGGAATTATCTACATCAGTGGCTCTCAACCTTTCCAGACTATTGTACCCCTTTCAGGAGTCTGATTTGTCTTGCATACCTCCAATTTCACCTCACTTCAAAACTACTTGCTTACAAAATCAGACATAAAAATACAAGTGTCACAGCACACAGTTACTGAAACATTGCTTACTTTCTTACTTTTACCCTATAATTATCAAATAAGTCAACTGGAATATAAATATTGTACTTACATTTCAGGGTATAGTATATAGAGCAGTATAAACAAGTCACTGTCTGTATGAAATTTTAGTTTGTACTGACTTTGCTAGTGCTTTTTATGTAGCCTGTTGTAAAACTAGGCAAATCTCTAGATGAGTTGATTTACTCCCTGGAAGACACCTGCGTACCCCCAGGAGTACACATACCCCTGGTTGAGAATCACTGATCTACATGCACTCCAGTTACTTTCAGTGTTAGGTGTAGCTGTACTGAATGGTGGAGACAGGCTGGTAAAAGTGTATTTGTGATATGAAGACATCCAGGGATGAGTTTGAGAAGTGTCACAGAGCTGTGACTTCAATATGAAGAGGGGGAGGGATAGCTCAGTGGTTTGAGCATTGGCCTGCTAAACCCAGGGTTGTGAGTTCAATCCTTGAGGGAGGCACTTAGGGATCTGGGGCAAAATCAGTACTTGGTCCTGCTAGTGAAGGCAGGGGGCTGGACTCAATGACCTTTCAGGGTTCCTTACAGTTCTATGAGATTGGAATATCTCCATATATTATTATTATCTGGATCCAAGTTCCCCCACATGTGTGATTGTGTACCTGTAGGTTCCAGTCTGCATGATTTCAATACAGAATTGTGTAGGTTGTGTCAGTAGCAGGGCACTGGGGTTTTCTTGCCACGATCATTTTCAGAAGTGAGATGGGATACAAAGCAGTCTGTGGATTTAATGATGGGTAGAGGAATGTATAGACTTAGGTATGTAGTATTCTCTGTGTAAGTGCGAAAGGGTATGAAATGATTAAATTTTACAAGTGTGGTATCTTGTCAGGGGAGTATGCTCAGTGTTTGAGTGTAGAGCAGAGTGTAGAGTAATAATGCATGCAACCCTGTCGGGGAACAGGCTCTGTCTGCAGTAGTGAACCTCCGGCAAAATTGTGTTCTGTGCTACATAAACATTTTTACTGAACCAAATTCTTGGTTTAAGCAAGTAACGTGCAAAACAACCAGTCTGATGAACACAGACCTGCACAAATGACATCTCATGTAAGCTATATTACAAGATATGAGACTGAAGTATTATTAATTATTTGTATTGTGGTTGCACCTAGAAGCCCAAGTCATGGACCAAGACTCAGTTGTATTATTAGGTGCTGTACACACACACACCCACCACAAACAGCCTCTGCTTACGCTTTGATGCTGCCTTTCTTTTGTATGCTATGCAAACTTTTCCTACAGAGGCTATACTGAATAGGAAACTAGAAATGCTATATTATTACAGAACTGCAGCAGTTTAAAACTATCTTCCTCCAAAAATGTAGGCTCTCCTAAATCCATCGAGTTTTTTTGTTAAATGCTATGATGATTTTACACTGCACTACTGTCTATATGCACATGAAGATAAGTATAAAATATATTTTAGAGGTCTTCATTAAAAGAACACTTCATTAAAAGACACAGAAATAATCTTTAAATTTAGAGCATGTGAAAAAGGGAAAGCATCCATCTTTCCTTGCAATTTTTACCACGAGACATGGTTTTCATCATATTCAAGACAGGTACGTTTTAAAATCACAAGCAATAAAATACGCTAGCTAGGGATTACTTCTCCTAAAACCTTTTTCAAAGGTTATAAAGTAGATATGAGCACAAAACAAAACCCCAAACACTTCTCAACTTTTGAGTGTGATATGTACATGTCAGAATCCAAATGTGGATCAAACATCAAACAAAAACCCCAACCTTTAGAGTGGCTCAGACCAATTTCTAATATAAATAGATAAAAATATAAAATTCCTATGTTCAAATGACAGTATGAAATCTTGAAACAGACAAGGTGGATGAGGTAGTATCTTTTATTGGACCAACTTATGTTGGTGAAAGAGACAAACTTTGAGTTAACTTACAAGGCATATTTTGTACAAAGATTATTACAATAGTATGTAGTGTGTGAATACAGGGGTGCCCAAGCAGCCCCCCGCCCAGTGTCCCTGTCCCACAAGTCTCCCGCCCAGGGCAGGTGGAGGATCCATGCCACGGATCATCACAGCTGCCTGTCCGGCTCTTACCATCAGAGCCCTGCACGGATACAAAATTTGTATCCGCACCCGCGCTGCTATCCTCAGAAATGGTCCACAGATATTAAAGTGGATACCCATGGATTTGCAGGGCTCTATTTTTTCATTATATCACTACTGGCTATTTCATGAACATGAAGTTATGTTGGCTTTGATCCTTGTAGAGTCAGACTATGGAATACATAACCAATTTATTATTGTATGGCAGGCTATGTCTACACTATGAGCTAGAGATGTGATTCCCCTGCTTGTGTACGCATACTTGCGCTACCTACGATAGCACGGGTAGTGGCAATGAACGCATGCCTGAACTGCGCCAAGTACAAAGCTGCCTGAAACTTGTGGATATGTACTTGGCACAGCTCAGGCATGCCTCTGCTGCTGCTAGCTGTGCTATCGCGGCTACCCTGCTATATATGCTCGCACTAGCTTGATGAGAGCTAGCATGTGTACATGTGCAGGTGCATCACACCCCAGCTCATAGTGCAGACGTAGCCTTTGCTGCAAGCAAACACTGAGCTTTAGGAAGACATGCTGTGCTGATCTTAGTTTATGTTACAAAGGGTCTGTGTAGCAGCAGCAGTCCCAGGACAGGGAACCGCGCAAGCAGCCCATGGGTTTGTTCTCTGCCGCATTCTCTATTTAAAGTCAGTTCTTAAGGCAGAGCTGCTCTCTGGAAACCTGGGCATTGGTGTTGAACTGAGATCCCTTAGAAGAGGGGTTGCCCACACGCTGTTTGACCACCGCAGCTCCAGGATTGCTGTATGTTGTAAATAAAGCAAGTTAAATTTAGAGTATATCCTGACTGTCCATCACTGATTTCTCTTCCAATGGGAAAGCGAAGAGCAAGGACCTGCACATCCATTAGCACACAGCGCAGTGGGACTGCTGATGTAAGGATGGGACACTAGTGTTGGAAGAAGGGGCAATATTACTTTAAAAATTAAATATTTACTATAGCTAATTTAACAAATGAAAACTGGTACTGTAGTATTTAAATTATGCATTGTTAAGTTATTTTGGAAAGTGGAATTGATTGCATTCATTCAGGCCTCTCATATGTATGTATGTATGTATGTATGTATGTATGTATATTATACAGAATTTTTAATGATAATTTATCATTAGTCAATTAGTGTCAGGGTGCTTTAAAAGTTAGGAGCAAAAAGGGTTTAAGTTTAATTGAAAATCAGCTTCTAGCAGTATCAGCTAAGATTAATTGCTGTGTTGCAACCATATTTTACCATATTGATGATAAACTCTGCCATTGCCAAAAAGATATAACTAGATCTGTGTTAGCACAATTCCACCTTGCACAGTATTGTTGGCTCTTTTTGTGAAGCACATTCAAAAATATTTTATATTCATTTGAGGAAACTCTTCACTGCTGTCAAACAAGCCAAACATTGGACTCATTCTTAACACAACACTATTTTAAACCCTGATTTTTGTTATTTTTTGGTAGATGCTCAATAATATCACTGTGAAAATGGAGAGTCACACTGTGGCCACCAAATGAGGGAATCAAGCACCAGATGTAGACTCTTTTACCATTTCACTATTAATTGAAAAAAGGAATTTTGGCACAGTGTTTTTTTTCTTTAGCTGCAAACTTCAACTTTTTTTAAGTTACTGTAATGCCCACTAGTATAATAAAACTGGATGTTATGAAGCTGTAAATATGAGGAAATGGGTGAAGCTCCTGGGATACCTATGAATGCAAACACTGTAAATAGAGTTTTATAGCATTTTCAAGCCTTTCAGCTTGTAACTAGTAACCTACATATTTACCTTTCAGTGATAGTAGTGCACAAAAAGATGTTTAAATTGTATGTGTGCACACACACTTCCCTTGAACAAGTGAAAAGCTATTTTCAAAGTACTGTAGGCTAGCTTTGTGGGAGGGCTATGCTGACTATTTGTGAAATTATCACTGGTCAGGAAAAAGTATTTGTAATCATAACAGGAATTAAAATGTCTTTTTCCTGTTCCAGAATACAAGGAAATAAAGGTTACTTAGTTGTAACCAGAGTTCTTCATGATGAATAGCCACAATTGTAGGATCAAGATAACTGTGCCATGAGCTTAAGGAAATCTTATAGAAAACAGTGTCCATTTGAGCCACCCGCCTGTCCCTCCCCGTCAAATCCTGTATGGTTCCAAGGGTAGAAAAGTGGGAGTTGGCCCCAAATGCCTTTTAGTTTCTTCCATTAATTTGGGAATTTCTAGCCTCTGAAGAAACGAGGAAGATGGGCAGGAAGTGTGAATATGCAGAGGCTCATCTCAATGAATTCCCGGTTACATGTATCTTAATCTGAATCCTCCCCATGCTGTCAGATGTTGCTTAGGGCATGAACACTCCATTATCCCTGTCTATCCTGGCCTGCTCTTTTCATTTCTCTATGTTGCTATGTCCCATAAGTTGGTTCCTTTTGCAAGTTTCTCCCACTGTCCAATGGCATGCCTGCAATGGCAGTTGCTCTGTCTTCATCCTTAACATGACCCAAATATATTCATCTTCTTTTCTGGATAAATTAAAAGGTAAGGAGTTGATGAATTGTCTGTCAGATCTCGGCATTTATTATAAATTCATTCCATTTAATACCTATTATTTTTCTAAAGCATTTGATTTTGAAGGCATTTATATGTCTATCTGTACCTTTAAAGGTGATAAATGTAGCTGCTGCCTTGCCAATTGTAACATTATTTCCTACTGAACATCCCCCTTGGCTGGCACGTCACTGCCATGGTATATAAATTGAGTCTCAAGTAATGCTTGAGTTCAAAGTTGCTGGGGTTGTCAGATTTTTTTTTCATAACTGATTATTAGCCCCATCTTTTTTATGATGCTAGACAGTCTTTTGGTCTTTACTTGAATGTTGGTTGAGTTATCAGTTGTTTCCTGAAAAATCTACAATGCCAAACAGCAGAGGTGAAATAATGCATCCTTGTTTGACACCAGTGTCTATACTGAACCAGTCTCTCGAGCCTGCCTTTATTTTAACTGTGCATGCTTCACCTTGACATAAAAACTTGATCATAATTATTTTTGTTGGTATACCATAACACTTCAAGATGATCCAATGAATCAAAATGGAGAGTTTCAAATGCTCTCTCAAATCTATGAAGTTTATGATGAGTGTTTTTTGCAATTCAATGCTCTCTTCAATTATTTATTATTAGTGTGAAAATCTGGTTGAAACATGATCTTCCAGGTCAAAATCCAACCTCTGCTTTCCCCTTAGCTTTGCCTCAACCATTTCCATAATTCTGCCTGAGATAAAACTGCAGAAGACTTTTTCTGTCACTGAAAGGAATGTAACATCTTGCCAGTCCTTGCACAGAATGTACACACTTGTTCAATTCTTAGATCACAGAATCATAAAATGTAAGTCTCGAAGGGAACTTGAGAAGTCACCTAGTCCATCCACCCTTGCTGAGGGAGGATCAAGTATACCAAGTAGACCATCCCTGACAGGTGTTTGTTTAATCTGTTCTTAAAATCCTCCAGTGATGGGGATTCCACAGCCTCCCTTGGTAACCTATTCCAGTATGTAACTATGGTTATGATTAGAAAGTTTTTCTTAAATATCTAACCTAAATCACCATTTCTGCAGATTAAGCCCATTACTTCTCACCCTACCTTCAGTGCACATGGAGAATAAGTGATCACCAGCCTCTTTATAACATCTTTTTAACATATTTGAAGACTTGTGTGTCGTCCGTCGTCTCCCCCCCCCATCTTCTTTTCTCAAGATTAAACATGCCCTATTCTTTTAATCTTTCCTCATAGGTCAGGTTTTCTAAACCTTTTATCAGTTTTGCTGCTCTCCTCTGGACTCTGTCCAATTTGTCCAGATGTTCTGTAGTTGCCTGGCCAGGTCTCCAGGTATGCTGTGGGCCTAGCCAAGTCACCTTCTTAGGTTTAGAAAGGGATTTTTCAACTAGACAAGAGGGGCAGATATCTAGTGGGGTTAATTTTCAATCTTCCCCACAGCAGCTTGGAGGCCTGACCAGTTAGTTAGCAGTAGATTCACAGGAAAACAGTTTTAAAGACATTTTGTTACAACTTGCAGCGGGGGACCAGTGCAGACTAAATAATAGTAAGTGCCCACTCCTGGAATAAACAGGACCAAAGAAGCTACAGGTACCAACTCAGATTGGTTTTAGCGTAGTGGGTAGTCTTGAGGTCTCACATAGATTAAGCTACTCTTGTCTTCACTCTCATCCCCTGCACAAGGTGACAGTGTTTGGGATTCCAACTCCAGTGCTAAATCTGTTTGAGGACTATAGGGGGATTAGGTTGAGGGTCAACCTTCCTTTCACACTTATTCAGTTAATTGATCTTCCCCATACTGGATTCAAATAACTGCCTGGTAATTCAAGGAAGTGGTATGGGGCCATTCTGTTTAAGAAAGTTGCAGCCTGCTGCTCTGAATCCATTTGTTGTGTCTGTATAATTTCCTGTGTGTCCTGATCACTGTAGAACGAGCAAAACAACTATCTGCAACTATATTAATGCTGCAGAACTTAACTACAATTCAGTACAGAAATACAGAGCTAAGGCAGATATTCCTTGCAAAGTTATCACCCTATCTGGTGCATGTAGATCCAAAATTTTCCACTGATGCCCCAAAATCCACTACCAAGTTTCAAAGAGTATATTACACATTATGTGTAAATAACAAAAAAATAATAAAGGGTCATAATCCTATATACAAGCATGTGAGAAGAAAAGGTGCTACTACATATATAGGAGGAAAGGGAGGAGAGATGCCATGTACATATGCTGTATGTTGAGGAGACTTTGGCAACATTTGAACCAACTAGTCATGGCCTCCAATATGACCTGTGTCTCACAACAGGTTAACCCAAACAAGCTAGTTCCATCCCCACAGCAAGTCAGTTAATGTCAGCAAGATGTATTTCTGAACATATTCTCTTTGCCATTTACTCTTCATCAAGAGGCAAGCAAAACTTCAAAACAGTAGCATGACTACTAAGGCAACAATGTTTAATGGCAATTGAATGGAGAACGTGGTTGTATACATGCATGAACAGCCTACATTTTCCATAGAGCAGCAAAACAACCCTGGAATCTCTGCTGTGAATAGAACTCAGGAAGTATAGCTTTCTGTATCTCGACAAGCTGAAGATTTCCAGGGATAATTCTCAACTAGACAAAATTTACTTCCATCACATACACACACAGGCCTGTTTAATCCGACTGTATATTACTGAAATTCATTGTAATAAGAAATCATCAATCTGCAAAAATGAGGTTACAGAAAACTGTTTGTGTGTAAGTAATATTATTCTCACATTATTTCTTACAGACATTTGTTACCAAGTTTGAAGGCTAGTCACACATTCAAGTGTTATGTGTTTCTGGACCTTTAAAAGTAGAGCAACAACTTTGCTGAATACTTCTGGAGACTAAGGCCTGGTCTACACTAGGCGTTTATGTCGAATTTAGCACTGTTACATCGAATTAACTCTGCACTCGTCCACACAACGAAGCTATTTAGTTCGACATGGAGGTCTCTTAAATTCGACTTCTGTACTCCTCCCCAACGAGGGGAGTAGCGCTAAATTCGACATGGCCATGTCGAATTAGGCTAGGTGTGGATGGAAATCGACGGTAATGGCTCCGGGAGCTATCCCACAGTGCACCACTCTGTTGACGCTCTGGACAGCAGTCCGAGCTCGGATGCTCTGACCAGCCACACAGGAAAAGCCCCGGGAAAATTTGAATTTCTTTTCCTGTCTGGGCAGTTTGAATCTCATTTCCTGTTTGGACATCGTGGCGAGCTCAGCAGCACTGGCAACGATGCAGAGCTCTCCAGCAGAGATGGCCATGCAATCTCAGAATAGAAAGAGGGCCCCAGCATGGACTGATCGGGAAGTCTTGGATCTGATCGCTGTGTGGGGCGATGAGTCCGTGCTTTCCAAAGAGTCATTTGCCTTTCTGAGGAAACCCTTAAGTAGCAATTCCAGATGTAATTAAAATTTTATGCATCATAAAAACCTGTTTCTTTTTTGAATGTCAGTAACATTCCATCCTATGTACCTTCAAAACATTTAATATCCATGCCAGTAACTTAGCAGCTTCATTGAAAAAATATTAAAATGAAAGTAATCATTAAAGTTACAGTTAAGAGATTGTCAGCGGGCCTGACTGACAAAAGTACATTTATATTTAGTTGTAGTGCGTTAACAGCACCATTCAGTAGATGATAAATTCTAGCAGTCTAGAACAGCGGTTCTCAAACTGGGGGTCAGGACCCCTCGGGGGGCTCACGAGGTTATTACATGGGGGGGTCACAAGCTGTCAGCCTCCACCCCAAACCCAGCTTTGCCTCCCGCATTTACAAGGTGTTAAATATATTAAAAAGTGGTTTTAATTTATAAGTGGGGGGGGGTCACACTCAGAGACTTGCTATGTGAAAGGGGTCACCAGTACAAAAGTTTGAGATCCACTGCTGTGGTTTAGAGACAACCAGATGTTGTATGGTTTAGAGACATTTTTGTTCTGCAGAAAGAGAAGGGTCAATTAAGACATTTAAATGGGGGGGAAAAATGAACTAGATATACTTGTGAGGGTAATGAGTTTTCTTCTCCACTTTGCCCTCTTCTTCTCTTCTCCGTCCCCTTTATATATAAAAATACTCTTATGGCAATGTTAAGAATCTGAGACCAGGAATCTTAAAAATAACTCTGTATAGCTTCAGGCAAAGGGAATGACACAACTATGGACAATAACCAGAGACAATAACATCAAGATGTCAAATCAAATTCAAATATGTTAAATGACATGTCTGTGGCATTATGAATAAGATTTTCAAGTAGGAGTCATTTTCTTTAACATAGACAGTCAAAAAAAAGTTTTAATACTTCTAAGACACGCAACTAAAAATGAAAACGTAGCCTGCCTTCAAAATGTGTCTTACCAAGAGTTCTTTTCTGCTATTCACCAAAGCTTACAGATGGAGATTAGTCTTAAACAGAAAAAAATGGGAAGTAATATATACTGTAGACTCAGCAAACGCTAACAAAATGCAATTTGGAATATAACAACATGAATTTAAAGTCAACTCCAACTCCTAGTAGATTGTACTTGATTTTGTACAGTAATACATGCCTTTGCCAATTAATTGCATTAATTTGGTGGCAGAAAAATCTAAAGCATTTTCACATACTGCATTTCATTGTGTAGATCATTTCTCAAATGAGCTCTTTTGAGTAAAAATGAAAAGAAGTTCAGTGCTAAATATTGCAACTCTGCATTAACATTTTGGTTGTCTTAATTTGATATTAAATGTTACAAAATTTTCTAGAACTACATTTTTTTAAAGCAGCAATTGAATCTGAAAATCTCTTCACCAATTTCCCTTCTTTCTTTCTTATACACCATTCTACAAATGATCAAGAAATATAATAAAAACCCCTGGCTCTATTAAATATAAAATATTTTACTATAAATAAATTAAAACCAATAGGCAGGATCTCTTGATAGGAGATATTTTCAAGGCAGATAATGTATTCATTCATAGTTTTAGTTCCACATTACAGTAGTATTGGTAGTTATTAAATTAGAGAGACAACAGAAAAGCTAGTTTTTAAATCCAAGTTTTTTAGCTGCTTGGACATCCATGTAAAAAAACACCACAGAAATCTATAACCTGAAATATAAATTCCAAATGAAACTTGGATATAAGCATGGCCAAGCAAAGAAACACCGCCATCATCTCCAATGTTCAACTGACTTACAGTTGGAAAAAGAGGCGATATTGACTAGAGTTTATCATGAATGAGTAACTAAACTGGCATGACATGGATGCATGCCCAATGTTCTGAAATTTTTTAATGTTATGTAAATTTAGTGTTCATGAATTAGAGGTTCTTGAAGATGTATAAGGGCTGGACAAACTTTCCTACACAGCTTAAAAATACACCACTGTAATGAGAATCTGTGCCAGTACCAAGCATATCCTTGATAGAGGACTCTAAACTGTGCTTATTTGTGACACTATTTGTGTTTGGGACAAATATGTCTGGGGGAAAAGAATGACTCTTATAAATATTCATGTTATACAGGTATTTGTTAAATAATTTGCATTTGAACACTTATGTTTTGTGACATGAATGGAAGACATATGTGAGTGGATGCTTTGATGACCTACATTAGTTCCATTTTTCTTAACTCCCTTTATTTTCCATTTATAGTATCATCCTATTGAAGTTTAGTGGTGTTGTTCAAAATGTCATTGCACATGGAACAGCTATGAATACAGACCATTTCTAAAGGACTAGAGGGAAGGTGATCCTGCCCATTTTTTCCCCATACATATTCCCCCCACTAACTTCCCCTTTTTTGATTCCTACAGTAGTTTGCTTGGATAGTTTCCTAAAATTAGAGCTGCTGTTCAATTTATAGTATAATCCTAGCAGACTATACAAAAGAAAAAACAGCATAATATTCAAGATTATGGGCATAAACATTCAAAGATTAGGATTCTTGTAAATTTAAATTACCTTGGCCTCACAAGAATAGAGCAGGTAGGCATTCTCACTCTGTGCTACAGGTATATAATTGTGTTATTACCAATCAAAACACAATTAACATAAGAGCTCAAGTTCTTGGCAGTGACTGTCTCCCATTAGATGGCAGTAAATAGCTTGTGTTCATTTTTTTACCTCTCTTTCTTATATTCTGCATTATGCACACATTACATCAATTACTGAATTGGCAAATAATGTGTGAATAAAAAAGAAAAAGAGAAGACATATACAACTACTTGTGAATAGCATTGTGGTTTGTAATAGACTGGCAGACACTCATCTAACTGCATACTGAGATGCCTCTATTATCAATTTCCCCAAACTAGTCAAAAATGGTTTCTACAACATTGTAATGCCACTTCTTAAAACAGCTATTAATTTTAACATTTAAATTATTATAGACAATCTCACCATTTTTTGAATGTGGTCTGGGCAGTCTGATCTGAGCGATCTAGTTATATTTTTGAAAAGTACATGTGAGCTGTATACAATTTAAAATTTTCAATCTGAGTAACAATCAGATTCAGCAGGGATATTGCACTGGTTCTCTCTCTCTCTTTTTTTCTTTTTTAACTACACTAGCCTCACGTTATGAAAGCAGCCATACATTTATTTAGCTTATTCAGTCTGATATTTCCTTCCAATTTATTTTGCACAAAAGGCTATAAGTTATCTTTCAAAAACATCTATAGTGTGCACAAGTGTTTTTATCAAATTAGATAAATAAATGCAGAAATAAGTAAATACAGTAGGGATAATTAAACTAGATCACACAACATTTACATTTAGCACACCGTAAACTCTATATTTAATAGTAAATTTTTATTTGACATTTTAATGACTACAAATCCCTCCAGAGCAGCTGGTCAATCTCTTATAAAATACTATTGTAATTCATAAACTTTATTTATGGGATTTTTAAAACATATACCTCCACATCCAGACACTAAGCCACACTTTCAATATCCTGTCCAGGCAAGTTATGTTGGGTACATGTCTAGATATAAAATTAGTCAGTAAAGAGACAATAAAAAAATATATCCAACAGATTTATAGTACAGCTGTATGTTCATAATCTTGAAACTCCCTATGACGTATCTCCTATAGGAGAGCTCAGTGACTCCCTATTATATATAAACTTGTTAATAAATTGTATACTAAAAAAAATGTTCATTTGAATCAACAGAAGCCCCAGAGATGTGAATGTTGAAGCAAAGTAAACAGAGATATTAAAGAGATGCCACCACCGGCCAGACAAAATGCAGAACAGGAAGTCAAGAAATCTGCAAGTCCAGAAAAATTCATAGAATTTGGCCCCAAAATGCAAAGAAATAGTGGAAATATACTATATAATTAGTTGGTAACATATGTTGGTAACAAAGTGCAAAGTATAAACAGTTTAACTAAGAGTATGGGTTTTGTGCTTTCACAGTCTAAGCTGAAAAAAAGGTTATCTTCCTTTTTGGTTCCAAAGCAGTTTACCTTGCATGAGAGAGATAATTATTATAGTGTCCTGTGCCAGAAACCTTACTCACTTAAAGGAATATTGTAACAAACACACTTCTGTCCGAACATTTTTACCTACACTTGGTACCTGAAAGCCCGTGCTGTTGCACACGTGTCATCTGTGAAGTTACACATGTAAAAAAGCTGAAAATGGCAGGGAACTTAAAAACTGGATGGTAACAGACCCTGAATCTCTGTGATGATAGAATCTGGTGATATTCTAAGCAAAAAGCTCTCACCCAGGCTTATAGCAGTTTACACTGCTTCACATTGACACAACAGACATTCTAGCTTCAGGGATGTTTGGGGTTATTGTGTTGTTCTGGTTGTGTTGTTGGGTGGGTGGTTTTATTGATCTGTGACTGAGGAGAGCTGTGCTGAGACATTTGTGTGGGTGGCAAATGAGGGGTGTGTGCTGCTGTGAAGGCCCGTGTGTTTGGGGTTACTGTGTGTGCTGGTTGCTGTTGTGTGGGTGGTTTTGAAGAACTGTAACATTTGAGCCAAGAAATCCACCATATGTGTAGTCCTCATATAACTAGTGAAACTATTTCATGCAAAATAGCTATTGAGTAAGGGTGGTGATTGGCTGAGTTACCTCTTATATCACAATGTTCTAAAACTCTTGGTAAGGCATATATACATTCCTTTCTGTCACATACATGTAATTTGTGAAGTCAAAATGGCTGAGAACTTAAAAGTTGGATGATCACTGGCAAATACCAGTAATGACTGAACCTGGTGATATTCTGAACAAAAGAGCTCTCGGCTGTTTTCATCTCTTCACTATGACTCAGCAGACATTCTAGTCTTCAGAGTGACACACAGGCAGTGACAATCCTGGAGTCTTATTATATAGATTGTTACAAGTAACATATAGGATTGTTATAACTAAAAAAAAATATGGAAAAAGTCACATTTTTCTCTATTCTTTTCGTATGTTTGTTTGTTTTGTGCATCTGACAATACTTTGAGTACTTTTGGTGCAACTGTTTCCCATTTAGAGTCAGTTTCCCTTTTTGTTTGAATGATTTTCTGCAAATAAAAAGAGGAGAAAATATTTAAACATAGGAAATTTTTTTAAAAAACAAACAAACAAACAAAAAACCCTTGCAGACGAAGTAAGAGCGTGATAAAACCAGAATTTACTTTTAATTTTTTTTAAAATTCATTAGATTGTAAGTTAATGGTATCCCTTTAAAACAACAGAATTTTCTACACACTGAACCCTACTGTTAACTTAGGAAAAAAGCAAGTGCATTTCATTTCAACTCAAACACTAAGAATCAAGTGAATCACCACTTAAGGCAGCCTTAACATCCACATCAACCTACATTTATGTGTGTTGTCACCCAAATATTGTAATATCAAATACACTCACAGATTTCTCAGCTCTGCAACAAAACTTTTTTTCAGTACAACATATATCCAACCACAGCCATATAATTCTTCACAATCACAATCAAATGCACAACCTCAGTTCTGAGCTCAGATAGATTAAGATATACTGCCTACAGATATATGAAGTGGAATATGTAGAGATAAATCTATATGTTATGTGCACATGAACAAAAATCAGTACAGAGTTCAGGTTATGTTGTTCCATTGAAAGAACATTGCCAATTTCCTCATCAAAACTAAATCCTCTTGGTCAAATGTTCTTTACATTCCAAGATGGAAAAAAAAAAAAATACCTTGAAGTGGAGTTAAGGTTGAGAGTACATACCAGTAACTTAAAGGTAAAAAAATATTACAGACATGTTGTAATTATCCCAAAACCAAGAATTACAAACCAAGGACATTCAAAGTTAAGGTTATATTTGAAAGAAATCCAAACTTGTTTAGATATGAAAATGCACAGTTAAGGTACCCAAAGAACCTTAACTCTGCCCTTTACTGACACCATAAGGTGAAAAAACATTGTGGGGAGATCTTGTATGTGCCTTTAAAAATCATTTTAATCTAATCTGGGACCACGAGGATGAAAATGATATAATAATTGCAATGTTCCTACAGAACAAATCAATAATCATAGAATTCATGGAAGGGACCTCAACAGGTCATCTAGTCCAATCCCCTGCACTCATGGTAGGACTAAGTATTATCTAGACCATCCCTGACAGGTGTTTGTCTAACCTGTTCTTAAAAATCTCCAATGACAGAGATTCCACAACCTCCTTAGCCAATTTATTCCAGTGCTTAACCACCCTGACAGTTGGGAAGTTTTCCCTAATGTCCAACCTAAACCACCCTTGCTGCAATTTAAGCCCATTGCTTCTCATCCTATCCTCAGAGGTTAAGGAGAATAATTGTTCTCCCTCCTCCTTGTAACAACCTCTTATGTACTTGAAAACGGTTTATGTCCCCTCTCAGTCTTCTCTTCTCCAGACTGAACAAATCCAATGTTTTCAATCTTCCCTCAATAGGTCATGTTTTCTAGACGTTTAATCATTTTTGTTGCTCTTCTCTGGACTTTCTCCAATTTGTCCACATCTTTCCTGAAATATGGCACCCACAACTGGACATAATACTCCAGCTGAGGCCTAATCAGTGCGGAGTAGAGTATTAGAATTACTTCTCGTGTCTTGCTTACAACACTCCTGCTAACACATCCCAGAATAATATTTCCTTTTTTGGCAACGGTGTTACAGTGACAACTCATATTTAGCTTGTGATCCACTATGACTCCCAGATCCCTTTCTGCAGTACTACTTCGAGGCAGTCATTTCCCATTTTGTATGTGTACAACTGATTGTTCCTTCCTAAATGGAGTACTTTGCATTTGTCCTTATTGAATTTCCTCCTATTTACTTCAGACCATTTCTCCACTTTGTCCAGATCATTTTGCATTTTAATCTTATCCTCCAAAGGACTTGCAACCCCTCCCAGCTTAGAGTCGTCCACAAACTTTGTAAGTGTACTCTCTATGCCATTATCTAAATCATTGATGAAGATATTGAACAGAACCAGACCCACAACTGATCCCTGCGGGACCCCACTTGATATGCCCTTCCAGCTTGACTGTAAACCATGGATAACTACTCACTGGAAATGGTTTTCCAACCAGTTATGCAACCACCTTATAGTAGCTCCATCTAGGTTGTATTTCACTAGTTTGTTTATGAGAAAGTCATGTGAGACAGTATCAGAAACCTTACTAAACTCAAGATGTAGTATATCTACCACTTCCCCTCTATTCACAAGCTGGTTTGACACAATTGTTCTGGACAAATCCATGCTATTACTTATCACCTTATCTTGTAGGTGTCTGCAAACTGACTGCTTAATTATTTGCTCCATTATCTTTCTTGGTACTTATGTTATGCTGACTGGTCTGTAATTCCCCCAGCTGTCTTTATTTCCCTTTTTATAGATTTGCCCTTTTCCAGTCCTCTGGAATCTCTCCCCTTTTCCATGACTTTTCAAAGATAACCGTTAATGGCTCAGATATCTTCTCAGACAGCTATAATACTATGGCACCCAGTGGTTTGAAACGACAAGATAACGATTTCATGCATGCTATTTTTGACTACTATATACTGCTAGCACATATTTATATTATGCCAATAATACTATCTGCAAAATATATATTCTAAGCATGTAAGTACACATATTATTAAATATGAATATAGCTGTTATATAGCCCAAACTTTTGTTATAAACCTGTTCACGTATGCTAAGTATCCCATAACACCTTGCATTAGCAGAGGTAAGCTTTGGCAGAAGTAGATAGAAAAACTGTCAGTATCAGGACATACAATTGTTTCCTCATAGCAACAGAAAGGGAGTTACCCTCGCAAACCTATTTATCCTGATACAGGCCTAGGAGGTGTCTTCATGCCCCTTAGTACCTGGAATGCATGTGCTCAGCACAAAGATAAGGGTGCATCATGACCTGGAATGCATGGGTTCCAGACAAAGATAAAGGGGTAACCATGGTACCAGAAACAAACAAGGTAAAATTTAATTAGATCCAGTTTCCGAAGGCGGCACGCAAGCTGATTTTCAGTGGCACACACACTTCCCGGGTCCTGGCCACCAGTCCGGGGGGCTCTGTGTTTTAATTTAATTTTAAATGAAGCTTCTTAAACATTTAATAAACCTTATTTACTTTACATACAACAATAGTTTAGTTATATATTATAGACTTATAGAAAGAGACCTTCTAAAAACGTTAAAATGTATTACTGGCACGCGAAACCTTATATTAGAGTGAATAAATGAAGACTCGGCACAACACCATAGCCTTCATGATGACCCTCTCATATGTTTTTTTTTTTTGGAAGGGTGGCTCCGGGTGAGGGCATCAGACTGAAAATCAAGAAATGGTGGTTCAAACTTCAGTCCTGCCACAAAACTCTTGTGAACACGCACAAGTCATTTAGATCGATTTTTTTTTTTTAATTACTAACAATTTTCAATGTCTCAACTTTTGGATCCTCAACTTGAGACATTTTAAAGGGGCCCAATTTTCAGTGCTAAATATTTTGCGAATATCAAGACTCTTTAAAGACATATCAAGTTGGGTACCTGAAAAACTAAGGCACCAAATTTAGTTCTTAATCTCTTTGTGCCTCAGCTCTCAATATGTACACTGAGTATACAACCTAACCTCCCAGGGCTGTTGTGATACACTTGCTAGCAAGGTGATAGTAGGCCATGGTATACAAATAGATGGACAAACATTTGAAGGATTTGTGATCCAAAGCAGAAAAACTTTTTCAGTATTTAAATGCTTTCACTGCTCAAAGTCTGGGCTTCTGTCACAAACTGCAAACTGTTTCCAATTAAAACGGAAATGTACCTTGGAGTCTGTGAGACTTCCTTTTGAAGAATAGTACTTTCCAAGTACAGCAGTTTCCTATAGTACATATTTCATGTTAGTGCCATGAGATGTATCAGGCTGGTTCAGCAGCATTGCCAGTAAGCATTAGTGGAATGCATAGTGCAATAAGGAAGTGGATACATTTTAAAACTTTGTTCCCCATTTTGTCAAAAGGAGTCCAGTTGAAACCCAAAGGAGAAATAAATGGTGCTCAATGATCTGTGCCAAAACTGATTCATCAGATCAGACTTTTGACCACACTGGACCTTGTCAAAAAGAAGCATTATCTCTGTTTGCTAAAGCCATCAACTATTGTTGACGGTTAGAAATCGCCTTCATATTTTTTGTCAAGGGAAACACTGAATAATCCATAAAATTGTACTAAAACTTTTTCATTTAAAAATATTGATTTGGAAGCCTGAAATATTGACTATCTTCCCTTGTAAAAGAGAGTACATTACTTCACTTCTGAAAAGTCATCAAAACATTACAACTATCATGAACTACTCAAACATGATTATGGGCAATTTTATTTTAGATTTCTTAGGTTTAGATTTCATGAGCCTGATGAAAAAAATATTTGGTATGAAATGCTAATGTTTTTGATAAGACCTATCTAATCAAGATGAATAGATTACCATAACGTATAAAAACTAGTTTTAGCATGATCTGGACAGACAGTTGTCTTTTAATTCTACCATTTATTAGTCAGAGTATTTACTATTTGTTTATTTAACACATCCTTCCTTGCAGAACAATCCCTGGCTGCTAAATATTATTGCAAAAAGCTATTAACAAAGGTTGCTGTTTGTTTAAGCCATTTATTGTATCATATTTTCTGGGGAAAAGTGACAAAGAAATGCAGAAAGAATAGTAAGTTCCAATGAAGAGGAACACTTAAATATGCGGTATAGCAGCCTGTATGTTTCATTACAACAGCAATTACTGGCGGTTTATAAAGAAAGCAGCATTAAATACACCTGCTGGAATTCCCCGATTTTAACTAGTAATATTAGCTGGAGGATTATCCAGGAAATTATATTTTTAAAATACGTGTAAATTATGTGTCAAAGGACAAACAACATATGTTGTAAAGACAGCTGAAAAGTACGGTGCTTTCCACCAAGCTCTACAGCTTCCAGTGCAAAAAAATTCAGGAAACAATGTACGGCACTCTTATCCTCTATTGTTGCAAAACTTTACGCGTTCTTTATCGCAAACTAGGGTCAGTGTTTTTCCAGCATAGCTATATTTATTGGGAGTGTGAAAAAACCACTCCACTAACTGACATAGCTATGCCAGCAAAAGCCACAATCCAGACACAGTTCTACTGTCAAAAAAGTCCTTTTGCTGGTATAACTTAGGGCTTGTCTACACTTACCGGAGGGTCCGGCGGCAGGCAATCGGTTTTCTGGGATCGATTTATCGCGTCTAGTGAAGACGCGATAAAATCGATCCCTGAATGCTCTGCCGTCGACTCCGGAAATCCACCGCGGCAAGAAGCGGCAGCGGAGTCGGCGGCAGCGGTCGACTTTCCCCCGTCCTCACCGCCAGGTAAGCCGACCTAAAATACGCAACTTCAGCTACGGTATTCACGTAGCTGAAGTTGCGTATCTTAGGTCGGACCCCCGCTGTAGTGTAGACCTAGCCTTACTTCATATGGGGAACTAGTATAAACTACCAGGAAAAGAACTCTTTTGTTGGTATAAGCTGCATCTCCATTATGAGGCTTTGCAGATAGTGTAGATAAGGCCTTTGAGTTTCTGATGCCTCCATCAAGATTAAAACTGCAGACAGAGTTGACAATGAGAGAGTTTGAACCTTTGAGTTCCCATGCATCCTGGTGCACCGATCTTCTGTTGTGTATGTGTGTGTGTGAGATGGTGGGGAGGGGAAGGAGGCGGCTTGGAGTGCTTCTAAAAATGGACCTCTTCACAATCTCCAGGGAATTGCAACTTGTACAGATTCCATTCTCCACTGTATTATGTGGAAATAGGCTAAAAGAAAATATTTTTAAATTACTAATTCATAGTCAACAAGCACCCTGTATATGAGTAGCATCAAATTCTGCAGAATCATAGGTTTCATTTAAAAAAAAAAAAGAAGAAGAAAAGAAGCCTTTATAGTTACCACTATGAAGAAAACCTAGTGATGTGAACAGAGGGCTTGTCTACATGGGAAAGTTAGGCCATAGCAAACTAGATGTGAATTTTCAGCACATTAAATTCCCTATGCAAACGCTCTTACTGACCAATAAAAGTGCCCTCAGGTGGTTTAGTTTAGTACACTTTAAAGTGTACACTTTTAGTGCTCAGCAAGAGAGTGCATACAGGGAGTGAGTGCAGAGGAGCTAGAATGTTGTAAATTCATACCCTAGCTTTCTGCACACCAACTTCCCATGTAGGCAAGTCCCAAGAGAAATTAATGAAATGCTGAAGCATAGTGAAAACTAAATGAAGTCTAGTTGTTTTTCACTACTATTATTCAGAACCCTGAGGGCAGCTATGAACCTGACAGGAATTAGGTCAATTTAGACTCTTACTGCTATTTGGATAAGGCATGAGAAGCCACAGAGACACGCATTGGAGCTGTTCACCACAGGCGGAAAAGCCAAAAGCAGAGGAGGGGGAACAGTATAATGCCCATTGCAGCAGCCAAGAGGCTCACACTTAGGAGCATGGAAACAAAAGACAAATGAGAATGCTGCTCTCATCCAGAAACCAGAGTGAACTAGGTGTTGCCTTCAAATTTATCTGCCTCTTAGCATCCCCAAATAGGGTCCCCTGGATGGCACCAGGGTGCATTCTCCCCTTTCCAGCAGCAAAAATGCTTTGGCTTAACTTCTGGGTAATAGCTCTGGAAGGGGTCACCCATGCTGCATATCAGTCTAACTGTTAAAGGTCTGAGGAAAGTTTCAAACCCTGTCGACAAGGCGATGTAAGAGGATGTAGGTGCTTGAATGAGAAAGAAGATGGGCAAAGAAGAGACTAAAGGAAATCATGGGGAAAAGAGATTGTTGGGGAATGCTGAGAAGTGAGAGAAGACGGAAAGGCCAGGAAGGCTTAACAAAAGCAAGACACTAACAGTAAGATTTTTTTTTAAGTATATTAAAAAGATAGTTGAGTGACTGTGTTACTAATAGACACAGTATCACAAGTGTTTTAATGCTTCCTATTGCAGAAGCATAGTTGCTGAAGGGGGGCGAGGAGGAGGCATGGCAGAACAAGTATTTTTTCACCTGGGTTACTAGGTGCAGATACATCATAGAATCACAGAAGCATAGTACCTAATATTTTAATAAAACACAAAATTGATAATACATAGCATTTAAAGTACTTTTCATCTTCAGGGTGCTTAACAAGCTTGAAATAATATATGCTATGTACATACACTGAAGGAGAAGAGCAGGGGAGAAAATGCATACTTAGATCTTTATGACTGAAACAATGTGAAAAGGTGCTTTCTTTTTCTTTTCGTTTTAATTAATGCAAAGAAAAACCCAGTATTTCTTTCTTTTCTCCTGGAAAGAAATAACCAACATGGGAAACTATATTCAAGAAACAAGCAGTCCCTCGCAGAGAAGAGTTCTACTTCAAAGATAGGGCTTTCTGTTATTCCTTCACTGATATGTTAATTGTAATATATTTTCTGAATGAAGTATCACAGGCTGTTCTTATAATCTATTTCAAATACTGCAGATAACAGTACCGAATATTACAGATAGCATCTTATAGGATATGCAGTGTTGTAGCCATGTTGGTCCCAGGATATTAGAGAGACAAGGTGGATGAGGTAATATCTTTTATTGGACCAACTTCTATTGTTGAGAGAGAGAAGTTTTTGAGCTTACACAGCTCTTCTTTTGGTCTGGGAAATGTACTCAGAGTGTCACAGTTAAATACAAGGTCGAACAGATTGTTTAGCATAAGCAGTTGACACATTTCAAGGGACCATTCAAGGTGAAGTGGATAGTTAACACCTCTCCAGTCATAGAGGGGGAGGAATGCTGCGGGGTGGAGGGGCTAATGGGTTATAGATTGTTGTAATAAGCCATAAAACTACTGTCTCTATTCAGTCCATGATTTTTAGTGTCTAACAAAGTTAGGAATTTAAGCTCCCAGCCTCATCTTTTGAAGATGTTGTACAGGTTTCCTTTGGATGAGGACTGATAGGTCAGATACAGAGGGATCGCTTTGTGAAAGAAGCCTTTACCTACAGGTGACATGGTGTTTTTGTCTTATTTTTCTGAGAGAGTTCATTTGAGAGTATAGTGATTGTCTCATTTCGTCCACACAGTTCTGACTGGGCCATTTAATGCGCTGGTTGTGATAGGCATGTGTAGGCTTCTTAATATGCCAACCTCTTCACGGGCTATCTGAAGGAAGAACTTCTGGACAAATTCACCAGAAAACCAATGAAATACCTGGGATACATCTATGATATTTTCATCCTCAGGACGGATGACCTAAACTCCCTCACAGATTTCCACCACAACTACAACCACCACCCATCTGTTGAACTCTCTCTAGAACTCTCCCATATGAGCATCAATTTCCTGGATACCACGATCAGCTTCAACAATGGAATCCTACAGACAAACGTATACAAGAAACCCATGGATCACCGCATCTACTTTCACAGATCCAGTAACAACCCCAAACACACCAAGAAATTTGTTATCTATAGCCAGGTACTTAGTTACCACACAGTATGTTCTGAGGAGAAAGTCTGGGATACACCTTAACACTTAAAAATGTCTTCACCAAACAAGGGCACTCTACCAGAGAAGTGGAAGAAGAGGTCCCCAAACTTTTTACCTCGTGCCCCCCCCCATCTCTATCTGCACCTCCCGGCCAGAGCTGGGGCCTGGAGGGAGGCTGTGGCTCCAGGAGGGAAGGATGCGGACGAGGTAAGGGAGTCGAGGCTGGGGTCACAGCTAGGGATGGGGTCAGGAGCAGAGCTGAGACCAGGGGCCGGCGGAAGGGCCGGGAGTGTGGGGTGCCAGGAGCAGAGCTTGATGGCACTCCCTCCCCAACCCTCGTGAGGGCTAGCCTGGGCCCCAGCCGGGTACCCCTGAACACTCCTAAGGGGTGCGCCCCACAGTTTGGGGACCTCTGCTGTAGACATACCTCCACTGCTACATTAATCAATATCCTCCACAACTCACCTTTCAAGATCCATGGGTCCTACACATGCCTGTCACAACATGTGGTGTGCTTCATCCAGAGCACTAAATGCCCCAAAAACTATGTGGGTGAAATCAGAATCACTACGCTCTCAAATGAACTGTCACAGAAAAATGATATAAAACAAAAACACCATATCACCTGTTGGTGAACACTTTTCACAAAGCAATCACTCTGTATCTGACCTCTCAGTCCTCATCCTCAGAGGAAACCGTCACAACACCTCCAAATCATGAGCCTGGAAGTTTAAATTCCTAACTTTGCTAGACACTAAAAATCATGGACTGAATACAGAAACTGGATTTATGGCTTATTACCACAATCTATAATCCACGTAACCACCCCCCAGCTTCCCTTCCGCCCCTCCTTTCCTTTCTATGACTGGAGAGGTGAACTCAGGCTACTTCACCTTGAATGGTCCCTTGAAATATGTCTTAACTACTTAAGCCAAACACCTTGTATTTAGCTGTGACACTAAGTAAATTTCTCAGACCTGAAGAAGTGCTCTGTGTAAACTTGAAAACTTGTCTCTCTCCCCAACAGAAGCTGGTCCAATAGAAAATATCTCCTCACTCACCTTGCTTATTTTACGGGATAGTTGGATTGTAAACAGGAACTATATCAAATTCTATGTCTTATAAAGCACAATATATGTTGATTGTGATATATAACTGATAAATAATAAGAATATTCCCAAACAAACTACTAATGAATGGAAGCAACTAATGATCAACTAATTCATGTAAATTTAAAATAATAACTCCACATTTTTTCTGGTTTAAAAAAGTCAAAAATAATTAAGATATGTCCTCTAAAAATGCCTCAGAAGTTAGTGAAGTGCCTATTTGTAAAAAGTAGCAACATTAGTCACCATGGGGGGGGGGGGAGCTCTCTTCTTTTGACCCCTAAGTTACAGAGGAAATAGAAATACTTCAGGACATTTGTAACATCTTACATACTTTGAATACGATAAAGCGGACACAGTGCTAAGTTCTGAAAAATCTTCCAAATTATACCCAAGAGGAAGCCATCTGCAGGAAAAATGAGAAGTTAAGAGACAAGGAAACTTTTATGTTGCATGTTATTTGTGCAATACAGCTTTTCAATGGGACAACATGTTCTTATTAAAATAAATACTTTATCCCTTTGACATGAAGCAACAGAAAATCACCTGGAAACCCTGTTTTTTAATAACAAAGTTTTAAAATGCTCATATCTAAAGTAACTAAAGCTGGATAGTTTACTTAACTAAACAAAGATATTACATAATTTTTACGGATACCATGTCATAAGCAATCTCTCGACAGTAAAAGCTTTGTCAGGCAATGTTTTCTCAGGCAGATGACAACATACAATCTACATATAAACTGGCTGTAAACCTGGGATCAACTTTGCTACAAGAGCTAACTTTAAAAGTATTGCCTGAATTCATCAAATGTGTGTACATAAAATACTAACTACGTAATGTGCATAACTTGTCATGCATTACTTTGAAACTCAGACATAATAGTTTTGTCTGAGCAAATCAAGGTATCAAGCATTGCAAAGCTGCTTACAAAAATATTCCAGCACCTTGTTATTCTGTCTCAGGAGTAATGGTACAAGATGAATAGAATTTGTGATGCAACAATGTTTCCTAGATTTTCTTAAATATTTCAGAAGGTAATAGCCTAAATATCTCTTTTTAGGAATTAAATATAAAATACAAAACAGATCAAGCCGGACAAAAATCAAATGAAAAATATCTTCTACAAACCCAGAACAAATTAAATGAAAATCTGAAAAGAATTATGCAACACTGGAAAAACATGAAACGAATAATACAAGTGCTTCGACAAACTATGTGTGGGGGTTACATTTAAGAAACGTTCAAGTCACATACCAGAAACATATGTTGACCCATGACATTTGAAAAACTAACAATACTGTTACAAACTCTATCCGCAACAGCACAAAGGAAGAGCGGCAGCTTTTTCAGTGCATTTGGAAAAAATGGTAAACACATTAGTAAATATGCAGAAAATAGAACATTTCCATTGACAACATGCAATTTTATTATTACCTTCTTTTTCTGAAGTTTTGTGCTGTACAAAATGCCTACAGTTCTTAGCATGCATGTAGGTTTTCCTATATAAGCTCCAAAAACATTGTAAAATTGTATACATTGTATAGATTTTCCATTTACACAACATACAGTAATTGATTGAAGAAACTGTTAGTGTGAATCATATCAACACTCACACACTTACATGGTAACGGCTATTTCCCCCCACTCTTGGCATCACAGTCAACTACCATATTGTACCAGACTATTCTCTCTCAGCTATCCAAGCTATCCATCCAATGTTTTCTCAACTCAGAAGTATTTAGATCTCCACTTTCTACTCCTCCTATACCTATTACAGGCTGTAAGCTAGCCAGGAAAATCCTCTCTCAGCTACTCGTTCCACTCTGATTTGCACAGCTACCTCAATCACTTCAGACAGCTCTCTTTGCTACTCCTTGCCACTTTTCTCCATCCTCTGAGTTTCTGATCGTCCCTCTGGTCCGTCCATCAGTATTTCTGAAATCTCTCTTCCCTTTCCAGATTGCGCTGCATTTCCTCCTCCTATCCCCGCATATGCTCCAGGCTGTTTTTTCTTCCTTTTTGCTCTTCATGTTCTTTTTCCACTCTCTCTCTCTCACCAATCTCTTTGAGATCTTTCAGATGTTCTCAGCTGCCTTCATGTCCGTCTCTGTTTTCCAACTTGCCAGTCCCTACTTGTATTTCTTAACTTCCTCCCTCCAACTCACCTTTAATTGTTTCTGTTGTGTCTGTCCAATTTAATTGGTCAACTCCTTCTCTAACTATGTATTTTATAAAGTGAACTTATGGTACTATATAAATAAAAAAGAATAGCCCCAGTTCAGGAAAGCACTTAAGCATGTTCTTAAATACTACTGATTTCAACAGTACTTTGGCATATACTGAGGGCTGTCTGAATAGAGATGCTTTCCTGAATCTGGGCCAATAATAGCAATAGGTCCTGCACTGCTTCTGTAGACATAAGTGGGTTTCTACTCTAAGTGCCTGAATAAACTCGCTTCTAATTTTAGCACACAACCTTCTGTGACTATTTGTCAGTAAATTACTGCAGCGGTTCTCAAACTGTGGGTTGGGACCCCAAAGTGGGTCATGACCCCATTTTAATGGAGTTGCCAGGGCTGGCTTAGACTTGCCAGGGCCAAAACTGAAGCCCAAGGGCTTCAGCCCTGGGTGGTGGGGCTCTAGTTATAGGCTCCCTGCCTTGGGCCTGGGGGACTTGGGCTTTGGGCCCCCGATCTGAGGCGGCAGGGCTCAGGCGAGCTCAGGTTTCAATCCTCCCCGGTCAAGCAGTAATTTTTGTTGTCAGAAGGAGGTCCCAGTGCTATGAAGTTTGAGAACCCTGAACTACTGTATTATACTTCATGAAACCACATCTCTTTCTGAACCTTCTCCAAGTGAAGCAGCCTTTTTATTTAATTTAGCCTGAGATTGCACATATTACCCATTTCCAGCACTTCATACAAATCAAGGGCCTGAGCCTGAACTCATTAAAATTAATGTCTAACGTCCTATTCACTTGAGTGTTTGTAGGAACTATCCTAAAGCCAACAAATAAATAAATCAGACAAGATATTGGCTGTTTCTTATTTTACCTCAAATGATGTAAATTAAACAGGGAAAGGAAACTAAAGATTGGCATTAATGCACTGCAAGACTGAAGACTACGTTCAGAGATAGTCCAGACTAAAGTTACCAGCTAGAGTACATCTACATTCATCTTATCAAATAGATAATGTTACTAGTCATCACAGTTCCATTAGTCAAACTCAGTTAACCTATACATGTAACACTAACTGGTGAATCCATTTTTTAAAAAATACTCTAATGCAGAGGTTCTCAAACTGTGGTCTGCGGACCACCAGTGGTCTGCGAGCTCCATTCAGGGGGTCCGTGGATAGTTCCCTCTAAGGTGCGCGCCTGGGTGGCCGCACACAAGAGAATGAAGGGCCACCCACCAGTAGGAATATGACAAGAGTCGACTCTAGACATGCATTCTATCATTCTCTAAACAGCATTTTTCTTAGCCACGGAGAAGGGATGAGTATTTTATTTCTAGGACAGCTTCTGGGACTGGTATCAGCATTTTTGTCACAGCCATTACCACTACTAATCACAGTAACTTCAGCAGCATACTATTTAGAAAATTGTGCTCCAGGTTATTGTTTCGATCAATTTACACGGTGTTGTACTCAGCTGCTGTTTTCTACATTTTCAAATATATTGATTTCAGTTACAACACAGAATACAAAGTGTAAGTGCTCACTTTATATTTATTTTTGATTACAAATATTTGCACTGTAAAAAACAAAAGAAATAGTATTTTCAATTCACTTAAGTACTGTTCTGCAATCTCTTTATCAGGAAAGTTGAACATACAAATGTCGAATTATGTACAAAAAAATAACTGTATTCAAAAATAAAAATGTAAAATTTTAGAGCCTACAAGTCCACTCAGTTCTACTTCTGCCAATCGCTCAGACAAAAAGTTTGGTTACATTTGCAGGAGAAAAGGGTGCCCACTACTTGTTTACACTGTCACCTGAAAGTGAAAACAGGAATTTGCATGGAACTGTTCTAGCCTGTGTTGCAAGATATTTACATGCCAGATGCACTAAAGATTCATATGTCCCTTGATGCTACAATCACCATTCCAGAGAACATGCGTCCATGCTGATGCTGGGTTCTGCTCGAAAACGATCCAAAGCAGTGCAGACCAATCATGCTCATTTGCATCATCTGAGTCAGTTGCCACCAGAAGAAGGTTGATTTTCTTTTTTGTTTGTTCAAGTTCTGTAGTTTCCACATCTAAGTGTTGCTCTTTTAAGACTTCTGAAAGCATGTTCCACACCTCTTCCCTCTCAGATTTTGGACGGCACTTTAGATTCTTAAACCTTGGTTGGAGTGCTGTAGCTATTTTTAGAAATCTCACATTGGTACCTTCTTTGCATTTTGTCAAATCTGCAGTGACAGTGTTTGTAAATCAAACAATACGTGCTGGGTCATCATATAACATGAAATATATGGCATAATACAGAGCAGGGGACATACAATTCTCCCCCCCAAGGAGTTCAGTCACAAATTTAATTAACACACTATTTTTTTAACAAAAATCATCAGCATGGAAGCATGTCCTCCGGAATGGTGGCTGAAGCATGAAGGGACATACGAATATTTAGCATATCTGGCACGTAAATACTTTGCAACGCCAGCTACAAAAGTGCCATGTGAACGCCTGTTCTCACTTTCAGATGACATTGTAAATAAGAAGCAGGCAGCAGTATCTCCCGTAAATGTAAACAAACTTGTTTCTCTTAGCAATTGGCTGAACAAGAAGTAGGACTGAGTGGACTTGTAGGCTCTAAAGCTTTACATTGTTTTGATTTTGAGTGCAGTTATGTAACAAAAAAAATCTACATTTGTAAGTTACACTTTCACAACAGAGACTGCACTATAATACTTGTATGAGGTGAATTGAAAAATACTCATCATTTTTACAGTGCAAATATTTGTAATAAAAAATAATAAAGTAAGCACTGTACACTTTGTATTCTGTGTTGTAACAGAAATCAATATATTTGAAAATGTAGAAAAATATCCAAAATATTTAATACATTTCAATTGGTATTCTATTGTTTAACAGTGTGATTAATCACAATGAATTTTTTAAATTGCAGTTAATTTTTTTGAGTTAATCGCGTGAGTTAACTGCAATTAATCGACAGCCCTAATACACACACACACACACACACACATTATATATATATGTGTGTGTATATATATATATATATATATATATATATATATATATATAATATATGT
>NW_020664447.1:5229760-5244854 GCF_002925995.2 Terrapene triunguis
GTGTGTGTGTGTGTATTAGGGCTGTTACTATGTGGTAACCAACACATGGTACACACACACACACACACACACACACACACACACACGCACGCTTGCTTGGCAATTATAAGATTTAAAGGAAAGTTGCACAGGGGCAGAAGCAAATATATATCTTGTCACACAGAACAAAGAAAAGACCACAATGATTTTTTACAATTATTATTACTTTCTACTCAACTTAAAAAGCAGTAGTATATATTTAAACAAAACGTCCTGAAAAAAACTGCTTCTACAGAAAGAGCAGAACTCTTAAATTAGAGTTAACTTTATTATTGGTTGCCACTGGTCTTTCTCAAGGTATTCAATCATTGTAAAGCAAAACTGGATTAACTTCACAGAATTTCCTCTGCCTGTAAACAGTTACACAAATTCTAAGACACATCAGGAGACCTCCACGTTTTTAAGGGGGTGAGGGGGAAGAGGGGTTCCTATATTTGTTCACTAGAACAGCAAGTTTTTCAAAGAGAGGGGCTGGACTGTTTGTGAATTACAGATACAATAAGGGATAATATGCTTCCAATATATTTTGAAATTAAGTGTCATTAACCAGCCACCGTATCTTAAAATTTATGTAATAAGCAAAGATTTTATGATAATATGGTGCTTTGCATATTAAGTGCTTTAGAAATGTAAAGCACTACATAAATGTTAAGTAGTGTATTATTATTATTAAACTTTTAACTTGACAACTAGTACTTTATTTCACAAGTTTGTTTTGTTTTGTTTTTCATCAGACCCTGCTCTGATGACAGAGAGTGGAGCAGAGACGAGTTCAGAGAAAACAACAACAGACACAGAACAGGCTATACTTAGACATAGTGGCCTCGTCTTCATTAGGAAAAAAGGTCTGCTCTGACTACATATTGGCTAACACTTTGTAACTAACATAAGGTAAAATCCTAGTGAAGACAAGACAGCTTTATCGGCTCCCCACTACTGTTTACTTTAACCTGTTAACGTGTGAAAACTATAAACCGCATGTCCACACTAGGATTTTAATTTGTGTTAGTTACCATGTGGTAACCAACACATAGTAAACACATCCCATTTTTCTCAGTGAAACTACCCACTTTGTGGTAATACCATTCTCTCCCGTATGCCTTCTCTTTTAACAACCCTACAACCAACGTTGCCCCTCCAAACTGCAAGCCTTGGGGAGGTGTGGAACTTTCCCACCCCCATGTGGCCCCGTTGCTCTGACTGGAGCTCTCCCGCTCCGCCCCCAAATATAGAAGTCAAACTATCCTATGATGGTAGATCTGCTTAAAGCACACAGATTTGTGATAAATCATCAAGAAAAGCTCCTTGACTCGCTCCTCAAAGACAGGAAGTAGAAATAGACACTTCTGTGGCAAAGATCTATCCATCACTGGACAGATTCCACAAGCTCCAGAACCTGATATCCATGTTGGTAAAGTGTGCACGGCTCAGTGTCTATAGTTACTGGGGCCCCTGTTTTCATGTGTAGGAATCATCCAATGAAGAAGTCTCATATCGGGTACCTTCACCAGGCCTCTCTCTTGAAAGTATGGAACCATTGATCTGAATGCATGCAAGATCAGTTACTGGTTCTGTACTGACCTCTCTCAGACAGTGGACAATCTCACAGAATGCCTGCTAGGGACTTTGCACATGCCTTACAGACCCACAGGCACTCGCAACTGATACAAGCCTAATGGGATGGGGACTACATCTGGGGCACAGGACAGTGCAATATTCCTGGAACCCTAGGGAAAGGGACAAGAGCAACAACCTACTGGAGCTCAGAGCAGACAAGTTAACCCTATGAAGGTTCCAGAACTACCTGAAAGGCAAACATGTTCTTGTCCAGTAGGACAACACGACCACTATGGCGTATATTAACAACCAAGGAGGAACAAGAGTGTAACTGTACACTCAGAAGCAAGGAGATACTGGAATGGGAAAGAAGACTCTCCCATCCATAAGAACAATACACACAAAAGGAGAGCTGAATCAAAAAGGTGACTAGCTCAGCAGGTGCACAGTCTACAGCTCAACCTAAATCAGTAAGACTTCATTTTGATTTTGCAGAAGTTTGGCCTTCTGGCGGTCAACCGGATCACCAGTCACAAGAACAAGAATGGCTGAAGTATTTAATCAGAAAAATCAGACTCCAAATCCTGGGGGGGACATGTTCTTTTGCAAAGAGGACCATAAGGCCTGCTATATGCATTCCCACCCTTTACACTTCTAGGAAAGGTGATGCAGAAGACAGGGCAAGAAACAGCACAGGTGATACTGCTAGCTCTGCATTGGCTAAGGAGACCATGGTTCACTGATCTGATAGAACTGAAACTAGAATCACCAATGCTGCTACCAGTGAGACCAGACATCCTTTATCAAGACCCACTTCTCCATAGAGACTCAGACCATCTACAGCTGACAGCCTGGCTATTGACAGAGAAGCATTAGCCACATTAGGACTAGACTCCTAAGTGATTGGAACTGTAGTCTCCTTCAGCCGAGCTTCAAACACTAAAGGCCTATTCTTCCATCTGGACTAGGTTCAGCTAATGTTGTCTAGAACACAACAAATATCCCAAGGAACCTGGTATTCCAGTTATCCAGGACTTACTTCAGGAAGGCATAGACAAGAACTGTAGTACTGTTCAACAATTCCAGCACTGTAGCGCACCAGGTGTCAGCAAAAGTAGTGTCCTCTTTGCTAGATCCTCTAGTTTCTTGACAAAGAACCATCAGGTGTTATCCAAGGTTTTCTGAAGCCGAAACTATGGTAATTAGTCTTGTTTTCAAGGCTGTTTCAGGACAAAAATCAATGGGGACACAGCTCCTCAGTCTGATAAATGATTGGTAGACACAAGAGAGCTTTCACACAAAACAAAAATCCTTTTTAGAGTCTAAAGCACACATCTAAAACAACAATAGTCTAGAGCACCCCAGATATAATTACCCAAAGTCTGAGATGGTGTCGAATGATTAGCGGCAGGTTTCTGGTGGCTAGCCTGCCTCCTAGCCACTGGGGAAGTGGATGTCAGTCTCCTAAAAATTGGCATCACATTAGCTATCCTCCAGTGATTTGTTACAGATGACTGGAGGATAGCTAATGTGAGGCCAATTTTTAAAAAGGACTCCAAAGGTGACACCGGCAATTACAGCCCGGTAAGCCTGACTTCAATACCAGGCAAACTGGTTGAAACTATAGTAAAGAACAAAGTTGTCAGACACATAGATGAACATAATTTGTTGGGGAAAAGTCAACATGGTTTTTGTAAAGGGAAATCATGCCTCACCAATCTACTAGAATTCTTTGAGGGGGTCTACAAGCATATGGACAAGGGGGATTCAGTGGATATAGTGTACTTAGATTTTCAGAAAGCCTTTGACAAGGTCCCTCACCAAAAGCACTTAAGCAAAGTAAGCAGTGATGAGATAAGAAGGAAGGTTCTCTCATGGATTGGAAACTGGTTAAAAGATAGGAAACAAAGGGTAGGAATAAATGGTCAGTGTTCAGAATGGAGAGAAGTAAATAGTGATGTCCCCCAGGGGTCTGTACTGGGCCCAGTCCTATTTAACATATTCATAAATGATCTGGAAAAAGGGATAAACAGTGAGGTGGCAAAATTTGCAGATAACTATCTTGAGTAGTTTTGTAAGTCCCAGGCAGACTGCGAAGAGCTACTAAAGTATCTCTCAAAACTTGGTGATGGGGCAACAAAATGGCAGATGAAATTCAATGTTGATAAATGCAAAGTAATGCACATTGGAAAACATAATCCCAGCTATACACATAAAATGATGGGATCTAAATTAGTTATCACTCAAGAAAGAGATCTTGGAGTCATTGTGGATAGTTCTCTGAAAACATCCACACAATGTGCAGTGGCAGACAAAAAAGCAAAGAGAATGCTGGGAATAATTAAGAAAGGGATAGATAATAAGAAAGAAGAAAATATCATATTGCCTCTATATAAATCCATGGTATGCCCACATCTTGAATACTGCATGCAGATGTGGTTGCCCCATCTCAAAAAAAAACATATATTGGAATTGAAAAAGGTTCAGAAAAGGGAAACAAAAATTATTAGGGGTATGGAACAGCTGCCGTATGAGAAGAGATTAAAAAGACTGGGACTTTTCAGCTTGGAAAAGAGATGACTAAGGAGGGATATGATTGAGGTCTATAAAATCACGACTGGAGTGGAGAAAGTAAATAAGGAAGTGTTATTTACTCCTTCTCATAACACAAGAACTAGGGGTCACCAAATTAAATTAATAGGCAGCAGGTTTAAAACAAACAAAAAAGTATTTTTTCCACACAAAGCGCGATCAACCTGTGGAACTCCTTGCCAGAGGATGTTGTGAAGGTCAAGACATTAACAGGGTTCAAAAAAGAAACTAGATAAGTTCATGGAGGATAAGTCCATCAAAGGCTATTAGCCAGGATGGGCAGGGGTGATGTCCCTAGCTTCTGTTTGCCAGAAGCTGGAAACGGGCGACAGGGGATGGATCACTTGATTACTTGTTCTGTTCATTCCCTCTGGAGAACCAGGCATTGGCCACTGTCAGAAGACAGGATACTGAGCTAGATGGACCTTTGGTCTGACCCAGTATGGCCGTTCTTATGTTGTTCCTAGCTCATCAAAATCCATTCCGAACTTCTCTAAATTACACACTCCAACTAAGCTTTTTATAGGTTTCTCAAAACAAAGCACATAACTCATAATAACCCCAGTGGGCTAACAATTTCCCTAACATCTGCAAATGGTAACTCATAATTCTACTTATCAGCAAAGCAACTCCCAACAAAAACAAAAAAACCTCATGGTCATAGACACCCAGATCCAAGATCAGCTCTTCACACTTCCTCCCATTCTCATGAATCGGTCATGTTATCTTATCCTTATTAGCAACTCTCCAGATGTGCAGCTGTTTGGTCTGCTTAAACAATGGCCAAATTATTCCTCACTACATGGTGTTCTCGCTTCCAGTTAATGGTGGCGGAGTACACAAAATAGCTGCTTATGTCAAGGCCAGTTCTTTTGTAACACGGGTATCTAGATTTCTCAGAGAAGTCAGATTGATTAAAGCTGTGGTTAGACAATTCTTTCTTAAATGGAACCAACCACTTCTGTAAAATCCTTAACCACACGCCTTTTTGAGCCATTGACATCAGTTTCTCCATTCTACCGATCCAATAAAATCTGTTTTCTGGTTGCCATCATGTCTGCTAGACAAGTTTCTGATCTGACAGCTTTATTCGGAGAATAAACCACTTTGTGTTCCTTGATGACAAGGTGGTGCTAAGAATTCTACAAAAAAGAATGAGGAGTACTTGTGGCACCTTAGAGACTCTCACCTTCTTGTCAACTGTTGGAAATGGGCCATCCTGATTATCACTACAAAAGTTTTTTTTCTCCTGCTAATAGCTCACCTTAATTAATTACTCTCGTTACAGTTGGTATGGCAATACTCATTTTTTCATGTTCTCTGTGTATATATATCTTCCTACTGTATTTTCCACTGCATGCATCTGATGAAGTGGGTTTTAGCCCACGAAAGCTTATGCTCAAATAAATTTGTTAGTCTCTAAGGTGCTACAAGTACGCCTCGTTCTTTTTGCTGATACAGACTAACACAGCTACCACTCTGAAAGAATTCTAGAGTCATTCATCCTACGGTTAATTAATCTTTTCATGCCTCACAGAAGATTGTCCTCCCTTTAGCCTATCCAAAGCCACTGCACCTGACATAAAAGCTGTGGCACACACTAGATGTTCAAAGAACACTAAAAATCTATATCAAGCACATGGAATCAATAAAAAGATTGGGCTCCTTATTTGTCTCCTTTCATCTGAAGTGCCAAGGGCTCACGTTATCCAAGCTACCATTAGATAGATAGATAGAACAAGCTCTGCATCATAGAGGCATACAAGATGTCAGCTGCTCCTGGTCCAGATGTCATCAAGGCACATTCCACAAGATCTATGGTGATTCTGTAGGTGGAAAGAGCTTGTGCTTCCACTACAGAGATCTTCAGGGCAGCAATGTAGTCATTGGTTAACACCTTTATTAGATACTATAAAGTGGACTTTCTGTCCTCAGCAGAGACGTCCCTTTGGCAGTAAGGTGCTGCAGGGTGGTGGTCCAATAAAAGCACTGCCATTCTGGGCAATTAACTGTGATGGGTGAGGTCTTCCCCATCTCATCATGTTTTTCTTATCCCTCCCTACTTGTGATCACTGTTCATTATTTCCCATACACAGGGCTGGCTCCAGGCACCAGCTTAAGAAGCAGGTGCTTGGGGCGGCCAAGGGAGAGGGGCGGCATGTGTGGCAATTTGGGGGCAGCAGGTCCCTCACTCCCTCTAGGAGCGAAGGACCTGCCGCCAAACTGCCGCCGCTGATCGCGGCTTTTTTTTTTTTTCCCTCCAATTGCCGCCGCCGGTCGCGATTGCGGCTTTTTTTTTTTTTTGCTTGGGGCGGCAGAAATGCTGGAGCCGGCCCTGCCCATACATATCAGAATTGTGGAGATACTGAGCTGCAAATGATCAGGTAAGAAATTTATCATTTCCTTTCTGCTAACAGCATCTCTCAAAATCCTACCCTCCCTGTTTGGCTTCCTAATTTTGATAGTTCTGCTTGTAGGTCATTGCCTACTATATATAGTTTATAGGTTGGCATTGAAGTTATCATTAGTAATAATATTCTATGATTTTTTACACAGCTTTGGAATGAAGCAGCTGGCAGAAGGCCAGAAAAGGGAGGTAGCTTGCACAGGCTGTGCTACAGCTTTGAACTGTTTCTAGAAACTGCAGACAGAAGGGCAATAGCCCATACATATCAGAACTGTGGGAGACACTGGTAGCAGAAAGGAAATTATCAGGTAAGAAATGTATCAGTCCCATCATTGCTTCCTGTATAACCTTTCTCTAACTGTCCTTTCCATTCCTGTGGCAAATATCAACAACACATTCCTTGATCTTAACTCACCTCAATTATTGTAATTTCCTCTGCTTCACCAGGTGTCATCTCATCTAAGCAAAATTCTGTAAAGCATCTTCCTTTTCTACTGCTGCAACAGTATCAGCCCCTTCCTAGAATCCTTTCACTAGCTACCTCCCTCTTTCCACATTAATTTCAAGCTCTTTAAAACTTGGGCCCCAATAACCTGTCTGCACCCTCTTGGGCCTCAATAACCTGTCTACATCCTTACTCCTTATGCACGTTCATATCCTTATCAGTTTCATTTTTTCCCTGAACCTTCAGTCATGTCACACTTTATCCTCAACATCCTTCATATGACTCAAGTTCTCTCTCTCTCTCAACTTCAACCCTTCTTAAAATCTACTTGCATTATGAAGACTCCGGCCTTGATCTCCGCAATATTGTTTCTATGCCTTCTTACATCTGAGCTGTCCTGATATGTTCTGTTTGTCTTAGTTAGACTAATTCCCTGGCCCAGTTTTTCATGCAGTTTTGTACGGTTACACAATTCCAAGATCAAATTCTGAATTGTCTGTATTTAATCAGTCAGTATAGGTTTCTACTGGCTCTCAAGCCCAACAGTGCAAGAAACCTAAAGTCAAATCAACATCAGACTTGAGTGTGCATGCTCGTGTACTGCATCTGGTAGTGGAGGAGTAGTCACTCCCAGAATGAAGAATGTGTAACAAAGCAGCCTAAGCACCACAAGCTGAAACAAAGTCTGGGGTGTAACAGTTGGCCAAAATACTCAATAAAAGAGAAACCTCTACTTGACACCAAACACAGTGATGTGTTTCAATAGTTAACCCATGAAGTTCTAGTAGATACCATTCCACAAGTTCCCATAGCTCTGTAGCAGTATTGTAAAATCTCCATCAAAGGGATATTGAGATGGATGGATAGACTAGGAAGGAGTAAGTTATTAATGTACCCATCAATTATAAGACACATAATGGGAACCATTTAAGTAAATGAAAATCCAGTGGTGTTGGTGTTGTAGTGCTACCCATGCCAATAAGGCAAATATAACCAGTAATTGCAAGGGCAAAAATAAGTCAAATGATTGATTTTTCAAGTCAAATCAGAAAGATCCCTCAACTTGTGGTATCAATATTTGGGGGGTGATGGAGGTGGTGTCTGTGTACTGGGAGGGACATTTGGGAGGCGATGGAGGGGGTATTTGGAGGGCATGGGAGGAGGTACCCACTGGAGGTGGGCTGCCAGAGCTGCGGGGGAGAGGGGGAAATGATGCTGCATGCGGAGCTCCCACTTTCCCCTTCTCTTCCCCATCCCGTCCCTCTTTCCCACTGTCCCCTACCCCTATCTCCCTCCCCCTTACTGCCCCACTGGCTCCTCTACCCAACTCACCCTCTTGCCCCGGGCCCTGGTCCCCTGCGGGCACTCACCCTTGTACAGAAAACAGGATGCTGGTCATGCAGGGTGCCCAGCACACGTACAAGGGGAAGACAACGAGCACTAGGACCCAGGAGGCAGCGTCCAGCTGCAGAGGCACTGTCAGCAGGAGAAGCAGCTCCATACTCCCTCTGCTCCTGGCCCAGACCTCTGTTTGGGGGGAGGCATGCCCCTCACCTCAAACTACACCCATGGACTCTGGGCCTAGCAGCGTTGTTCAATCTTGGGTGGGGGGAGGCTGACACTGACCAATTCTTGGGTGGGAGAAGGGGGACTTACGCTGCTGGACCTGATCCTGCACCCCCGCCGACTCAGTGCCCTGGGTGGCTGCTCCTCTCACCCCACCCTAGTTATGGTTCTGGGGCTACACTCTATTGTAAAGGATATTTAACACTAAGGCCTCTAAAGGTAACAATCATAGTGAGACCTATTAATCCCTATTAGGCAGAAATTTCATCACCATTACTTTGTTAAACATTTATATAATCTTCTTGATCAAATCAAGACATACCAACACAAGCAGTAGAAAAAGTAATATTTTACTATTAACAGGTAGACAAGAAACAAAAATGTTCTATCATTCATTGCTTCACCCATCATCTTAACTTGATCATATGTTTGGCATTTCCTTGACAGTTAATGGAAGGTATCAACTGTGTTAAGTATGATACACCAGGCTTGAATTCACATTAAGTGCAATACAGAATAAAAGCTCATGACACTCTTGTCCAAATCTAGCTCTGTCATAACTATAAAGGGAAGGGTAACAGCTCTCCTGTGTACAGTACTAAAATCCCTCCTGGCCAGAGACTCCAAAATCCTTTTACCTGTAAAGGGTTAAGAAGCTCGGGTAACCTGGCTGACACCTGACCCAAAGGACCAATAAGGGGACAAGATACTTTCAAATCTTTTGGGGGGGGGGGAGGCTTTTGTTTGTGCTTTTTGTTTAAGGGGTTGTTCGCTCTTGGGACTGAGAGGGACCAGACATCAATCCAGGTTCTCCCCATCTTTCTAAACAAGTCTCTCATATTTCAAACTTGTAAGTAAAAAAGCCAGGCAAGGCGTCTTAGTTTTACTTTGTTTTCTCAACTTGTAAATGTACCTTTTACCAGAGTGTTTATCTTTGTTTGCTGTACTTTGAACCTAAGACAGAGGGGGGTCCTCTGAGCTCTTTAAGTTTGATTACCCTGTAAAGCTATTTTCCATACTGATTTTACAGAGATGATTTTTACCTTTTTCTTTAATTAAAAGCCTTCTTTTTTAAGAACCAGATTGATTTCTCCTTGTTTTAAAATCCAAGGGGGTTTGGATCTGTATTCACCAGGAGTTGGTGAAAGGAAGGAGGGGGGAAGGGTCAATTTCTCCTTGTTTAAGATCCAAGGAGTTTGGATCTGTATTCACCAGGGAATTGATGAGAGATTTCTCAAGGCTTCCCAGGGAGGGAATCCATTGGGAATGGTGGCAGCGGGACCAGAGCTAAGCTGGTAGTTAAGCTTAGAAGTTTTCATGCAGGCCCCTACATTTGTACCCTAAAGTTCAAAGTGGGGATACCGCCTTGACAAGCTCAGTAAAGAATCTCCAAGTGCAACAAGCTCATTGAGTACACACAAATTAGATGGCATTATTCCTAAAAAATGACTACGCATATTTGTCAAAACTTTTTCTGGTAGACACCTATTATAATTGTCACCAAATAAATCAGTGCTGAAGAGCACACATAAGTTAGGTTCTCCCACTAGTAAAGAATAATATTCCTGTATTTTTTTACATGTGCAGTGTTTTTCATCCAGAAAGTTTCAGAAGTCCTTTATAAACTAGGTCAAGGCACCTTATTTAAGCAAAGCTGTAGGGGGTTATGTAGGCAGAATATAATTACTTAAAATTAGAATTTGCCAAAACACTGGCGGGTAACACTCCTACTCTTGTGCTGCAGTTGCTTTAATAATCATCGGTGGTCAGGACATGGTTTTATGTCTCATCGAAAGATACCTAAAACACAGTGCACCCCTAAAACCACACTGAGGCAATGGTTCACTTCTGACTCATTCATCTATAGAGCCACCAACACTTCCCCTGTAACATCCTGAGTTTTTCTTGGATGTTTTCTTTAGACATATTGATGAGGATCTGACCCTGCATAACTTGTGTGATGTGACAAATTCCTAGGCTGAAGTTGTATTTGTTGGAAACTGGAAACTGGTGGATTACAGAAAGCAACCCCAGGCTTTGTTTTACAATAAAATTCTCCATAACCTTTAGGCCAATGATGGAAACATGGTAGAGTTATGAAGAAAAAAATGAATTGTATATTAATGATATTTTTATACCCTGCATGAATACATGCCTCTGGACAGTATAGACTCCACAAATGAGTATAGTAAATTTTAAGCTGATGAAGTTGAATTACAGTATACTCCCAACTATATGAATAGCATGGAAGACATGGATTTTATTTGGATAATTGGGAGTTCGGGCAATCAAGAGGATAGGAGTCATTCAAAAGCTGGGTGGTCTCCCCCGCGGCCAGGGGCTCATTCTCATCCTCCTCCTCACAGTCCTGGCCAGGACTCTTTCCTATATTATCTGAACCTCTGCACTATCTAAATCCCTTCCTTGTCCCTCAGCATGAGATGCATGTATCTCATGCTGGAGGACAAGGAGGGATTTGGGTAATGCAGATAAAAGGATTTCAGATAAACAGGAGTATACTGTATTACTTTCCATGAACAAACTTTCTCCCCTTCTGCACCTATATCTGCACAAACCGAACATAGTAACATCCCACCTATCGGTATGTCGTTTAAAGCATTGACCACATCCCATAAATAACCGATCAGACATTCTGAGAATGATTATAATAGAGTGATTATAATTTCTGGGATCATTTGACTCAGCGATGTAAACAGGCGAGTGTTTACTACTACTCTTTCAACTATCACTATGGATATTTACTTAGGGCTAGTCTACACAACTGCACTACATTGGCGCAGCTGCACTAATGTAGCTGCACCGCTGTAGCGCTTCTGATGAAGACACACTATGCAGACAGGAGAGCACTCTCCTGTCGGCATAATTACTCCACCTCAACAAAAGGCGGAAGTCAAATAGCAGTGTGGACACCACTTTAAGTCCATGTAACTCGGGGGTGGCTGAGTGAAGTAAGTTACAACTACTTAAGCGGTACTGTAGACAAGCCCTTAGTAAGGAGTTACATTAGTTTAACAGCTTGCCATTTTAGTTTTTCAAGAAGAGTATTTGGCCAATATTTGGGGCTAAGATAAATCAATATTTTGGTGGCTTATTCATTAGCATCTGTTCTGAAAGCCTTTTTCATACCGCAGGGGATGCAGTAAGCAACAAAAAAGCACACACCACCAGCACTGACTGACAACACAATGTGAAACACATACTTTTCTCTTATGTGAATTTATGGTTAGCAGTATGTCATCAGTGAATCAGACTTCCAAACATGGAGGAGGATTTATGTTCTCCTTTCCCATACACCAGGCTAATTTATTTCTCTGTATTACAATGTACATTTCTTTGTATCAAGATATGAACATTGGTGTAGGGACTGAAGGTTTGGATAAATATATATATATATATGTTATATCTTAACATCTATAATCTTATCAGATTCCAAAACTTGAAGCTTTTCCATCACTAATTTCAAAACCGTTTTTCTCCCTCTTCAATCACTTCATTACAGTCACAAGTGCAGCAGACACAGTCCATGCAACAAAATACAGCTTTGATTAAGCAGAACTGGAATTACAGTGAAAAGCAAGAAACAGGAATTATCTGAAGACTCTTGCTCTCTGGTTAAGTGAAAAATAGCACATCACAGAAGGTACTCCTTTGATTTTCCAAGGATGGAAGTTGATAATAACACAGCAGACTACAACAGCCCATATGTGGAATTATATTTGGGAACTTGAAAAGGTAGTTCAGTATATTGTCCCCTGGTAAGGAAAAACATCCTGTACTGGGAGAAAGGATAATTGTTTAGAAAAGTGAACACAATTTGATACCGAGAATTTGATATGCCCAGAATAATTAAGTGACCAATATTAATTTATAGTTTGCAACTCATGTTCCATTTTGTAATACATCTTGCTAGATGTGAAATAAAGTCCACAGGCACAAATCCTGGATCGCATCCATATGATTCTATTAAGTGCATGACCTGTTAACATTTACAGACATCTATAATTACAGGGCTTGCTACATAGAGAACATTAATGAAATGCAGATCTAATAATGTACTGTCTGTGATTCAGCGCCAATGTTCTCAGTATAAAAAAGTCTTCAAATGCAATTCTAGAATTGTTCTTTGCAGAGAATTCATAAACAAATTAGCCATTATCCCTGAAAAATATCTAGTCATCACAAAGATAATGGCTACAATTTAAATAACGTGAAGATACTCCCAAATAGAGAGTTAAGAGTAGAAGGAAAAAAAGTATGCCATAATGTTTTCACCTTAATATAATTGTTTAAGCAATCAACTTTGTATATAAAACATCATGGACCTATTATACTATTCCATTAAGACAGAGGGTTTGGAGGGAGTGCAGGGGTTAAAGTTGTTTTTAACTAGCATCCTGATTTTTTAAATTAGGGATTTCAAATCATTACAAAAACATAAAATGTCACTTATTGTCTCCAACATCTTTCTTTTTTAAACTGCAACACACCAAAATATGATTTTATTACTATTGAGTTTTGCTAGCATTCAAAGTCTGCTTGGAGTGGACAAGATGAACCTTTGCAACACCTCAAAAGATCCTCCAAAGAATTATCACAAAGCTAACCATATTTCCAAATTAATTTGGAAACAGATTCTAAAAAAGAAAAAGGCAGTTATAGACAGCAGTGTAAATTGGGACCACTTTCCATAACTCACAAGAGAAGCAGAGACTGAAGAGGGGGAACTGGGATCTCATTAATCTACTGATTTGACTACACTCTGCACAGGACTTTTCTACATAAACCACACGGGGCCCAGCAGAGGAGTGTTCAGCACAACTCAAGAAGGGGTGCAAAAGTGGTTTTAAGCCACTTTTGAACTTCCTCAGTCACAGAGCTGCTGCATGCCAGCCCAGTCCCTTGGTACCAAATGAAGCTCTGCTAATTTGTACTATATGCCTATTAAACCAAGGAACTGTATGGTAGCCAGGGACTTTTGAGCAGCAGGGACAAGCTAGTGAAATCCACAGATTTTGAGGTCAGAGGGGACCACTGCGATCCTTTAGTCCAGTGATTCTCAACCCACAGTTCGATCACACAGATCGAACACAGCTGAGGCCCATGTGACATCCTACAGGGCATACAGGTAGTATATATATTTTGTGTGGATGAGGCCCACATAACAGAGAGAGTGCATATACAGCCCACAATGGTAAATAGTTTGAGAACCACTGACCTTTTGTGCAACATAGGTCATAGAACCTGCACAATAGCATATCTTTTAGAAAAACATCCAATCTTGATATAAAAATTGCCAGTGATGGACAATCCACAACAATCCTTGGTAAATTGTTAACTACTCTCACTGTAAAAAAATGTACACCTTATCTGCAATATGAATTTGTCTTGCTTCAATTTACAATCACTGTCTCTTGTTATATGTTAAAATCAGTGGCATAGAATCTGCTATGGAAACTTTAGAATACCCAAATGTCTTCCTTTGCTTGACGGATCCTCCTGTGGCCAGTTGATCTGACTTTTGGGCAGCTTTGCTCTGGTAGAATAGTGCAAAGCAGCACTATAGCCCACTGGAGGATCTGAGCAACATTAAGAGTATAGATCCAGACTATGCAGCTAAGGTTATCATGATAATGAACAGATTAATGGCCATGTTATTATTTATTGAATACAAGTCTGTTTGGTAATGCAAAACACACACACACAAACCTCAACAACCCAAAGACACCCTGTAACAATCTCTGCTGTAAGGCATTTATGATCTCTTCCCTCCAACTTGTCCCTATCGTCTCTTTTCCCCATCCTGGCTCCTCATCCCAGTACCATTCTCCACTTTTCAGACATCCCAATCCCAGTCCCCTTGCCCAGACAGTCCTAGTCTCCCCCTCCAGACTCCATGTCGCAAGTCTCAACCTCCCCTAGTCTTTCCCCAGCTCCCAGTCACTGTCTCCTTGCCCAGACAGTCTCAGTTTCGCCCCACTCACAACTCCTTGTCCTCAGTCTCCTTGCCAACCAGTCTCAATTCCCACCTCTTGTCTGATATGTATCTGTTTCTACTGGCTTCTAGTCCCCACCCCAGCCTTCTCACACAATCTGTCTCACCCCCACCCACTCGCTCGCTCCCAGTCCCCCATCCCAGTTTTCTCTATCTGGCTCCCAGTCTCCTTGCCCAGTCTTCCCCTATTACTCCAACTAACGGTCGCATTTCCCCACACACAGTCCCGCAGCTCCTTGTTGCAATCTACTCCCCTCACCCCAGTCCAGCTCTTGTTCTAGGGTTACCATATTTAAAAAATAAAAAAAGAGGACACTCCACAGGCCCTGGCCCTGCCCCTTTCCCACCCCCGCCCCAACTCCGCCCATTCCCCAAAGTCCCCGCCCTAACTCCCCCTCCTCCCTCCCAGCCACGCGAAAAGGGCTACCCGAGCGCTACCGGCTTCACGGTTTGCCGGGCAGCCTCCAGACCCTGC
>NW_020664447.1:5245254-5338431 GCF_002925995.2 Terrapene triunguis
ACATGTCCGGGAAAAACCAGACGTATGGTAACCCTATCTTGTTCCATCTGAATTCAATTCAGGTGGCTTCCTCCTCTTCACTGCCTCGGCAAACCAGAGGGAGCACTGAGAATATAGAAAAAACAGGTTTACTGCTCTCAATTCCAATCCCCAAACCTGGGATGGGCTGGAACAAATGGGAACTACAATTGCAGTAAAGGCCTACTCATCCATAAGCTAGAACATACTCAGTGCAGACAGTATCTTTGGTGAATTAAGCTCCAAAGCTCTAGGAAGTCTCTACTGAACAAGTGCAAATTGTCAATTTTTAAAGACTTATAACTTGGCCAGATTTGGGCAAATTTTCATAGTGAAAGCACACAACACATCCTTGACACAAAGGTTACACCCATGTCATATTTCAAGTTCCTTTTCCAAAATATGGGAGCATCAGAATGTCAAAGGTCACCAGAAATTTTTTTAACACAGAGAAAATATGCATTTTACCCTGGCATCATCCTTGGAAATGGCTCCCCCATTTTGGCTGAAAGTTTACAAATAAATTTAGCTTGTGGAAAACACCCAGCATGGGAAATCTCAGCCCTAACAGTTACAGTTTGGCAAAGCCATAAACAACTGAAAACAGGGTATTAAAATGGCAAGTGTTTGGCAACCTTAATTAATAGGAAATGCAATCAGCCCTGCCTATAACAAAGGTGAAGTGGAAGTAATAAAGGAAAAGCAGCAGCAGCTTTGTTCAATAGTCTACTGCTTTTAACTGTATGCTGTAGCCCTTAGCATCAACACTGGGCCTCTAGCTCCTTTATTTATGCTCTAGCACAGTCTAAGGACAAAATTAATTTGTAATCAATAGAGAATCAGAATTTTACTGACACACCTTTTCAGAAAAACATCCTTAAGACAGAATTATTATGGAGTGACAGCAATTATTTCCAGGACCAAACTAAGGCACAGACATGTGCCTAGATCCCCAGCTGCTCCAGTAATGATAACAACAGAATATTACTTTCATTTAAACTGTTTCTAACCCTCAGGATCATGAAGAAAACTGAAAATATGAGCCAAGTGTAACAGATGCAGTGATGCCTGCCTGAGTCTGCAGATAACCTGAAACAAGAGCTCTAAGAGATGTGAACCATCCCTTCATCTCAATTAATCATTAATTTTGAACCCAACTGTTCTGAGGGACCACACCTGTTAATATGATACTGGTACCGTTCCCCTCAGAGTCAAAGACAGTGAGTAGTGCCCTGGGGAGCATGGAGGTCCAGCATGCCCAATGAGATGTGGTGGTGAGCCCCCTAGAAGATGAGAAGATGGCTCCAAAGAGGGACTGAGTCATTGGGGTCCCACATAGGTTGTGTCTAGTGCTCTGAATGACCTTAATCTGTTCCTGTTTGCTCTACAGTTGAGATCACAACTGATTTTCCATTAGAAGACTAATTTTTTCCTCTCCTCTAAAATCCATACACAATCAAAAGGAGTAATTCATAGATTCCAAGGCCAGAAGGGACCCCTGTGCTCATTAGTCTGACCTCCTTTATATCAGAGGCCATAGAACTTTCCCAAAATAATTCTTAGACCATATCTTTTAAAAATACATCCAATCTTGATTTTAAAATGGTCTGTGACGGAGAATTCACCACAAGCCTTGGTAAATTCTTCCAATGTTATCATCTTCACAGTTAAATATTTACACCTTATTTCCAGACTAAATTTGTCCATCTTCAACTTCCAGCTTTTGGATCATGTTATACCTCTTTCTGCTAGATTGAAGAGACCATTTTTAAATATTTGTTCTTCAAATAGGTTCTCATAGACTGTATTCAAGACAAGGTTAAGGGGTTTATGCATATCCCTTTTGGCCACAGTTTCATACTGGGAGCTCATGTTCAACTGATTATCCACCATGACCCCCAAACTCTTTTCAGAGATAGTCTCCCATCCTGTAAATACAGCTTACATTATTTGTTCCTACATGTATACATTTACATTTAGATGTTATTAAAATGCATATTTTGTGTACTTGAGCTCAGTTTACCAAGCGTTCTAGATCTCTCTGTATCAGTTACCTGTCCTCTTCATTACTTAGCACTCCCTCAATTTGTGCGTCATTTACAAACTTTAGCAGTGATGATTTTATCTTTTTTTCCAGGTCATTGATAAAAATGTTGAAAAGGTTAGGTCAAAAACTGATCTCTGCCGGATCCCATCAGAAACAGACCCACTCAATGATAATTCCCCATTTACAACTACATTTTGAGACCTATCACTAAACCCATTTTTAATGCATTTAATGGATGCCATGTTACTTTTATAACATTCTAGTTTTTTTAATCAAAATGTTGTGCAGTACCAAGTCAAACACTTTACAGAAGTCTAGGTATATTACATCAACACTATTACCTTTATCCACCAAATATGTAATCTCATAAAAAAATACCAAATTAGTCTGATGAAATCTATTTTTCATATACCATGTTGATTAACATTAATTATGCTACCTTCCTTTAAATCTTTATTAATTAAGTCCTGTATCAGCTTCTCCATTATTTTGCCTGGGATTGATGTCAGATTGACAGGCCTATAATTACCCGGGTCATACTGTTTGCTCTTTTTAAATATTGGTGTAACATTAGCTGTTTTCCATTCTTCGGAAACTTCCCCAGTGTTCCAAGACTTAGTGAAAATCAACATTAAAGTTACAGCAAGATCCTACGCCAGCTCTTTTAAAACTCTTGGATGCAAGTTATCTGGACCTGCTGATTTTAAAAAAATGTCTAATTTTAGTACCTGCTGTTTAACACCCTCATGAGATACTAGTGGAATGGGAAGAGTGTTATATTGGATGACAATATCATCATCTTTTTCTCAAATACAAAACAGAAATATTTATTCAACACTTCTGCTTTTTCTGCATTATTATTGATAATTCTACCATTTCAATCCAGTAATGGACCAATATCATTGTTAGGATTATTTTTGCTCTTAGGGCACGTCTTCACTACCCGTCGGATTGGCGGGTAGCGATCGATCCATCAGGGATCGATTTATCGCGTCTACGCTATTCGCGTAGCTGAAGTTGCGTATCTTAGGTCACCCCCCCCCCGTAGTGTAGACCTAGCTTTAGTATATTTTAAAAGCTCCTTCTTAATGTCCTTAACATTGCTGGTCATAGATTTTGCCTTGTATCCCTCCTTTGCTTCTGTTATCAATTTTCTATAATTCCTAGCTTCTGGTTTATATTCATTACCAGTTCCATCAGTCACAAAACTGGTGATGTGACCTGAGCAATGAATTGCAAAAACATGAAACTCCAGAAATACAGCTGTTAAGCACAGTTACAAAAGTATATTAATTGTTACTATGTAGCAAACTCCACACACTCTCTCTCCCCTCCTCGCCCCAAAAAAGTGGCAATCAGATTTAAAACAAAAAAAACCCCACTTATTTTACTGGATTCCTCTGTCTTAAATCTATTGCCCAATACCAAAATTTGATCAATTAATATTATTTGACTTTTTGTTTAGTAATATTACTAGGGTATGTGTGCTCCTAGCATGCTCCAGTATATTAATGGCTGCTGGAGACTTAAGCTCTCATTTTTAATTGGTTTAGTGGTTTTCCTTGCAGAGACAGACCTCGAATGATAACTCAAGCATAAAGAAGGGGTGTCAATGAAGAAATTTTTTCCATCAGAATGCTTCTGTGGTGGGCCACCAAGTTGCCTAAGGCTCATGAGATTGTATGGGAGACCAAACAAGCCTCCTAAGCCTTGCTGAAAGTTCTTCCCCTCTTGCACAAGTGGGGCTTTTCTGTGTGACAAAACCACACATTTGTGCAGTAGGGAAGGCAGGGAAGGTAGTGCTTCCCTCCCTCCCTCCCAATTTTAGCTTCTGTATCCCTTAGATGCTCTTGAGTACCACCCTCCTTACTGGAACCTGTCTACTCCTGGCAGTCTCCTCAACACCTACAGCCACAAACAGTCTACTCTTCCATTACTTTCATGCTTCTGCACCTCCCCTTTTCTACCTACAATATCCCCTTTTCCACCTTTCCCTCCCAAGACCCATGATGTTCACTCAGGAGCAACTCAGGGGAGCAAGTGGAGAAAGGGTGAAGCACTATCACTTCTCCCCTCAGCAAACCTACTGAGTAAACAAATAATTAAATCCAGAGTCATTAAACGGATTTGGCTATCCAGATTGAGACTTTATCAAGTGCCCTGCCTAGTGACTGAGCATAACATGGAAGGAGTACTCAGGAGAATGGCCATCAATTCTTTAACAACACTTGCACATAACAATTAAACCTCTTTAAATCTGATTTTTAAACACTTGGAACTGGTAGTAGAAGTTCCACTTGAACTTGGCATTTAAATTCCTGGCCAACAAATGGTTTACAACAAGCTGATGACAACTCAGTGAGTTCCTGCTGCAACCAAAGATGCTGAGATCTGGAACAAATGCCAATTACTATTATGAGGACTGAGAGGTCACATATAGAGTGACCACTTTGTGAAAAGTGTTCATCCACAGGTATTAGGTGAAACCAGACAATCACTATGCTCTCAAATGAACTTACACAGAAAAATGATAAAAAACAAAAACACCATATCACCTGTGGGGGAACACTTTTCACAAAGCAGTCGATTTATATCTGACGGTTCAGACCTCATCCTCAAAGGAAACCTGCACAACACCTTCAAAAGATGAGCCTGGGAGCGTTACCCTGGATTTGAGGGATGTGCGTACCCCAGATTTTGATCAAGGAACCATGTTATGGGCATTCAGACACCATAAATTAATAAAATAGAACACCACTTAGTTAAGGGTCAATTGGAATAAGCAGAGTTTCTGAAGGCAAGGACAAATACACTTGCAGGCTTGCAGTCTCTGCTAAGCAGAATGAGAGGAAGGGGAAAAAAGAATCAACTATTTGAGACTGAAAGAAAATAAGTGGACAGAAACCTTGAGTTTTGGGTGCCTTTGATATAAAAGCTTATTATGACTAAGATTGTTAGGAATGTTTGTTGATATGTAGTTTATTGAAGTGAGGAGAAAAGTGATGACCAAGTAGGGGTCACTATGCTGTGTGTGTTTTGTAAAAGTTAGTTATAAAAAGGACTAGTTAATATAGAATATTTGGGAGTAGTCCTCTGAAGCTATCCTGAGAGACGTTTTTCCTGACATCTCACTCCCCAGCAGGGAAGCAACTGGCCATTGCTGAACTGTCAAAATCTATTCAATACCATCCCAGATTTTAGGTAAATATTTGGGGTGTTCTAACCCTATTGCTTGTGTCTGTGCGTGCTTAAATCTAATAAATTGTAGTTTTAGATAAGGGCATGCTTACTTCTATTAATCTTTCATCAGCTGGAGTGGTGTATTCCCATTGATTTATTCCTGACACCACCTGGAGTGAAACAGTTAAGTTACCAATGCTGTGGGTTCTGAAAACCCTGGGTAACAGGAGCTTAAATTCATAGCTTTGCTAGCCACTAAAAAGCATGGACCGAACACAGACACTGGATTTATAGCTTATGTGACAAAGTTCCTCCTCTATCTTGGTGGGTCCTGCGCTTATTGGCGGATTTTCTTGCCTCAGAGATTCACCATGTGGGTTGAGGAACAGCCCAGAGACCTTCCCCTCTGGAAGAACCCACAGTCCAGGTCAATTGGGAGGTTTGGGGGGAATCCGGGCCCGCCCTCTACTCCGGGTTCCAGCCCAGGGCCCTGTGGACTGCAGCTGTCTATAGTGCCTCCTGTAACAGCTGCATGACAGCTACAACTCCCTGGGCTACTTCCCCATGGCCTCCTCCAAACACCTTCCTTATTCTCACCACAGGACCTTCCTCCTGGTGTCTGATAACGCTTGTGCTCCTCAGTCCTCCAGCAGCACACCCTCTCACTTTCAGCTCCTTGCGCCTCTTGCTCCCAGCTCCTCACACTCGCACCACAAACTGAAGTGAGCTCCTTTTTAAAGCCCAGGTGCCCTGATTAGCCTGCCTTAATTGATTCTAGCAGCTTCTTCTTAATTGGCTCCAGGTGTCCTAATTAGCCTGCCTGCCTTAACTGGTTCTAGCAGGTTCCCGATTACTCTAGTGCAGCCCCTTCTCTGGTCACTCAGGGAACAGAAAACTACTCATCCAGTGACCAGTATATTTGCCCTCTACCAGACTCCTGTACTCCACTTGTCTGGGTCTGTCACACTTATTACAACAATCTATAACCCATAACCCTCCACTATGACTGAAAAGATGTCAATGGGCCACTTCACCTCGAATCATCCCTTGAAATATATCTGAACTACTTCTACCTTGTATTTAGCTGTGACACTGACTACATTTCCCAGACCTGAAGACAAGCTCTACATAAACTTGAAAGCTTGTGTCTCTCACAAACAGAAGTTGGTCCAATAAAAGGTATTACCTCACCCGCCTTGTCTCTCAAATATCCTGGGTCCAACATGGCTACAACTACACTGCATGGTTACTATTTAACTAGGACAATTCAGAAACACTAAGTTAAAACTGTAGTTGGCCTTTACGTGATCCACAAATAAACAACATCTCTTTGAAATGCCTGATTCATCTCTAGAATCTCACTCTACAGGCCCACATTACGATATAACAAAACTGATGGCGAACTAAAGAATTAAGTATTTTTAATAAGATCTGTATTCAATAGTTATCAGTTATTTCTTAACATATATGGTAAAACTGTGTGCCTTTTTATTTATACTGAAAGAAATCTCAACAGGAAGTCCTCCAAAGGAAGTCTGTGCTGTGATTATAAACCCATAAGGTTTAAATTATTGTAATCTAACTACAAATAAATTCAGCCAAGATGTTTTTCTGTGTCAATCTTATTGTGATATCACTACATGATGGCCAAAACTTATAATTAAATATTTGTGCCCAGCACTGTAAAAGACTTAAATAATGAAGCAAGGACTGTCGCAAGGTATTACCGTTTAAGACAGACATACAAAACAAGAAGCATTGGAAAACCCAGCATAGGCATAGTTTGGATCAATTTAACAAGTGGGGAAAATATTTCATATTTAAAATTAAAGGGATGAAAATTAAGTTTGATGGGGTCTAGAGGTTTGAGGCTTCCTGAAAGAAGTAGGTATTTAAAACTGATTTGCATGAGGAGACGGAGAGGAAGAAAAGACTCTAAAAAATGAGCCAAGAATGTAATGCTAACCCTGTAGGGATTTAAATGTTCTGCAATGTTGGATTTTCATAAACCCACATCAGTTTACATCAGCAAGCCATGTTTAAGTCAAGTTATTTGCAGTTTGTGATTTAGCATTTAGTGTAAGTGCAAAACAACGGATTCATAAAAGTTTGATAGACAAGCAATTTTGAGGTTGCAAACGGCCTTTTATTGGGCATGCAATTTTTTTCTTTACCTTGCCCAAGAGACCTCTTTCAGATATAAATGCTTTTGTTAACCATTACTATAAAAGAAATAGTTTACCAGATATGTACAAACTTAAAACAAATCAATAGTTGATATGTACTAAGTAGTGGAAATATACTTATCAAATTTTGAAATTCCATTCTTAATAAGTAACATTTTGACAGATGAGATGATCTCAACTAACTTGGCAACCTCTTTCAGATGAGAACCTTCTGTTATGAGGCACGCCAAAGGATGTTTTTTGTGTACTTTCACTATTTAAGCAAGTGCGTTTTGAATCCCAAGGTACAAAGTGAAGTATAACACATATTTTAAAATTAGAATACAGACAAAAAACTTCCAAAATTAGGATATGAACAAATACTTTTGAGATAACTGATTTGTCCACCATTCCAAAACACAATACTTTGAATTCCAGTCAAAATCCTGAAAACCCATAATGCTTACACAAGTCTTGATATTGCATTTGGCGTTTCTCCATGAAGGAAATCTGCCAGCCAGATGTGATTCATTCTAGCAGATTTATTTTGTGTTTTAGGAAAAAAATATAACTTTTTTTCACTTGTAAACACACTAAACCAGACTACAGAAATAAATCCTCTTCTTCATCCTGGTTATATTTATGATTACAAACAAGCAAATTGATGGACCGATACAAATCAATACACTAGCTATTCCTGAACCCATTGTACAATACACTCAAAAATTTGGAAGAAATTTTAAGAAAACTAAAAATCTATTTCTAATGCTAGATTACTAATTTTATATTGCTACCTCACCCATGGAACTCTTCAAACTGATGACAACATCGAACACAAATAGCTCAGCTGATTTAAAAAGTAAATCTATTAAGCTGCACATTTAACCAGAAAACAGGAATAGAAAATATTATGTAAGTTGTTATATGAAAATAAGTGGCCTGCACGTTGAAACCCGTGTTTCAGTTGCTTGGATCTACGATTGGAATATCAAAGCCAGAGTTGCCATGTTACAGAACTTGAGTTTCTGATTGAAGGTGTTCAACTGTCTCAAGTCCAAAATAGGGTTCCAGCCTCCCTTAACTTGAGTATAAGAAAGTAATGGAAATAAAACCGCTTTCCCTTGTATTCTTGAGGCACTTCTTCTACTGTTCTGAGATTTGAAAGTAACTGCACCTCCTGATGTAGCATGATGTCATAGATCCAAGGCCAGATGGGACCACTGTGATCATCTGACCTACTGCATAACAGGCCACAGAACTTCCCAGAAATTATTCAGCTTATCTTTTAGAAAAACATCCTGTCTTGATTTAAAAATTGCTACTGGTAAAGAAACCACTTGGTAAATTGTTCCACTGATTAGTTGCCTTTAATGTTAAAAATTCATGCCTTGTTTCTGAATTTGTCTACCTTCAACTTTCAGCCATTGCATCTTGTTATATCTTTGTCTGCTAGACTGCAGAGCCCTCTAATTATCAAATTTCTATTCCCCGTGTAGCTATTTATAGACAGACTGATCAAATCACCTCTTAACCTTTGCTTAATAAGCTAAACAGATGGAGCTCTTTGATGCTTTCACTAGAAGGCATGTTTTCCAATCCTTCAATCATTCCCATGGCTTTTCTCCTATCAACATTCTTCCTGGACTACGGACACCAGAACTGAATGTGGTATTCCAGCAGAAGTTGCATCAGTGCCAAATACAGAGGAAATATAACCTCTTTCCTCTGTAGAGATTCCCCTTTTTATGCATCCAAGCATCATCTTAGCCCGCTTGGCCACACTGGGAGCTCATGTTCAGCTGACTATCCATCATGACCTACATGTTATTTTCAGAGTCGCTGTTTCCCAGGATTGAGGCCACCGTTTTGTAAGTATTGCCTACATTATTTTGCCCTAGATGTATACTATTACCTTTAGCCATATTAAAACACACATTGTTTGCCTTTACCCAGTTTACCAGGTGATCCAGATCATGCCATATTTGTGACCTGTCCTTTTTGTTATTTACCAATGCTCAATTTTTTGTGTCATCTCCAAACTTGATCAGTAATACTTTTATTTCAAGTCATTGATAAGAAGGTCTTGTAAGAGGGATCCCTGAAAAGGGACAGGGAAAGTGGGTGAGGGTTGGGGAGGATCTGAAATTGGATGCAGTAACCCACCTTTACAATTTGAACAATCTGTGGTGATGGTTTTCTAGACTCCATGAGAATAAAATAAGTTGTTCCCAAATAGAAGGGGATATCAAAGGGAGGTCCAGCAAGTTATACCCTGCTCCTGACCAAGGAGTCAAACCTGCTGCCTTGATGATGATGAGGACTGGGGATAAGACATGATAGTGCATGGTGGTTTTCTCCTCTGAAATCTCTGGCTCTTCCTGGGTGGGTCAAGTGGTCTATAATAGGTATAGTATGACTGCCTTTGATATGGCTGGGGCTTAAAGACTTCTCACTGGTGCAGGAATATAGACTCCTAGGATCCCCAGTCTCACTCAAGAGTCCTTTTAGAGAGAGGATAGCCTCATTGGTATTTACATTAAAGAGTTAGCATCCTTCAAATGGAAGATCCTTAACTGTAATTTGTACCTCCCTTGGGTTTCCTGAGGATTGGAACCAAGAGGATGTCCTTTTGGCATTAATGGTAAAGTTGATGCTGGCAGGCCCAGGAGCTGACAATATGACAAACAGTTTGTGGGACTTTTTTCCAAGATGACCCAACTCTCGACCTCCAGGGTACCAGCAACTAACACAAGGAGATCCTGGAATGCCTTAAATTTGACTGGTGCTGGTACACTGCCAAGGATACTGCTTCATCCAGCAATAATGAGGAAAGATCCAGAGGAAAAGAGAAACAGGGCACTGATGTTGTTGTGGCCCTAGACCCTGCTCCTCTTCGTATACTACCATTCGTGGTCTAGCAAGTGAAGCTGCTGGAGAGGGAGACCTCTTCATCTTAATTGATGGTGGAGAACAGCTTTTCATTCCTGTTAAAATAGGCCCCAGTATCCCCAATGGGGCCATGTGGGCATCCTAAGTGCATATGGATGACTCGAGGCTGTTGAGTGGACCACTGCTAGTCTTGGAGAGTTTGTGGTGGCTGGGGTTAGTAGAAGTCTGCAAGTCTCTCAGCAGCACCACTTGCAGACCTCAGAAGGAATAGCTCCCTGCCCCTGCTAGAAGATGGAGAAAAAGTGACCCCTGGAGATGGTGAGGAAAAATAAATCTTCTCTAAGGGCAGTGCAGACAATTAAGGTGCTTTTGGTACTGGAGACAGCACATAATGTTAGTTCTAGGAATCATAGAATCCTAGGACTGCAAGGGATCTCGAGAGGTCATAGTCCAGTCCCCTGCACTCATGGCAGGACTAAGTATTAGCTGGGCCATTCCTGACAAGTGTTTGTCTAACATGCTCTTAAACATTTCCAGTGACAGAAATTCCACAACCTTCCTCGGCAATTTATTCCAGTGCTTAACTACCCTGACAGTTAGGAAGTTTTCCTAATGTCCAACCTATACCACCCTTGTTGCAATTTAAGCCCATTGCTTCTTGTCCTATCCTCAGAAGTTAAGGAAAACAATTTCTCTCCCTCCTCCTTGTAACAACCTTTTATGTACTTGAAAACTGTTATGTCCCTCTCAGTCTTCTCTTCTCCAGACTAAACAAACCCATTTTTTTTTCAATCTTCCCTCATAAGTCATGTTTTCTATACCTTTAATCATTTTTGTTGCTTTTCTCTGGACTTTCTCCAATTTGTCCACATCTTTCCTGAAATGTGGCTCCCAGAACTGGACACAGTACTCCAGATGAGGCCATATCAGCATAGAGTAAAGCAGAAGAATTACTTCTTGTGTCTTGCTTACAACACTCCTGCTAATACATCCCAGAATGATGTGTGCTCTCTTTGCAACAGTGTTACACTGATGACTCATATTTAGCTTGTGATCCACTATGACCCCCAGAAATCCCTTTCTACTGTACTCCTTCCTAGGCAGCCATTTCCCATTTTGTATGTGTGCAACTGATTATTCTTTCCTAATTGGAGTACTTTGCATTTGTCCTTATTGAACTTCATCCTATTTACTTTAGACCATTTCTTCACTTTGTCCACGTCATTTTAAATTTTAATCTTATCCTCCAAAGCACTTGTAACCCTTCCCAGCTTGGTATCATCTGAAAACTTTATAAGTGTACTTTCTATGCCATTATCTAAATCATTGATGAAGATTCTGAACAGAACCAGACCCACAAGTGATCCCTGCAGGACCCCACATGATATGCCCCTTCCAGCTTGACTGTAAACCACTGATAACTACTCTCTAAGGGCTGGTCCACGCTAAGCCCCCAGTTCGAACTAAGATACGCAACTTCAGCTACGTGAATAACGTAGCTGAAGTCGAAGTATCTTAGTTCGAACTTAAAGGTGCTTACCGCGGGTCCACACGCGGCAGGCAGGCTCCCCCGTCGACTCCGCCTACTCTCGCAGAGCAGGATTACCGGCGTCGACGGCAAGCACTTCCGGGATCGATTTATCGCGTCTAGACAAGACGCGATAAATCGATCCCAGAAGATCGATTGCTTGCCGCCGAACCAGTGGGTAAGTATAGACGTACCCTGAGAATGGTTTTCCAATCAGTTTTGCACCCACCTTATAGTAGCTCCATCGAGGTTGTATTTCCCTAGTTTGTTTATGAGAAGGTCATGTGAGACAGTATCAAAAGACTTCCTAAAGTCAAGATATACCACATCTACCACATTCCCCCCATCCAAAAGGTTTGTTACACTGTCAAAGAAAGCTATTACGTTGGTTTGACACAATTTGTTCTTGACAAATCCATGTTGTTACTTATTACACTGTTACTTATCACTTTATTATCTTCTAGGTGTTTGCAAATTGATTGCTTAATTATTTGCTCCATTATCTTTCCAGGTACTGAAGTTAAGTTGACTGGTCTGTAATCCCCCAGGTTGTCCTTATTTCCCTTTTTATAGATGGGTACTATATTTGGCCTTTTCCAGTCCTCTGGAATCTCCCGTCTTCCATGACTTTTTAAAGATAATCGCTAATGGCTCAGATATCTCCTCAGTCAGTTCCTTGAGTATTCTAGGATGTATTTCATCAGGCCCTGGTGACTTGAAGACATCTAACTTGAATGGACCTAGTTCAGCCTGAATCTCTCCCTGAGGCTGGGACTGACACTGACTGGTGCCGGTGAAGTCTGCTACATTGCTATCTGCTCCCGCCATGCACGAAGTGTCCATGTGGACCCTGCTAATGCACACTAACTTTTCCCCATTGCACTTTGATCTTCCCCACTTTGAAATGGGAGTAGATCAAAGTGCACTAAGGAACTATTAGTGCACTTCACCAGGGTCCACATGGACACTTAGCACAAGGTAGGGTAGTGCAGGCTAGATTCACACCCCAGCTTCCCGTGAACTAAACGTTCATGGAGACAATTCCAAGGAAGAGATGGGTTTCCCATTCACTCTGTCTGCCACAGAGACAAAAAGTCTAGGTGAAGCTCTAAAAGATTCTGTTCTCTGTAAATAAAATGCTAAAGAGTTTCAGACATCCAACATATGAAGCATAGCTTCTGCTTTAAAAACATGTGCCTTAGGGAAAAATATAAGCAGATAAATCTTCTAGTCTAAATGGAAGTCTGTGACAGCCTTTGGTAAAAACTTAGGATAAGATCTAAGACACCTTGCCCAGACAGAACACAGAATAAGGTGAGTGTGTCCACCACCAAAGTTTGAATTTCTCCAATCCTTCTTGCCAAGGTGATTGTGACTAAAATGGATGTTTTCATAGACAAGTTTATTAATGAACCCACTGAATTGAAGGAAAACTTGTCCATTTTGCTAGATAAGTTTGTCTTGCAGAATCTTTTATACTGTTTAACAAGATATTTAGCACAGGAAAGAAGCATGACTTCTCTAAGTTCAACATCCACCCAACAGGCAGGGTGTTAGATGAAGGGACTTCAGATCTGGATGAAGATCTGGGCATAGCATCCTCTCATAAGGGGCAATACTTAAACCCAAGGGAGCCCTTCCCCAGTACCAGGGAGAAAATACTGAATTTCCTGGTAAAAAATGAAATTTACACTTAATTTTTTAAGTGCCAACAGGCAAACTATTTACGAATTTGAAAAGTGCAAGCAGTTCATTAAACAACATACAGCAAGCAGCTCTGTCTTGAAGCCAGGAGGCAATAAGACAAACTGAATGGCAGTTGGCCCAATCCACCCTTTTCTGCCCTCAGTACGGGACACAAGGACACTCAGGGTGCACACGGAGACAACAGACACTGCTGACCAAAAGACTCAGAACTCAGGCACATGGGGTTCATGAGGACCAAAATGGAACATGTATATGGTCAATCACTTGAAGGAGAACTTTTGATACTGCCAACAGAGGAGTGTGCTAGAATTTCTAGCAAAATGTCCCCATCTCAACTTTCCATATAGGAATGCTGAATTACTTGTGCACTTACGGCCTGACCCAAAGCCCTTGGAGTTTTTCCACTGGTAACCATGTATAAAATGGGATCCTACTAGATTACTAGTCTATAATGACAGATGCCCCACAAAGCTTTGTGTTCTCAATTGCCACAATGACAGTTTCCAGTATGCATAACAAAATATTTGCTCCTTGTGTGTCTTCAAGTCATAGCCCGTTACCTTAATTACCTTACATTAATGAAAAAAAGTTTTTACTGCCATTAGCACTAAAGAGTTGGTACAGCTCTGAAAGATTCAAATGGACTGGATTATAACTCATTCATCAATAAAACTGTGCAAAGTTCTGGTTGCAGGATCATTAAAACTGATGACAATGTAAGAAGTAGAAAATACTTTCAAATTCCAGGAGTTTGCAGGATTGACAGTTAGAAAAAAAAACTGTGTTATAACCTGAGCAACTATATATGGAAATAATTTAAAAGAACCTGTAATATTCTGAATACTACAACACTACCTTTCCAGAATCACTTTTCTGAGTACAGTCAAACTGAGGCAAATTGTAGCTTCAAAAATGATGGAATCTCTTGTTCTCTAAGAACAGTTTATTAGGTAGTAATATGTTGCTTCTAGTCAAAAGTTCTTTCTGGAATATGTTGTAAATGAAAGGAATCTTGGCAGTCAGCACTTCACTAGCAACGTGCAATTCTACATGTCACTGCTGCTTGCTTACTCACTGAAACAACGGATTTCATTACAAAACAACTAAAAGAAACAAATACAGCCGCCTGAAGTTCCTGCTTTGATTCATTATTAGCATTCACCTTTCCTTTCCTCTATCCCCACTACTGATTGCCAAGAGCTTGTCTCATCACAAGACAGGAAAACAAGCGAATTAAAGAATTGCTAAACTGAATTCATTTATCCTTAGTCACTGAGTGATGACTCTATTCTATTTGGGCATTTTTTTAAAATTAACATCTAAGCACTTCCCGGAAGGTCATACTGCATTCCACATTACAACTGGGACTGCAATATAACAAAGAGAAAAGTTTAAAAAGTCAAGCAGTCTGACAGGCCAAGAGCTCCATGCATAACTATCTATAACTAAGCCCAGGTCACATTTGCCCTGCAATCCCCACACAAAACAAGGAAACCACAATCTGATAGATTTTCAATAATATTTTATATAGATTCCAATTAACCTATTATACCTTACTTTTGTCTACAAACACATTTACAACTTTTAAGCCTTCGCTTCTGAAATTATACCTGTTCTCCAAAACAATTCCTTTCAAATATCCACTTCAAAACAACTGTTTTCTTCAGTTATTCTCTTTTCCTTTTTTGAAAGCGCAAAAGTCAATACTGACATACAGAATATGGTCTGAAGTTTCTAGATTTTGTTTATTGCTTCTTACAATAATTTTTTTTCTGTATAGATTATGTTTTGTATTTCTTTTCCAAATAGGGGAGAAATATCAAAATTACCCAAAATGTGAGAAAACAAAATGCTGAAAAGCCACATCCTTAAGAAACCTCTGAATTTGTTCTATCATCTTTATTTTTTTAATCTTCATTAAAGTAATTCACATGAATCTTCTGTAACCAATGTGTAAATATACAAAAAAGACAGACTATCAATGGCCAAGAGAAGAGAATAAAATGCACACTATTAAGTAGAAATTGTACCCACAAAGTCCATTTTTCCCTAATGGGTTAAGGGAGTGAAAATTCTGATACTTGAGTAATTAATGCACTTACTTAAGTCTTGAATGTTCCTGTTTGGAGGTATGAAAATGAGTTCTGTCACTAAAACAAAATTTATCTGAGAGTTAGTGGATAACTGAAAATTGATATTACTAAATCTGTAAGATATTTGTTGTCAAAAGAAAAAAGTATATACCCCCACCAAGAATATATTTTTTAAAATCAATGCTTAGGAATCATTTGTTTATTAAAAAGTCTTGCATATATTCCAGTTCTTTTAAGAGCATCTTCCTTCATTTTTACCCCCAACTACCTATACTCATTTCAAGTAGTTTTCTAGCTCCAACCTGGCATTTTAAACAACTAGATATGAGATCTTTTTTGAAGGGGAAAACAAAACTAGTGTTTTTCCTCCCCATTGTAATTTGTTTTTCTAAAATATTTAAATTAATTTATTCTTGACTGACTTTTGATAATAGAAACATTCAGCTCTAAATTCAACCTGTGATTGAAAAACTAACTAGTCTAAAAGGTTAAAAGGAAAAAATGAGAACATTTTGTTGTGCTTACTAGGCCTATTAGGAAACAATATAAAACAATATCTACAAGCCTGGATTATAGAACAGTCCAAATATTTGTGATTGGAGAGAGGAGTGTAGCTAATCAGTGGAATTCAGATGCCAATGGACATTGACAGTGGGGTAGATTTCTAAACTGGTAGGGGGTTGATTTCCTAAAATCTAGATGTTTTTCTGAGATACTGAGGACATCTTATAATATGATAGAGATGATTAGCTTATCTCATTTTTCTAGACTTAATAGTGTTGAGTTCACTACATAACTGTTGTTTAAATTCTAATTGTAGTAAATATGACAAATATGAGTGCAGATGATAGAACTTTCACAGGAGCTGGAGAAGACTGACATTCACCCTCACAGGAGATTAAAATGCTAACAGAACAAATCACTTTCAGAACAAAATTAATCTATTTAACTTTACTTTCACTCAGTTTCTTCACACAGACACATTCATGCACTCACACATACAAAGAAAACAAACATACTTGTAACTTAAAGACTAATCCGACTATTTCTTCGACAATCACAGAAAGGAGAGAGAAGTATTGTTATTTTTTCTAATTTTAAACACTAAGGAAGTACTCAAACACTATGGTTTGAGGCAACACAGTCTTTCCACCTCCACATGTCTGATGTCAGGTTTCTTCCTCCATTATGGTCTGTTTCCATGACACCAACAATTTTCTCAATGGTTTTCTTTTATGTCATCTGTTGTACTCCTCTTTTCCATTTTCACAAGGTGGTATCCAAATCAAGGGCGTGTCTGGAAATACAGTTTTTTCACACCCATACAAATATGTCCAAACCACTTCAGCCTTCTCTCTCGAATCATTGTTTCTACAGTCTGTTGGCCAGTCGTTTGTAACACATCAACATTGGTTACTTTTATTCCAACAGTGGACACCAAGTATTCTTCACAGCATCTCTGATGAAATAGATTAAATTTCCTGTTGTGGGTTTCCAGCAGTTGCCAAGTTTCAGAAGCATATACCAAAGTGGGTGTCAGAATGGCATTGTGTATCTTTGGCTTCCTACTTGCCTTCCCAGTTCTTGCTTCCACCCCCTTATGGAGTTGGCCATCAGCATCAATTATGCTTCCAAGATATACAAACTCATTAACCATGCACTATGACACCACAGTCAGGTGGACAGACATGCTTAAAATTAATATAAAATATAGCTGTTAATCAGTACTACAAGTGGGTGTTTTATGCCACTTGTCCCAATTTGAAAGTGGTAGGACTGAATGGAGTGGTGCAATGAAATCAGATATTTTAAAATACAATGTAAAGACACTATTAAGAGTTATTAATAGGATAGAAAGGACTTATGCTTATTTTTTAAAAATACAGAATTACTTTTTCTTAATATCATTCAATATCAAAAAATTACAATGAATGAAATTTTGTATAGAGTGGAAGAGCAGAACACTGGTCAGTTTAATGATTCTGCAAGTGAGACATTTTCAGGGGCACCTTCGTCATTGAAATGTAGCTACGATGATAATTTAAGTCCTTGTTTCTAGTCTCCCAGCAGCTGTTCAATATCAGTTTCAGTGAGAAGCAGTCTCTGTCTTTAACAGACCAAAATGGCAAAGATTAATCAATGATCATGGCATAGAAACTACAGACTATAGAAAGGCAAAAACTTGAGCTTGATAAGCAAGTTGCATTCTTCTTTTACACTAACATTACCCAGAATGTAGCGAAAAACAAAAAACAAACAAAAAAACCTGAACAATTCAAAGAAATGATTGAAGCATTTCACACTGGACATCTCTCAAACAGATTTAAACTCAAATTCATTACCAGAGGTTGTAAATGAAGAACAAAGGAAAAATAAAAGGAACACCTAAAAGAATGACTGATGACATTAAAACAAGATAAAAAGCAACAGAGAGTCCTGTGGCACCTTTAAGACTAACAGATGTATTGGAGCATAAGCTTTCATGGGTGAATGCCCACTTCGTCGGATGCTCACCCACAAAAGCTTATGCTCCAATACATCTGTTAGTCTTAAAGGTGCCACAGGACTCTCTATTGCTTTTTACAGATCCAGACTAACACGGCTACCCCTCTGATACTTAAAACAAGATAGTTATCCAAACAGGAGGAAAGAACTGAAAATGACTGCAAACATGCATACTTGGGAAAATACATTCCTACTTAGTGCTAATGATTTGATATCTGAAAAGAAAGCTACAGAATACCATGTCCAAATTGCTGAAGGTGATATCCTAGAGGAAAGTATGACAAAGAGGTTTTTCTATATGCTCAGACAATGAAAATAAAATAAAAAAAACAATGAGAGAACACCTGAGATGCAATCATCCTAAATGTATCTCTGGGTGTTCACAATACACTATTTAAAACCTTCTTGAGAAAGTAGTACACCAACATACTCCTAAAGAACATTGCTGATCTTGAAAAATTCTTCTGCAACAGCCTCAATGACACTTGCACAGAAGTTTCAGTAAGGCTGAACCTCTACACTGGCTTCCAACTTATCATTAGAATGTTGAATTGCACTGAGCATGAGAAGAGCTGATCAAAACAGGACACTAAATCTAGATGACATTAAAGTTACAAAAGCAATTATAGAAGGCTTGGAAGGAACTTGGCAGATTACTGCTGCTCAGTTTAGGCTGTTTGATCTAATAAGCAAAGAACTAGAACCACACATGGACAAAACTAAACAATGATTTAGAGTGCTTAAGGAACCTTTCCATTATTTAGCAAACATGACTGACCCCAAATACAAAGGTTATGGGATGAATCCAGAATAGGAGGAAATGGCTGAAATGTGTCTAGTGGAATGAAATCCTGAGCTGCTACTTTGTCTTCTAGCATTTACAATTAAATGATCAGATTTCTACCCAAAATATATGCCTGCCAAGCAGGATGTTATAGTTTGTTGCATCGAAGTGCTGGAAAAATGTAGAAATGAAATTATCAAAGACAGAACAGTTGAATTCAGAATTCTTTCAATGTTTAAAAGATGTGCACTCTGTTCCAACAAATTCCTGCATCAACCAAGTGTATTTTCAGCATATCTAAATTGGTCTTGTTGAAACTGAGTGACAGGCAAGGTGTTGAAAAGCAAACACTGTAAAATTTGGGAAAGTGTATTATTAACTAGTGGCAGACACAAAAGAGTGTCAGGTAACACTTGTTAATAAACTGAGGACTCCATTTATGTTGTATTGTGTTCATATTACAGAAAATCAAGCTTATTATTTTGGAAAATGTCTGCTTTTCTTAGTGTGAGGGATAAATAAGTTTACAAAGTTAATCATGCAACATATGCTGTGTGTTTCACTTCATAAGATCTTCATTTCTGCGGGAAAGGGAGATGTCAGTATCTTTCTCCACGCTCTACCACACTGAAAAAAACTGGGTTCTAATGGGCTGAAAAAAAACACTACAAACCTGGATGAAGACTAGAGAACTGCCACACTGCCAAAAAGAATAATTAACAACCATTTGCTAAATGATGCATTTTCTTTTCAGCTCCAAGTTACTTGTTGTGACAAAAACAAGCGAAAAATAGCCTCTTCCTTTCTCTAACAGCAGCATTTGCAGAAAAAAGCTACTAACAAAAGAACAGCCTATAGTTCCAAGTTAACATCCTGCCAGTTGTCTTTTTCATTGCTCTTGACAAAACAAAAACAAACAATTTGATGCACACAACACAGTGAGTAAAATTAAATTTAGAATTTGACAGATCTTAATGTATTTAATAGAGATTATTAGCATAATTAATTAATTCATTTCATTAAGAAATGTATAGACATCATCCACCAAGTCCCCTCCTGTGGTTACAACAGGAACATACAATACTGTCATAGTCTACAACCTTGACATGATTGTGTGTCAAAATGTCATGTTCCTTACTGATTAACTTCTAGGATTTAATAAGAAAGGAAATAGTAGTTCTGTAGGAAAGTCTGAGATTCAAGCAAAAGTTAAAATAAAAAAAATCCATTTTCAAACTTATTTGATCTTAGGAATCCCACTATTATCGACTATGTTGAAACTGCAAGAGTTGAAAATATATTGTTCAATTTCAAAAATTTCCACACATAAAAGACAGCATGAATTACAAGTTCCTGAGAAAGCTTATAACGTTTTCTCCTAGTTAAATTACTTCATTACCCAAGGCGTAAAACAGGCTAATAGAACAGATATGTACATAGCACGGTTTTGTTCAAAGACATCTGCATTAAACAAAATCAGAAAATCCACTATTTTCAAATTCAAGTTTAAAAACCTATATTCAATACTTACTACCAAGTATAGCATTTACAACTAATGAGTTTTCCCCTAACTACACTCAGTAAGTGTTTGCACTTCGCACATCAACTCAAATTTTAGTCTTAAATGTTGCTATTATGAGGTTAATCACTATGCATTTATACAGAGCTTAATAAAGCACTGTACAGACATTAACAAATGTGGACAGATTTTCACAGAGACAGCAAAAGTCATTTCCTTGTCCCCAGATTTCCAGTTCCTGCTTCAAAGCATAAAGGCAACAGAACTTTTCAAAGAAGTGGTCTGAAGAATTATTTAACATTGGCAAAACAATATATTTTTTCCTTAACCTTGTTCTCAGAAGCGGCTAAACCACTTTTGCTAAAAACTTGCAAAAATTCCAACCAGAGGCAGAGACCTAGCATGGAAAATTTCAAACCAAATGGTTAGAGCTTGGCAAAGTTCTATAACAACTGAAACTAGGAGCTTATAATGAAAAACATCAGACAACCTTAGCTTTAAGCATTGTCACCAGCTCCACATGCGCAATAAAAATATATTACATACACAGACACACACACAGCTGAGAGTGTATGATGGTTGTCTATGAATTAGAGGGGGGAGTTTTCAGGTCATGGAAGGGTCTGGTTGTATAGTACAAGGGGTCAGGAAGGTTGGGATAGGGATTTGGGGAGCCTGTTTAGGGAAGGTTTGGAATGGAAAAAAGGATGGAGAATTAGGCCACGAGTTGGGGGTTTGCTATCTGAGGGTGGAGAGTCCCTGGGTGCTTTGATAAGCTGGGAGTTTCTCATGAATGAGAAATATCTGACAATCTATGGAATATGGGCTTGTTGGGAGAAGATTCAAACGGTGGGGTTAGCAAAGGGATATGAAAAATGTGAAGGAGGACCCTAGGCACACCATAACAGGTTCCCAAGGGCTCCACCCCCCACTTGAAATTGTGTTGCAGAGGGAAAGCCTCATCTGGGGAAGAGGACAACAAGATCATCAGGACAGTATCCTCCTGTTCCTCCTCCTCCTCCTCATGCTACTGTATTTGCATATCTTGAGGAGGCTCTTCCTCTTCTCTGGGGGTCCTGGATCTCCTTAATCTCTTCTCTCACAAGGTGAGTACAGAGGGCTGTAGTCTCAGAGGTCTTCCAGGCCCCAATCATAATGCCTCAGTGCAGGGATGTATGGTGCTGGGAGTAGTGGGAGTAGCAGATGGGAGTAGTGAAGGTACTTTCTCACATGGAAATAGTGAGATATCCTGGAGACTCCCAAGGTTCTATTTTGGCTCAATCCATGGTCCAGGACGGGTGACAGCCATAGTCCTCCTCTGACTAAGGATTCAGAGGCCAGATCTAAAGGGGGAGCTTTCCGTACCAGAAGAGACAGCAATAACCTATCTCTACTGGTTGACAATACTGGCAAGGGGCTGGCTTGACTCCTGCTGGAGGACAGGCACCGAGAAGGATACCACAGGGAGATCAGCACTAGGTGAGGGGGTCTGGAAAGCAGTGGTGACTCCAGTACTGGGAGCACCAACAGGTAGTCCAGAGGTGAGAAACAAACTGGAGTCAACAGAGGTGTTTATGTAACCTGACACACTGAGCTAGAGTGCACCACATCCAGTAATACTAATGTGGTAGATTTCGGTGCCAAAGTATCAGTCCCATACCAGATGCTGTCCTTCAAGGAAGTCCTGGTCTGGTCCTTCCTGGTACTAGATGGTCCCGCTTGGGAGCACAAAGCTCCCAATGACTTGAAATGGGATGTGGACTTCTGCCTCTTCTTAGAGGACTGAGACAAGGAACCTCCCTTCTTGTCCTTCTCTGCTCTCCTGAGTGTCTCAGAGCTGGAGGCGGGTCGTGGAACCACCTGGGACCAAAATAATTGCCACTTCTACTTTCTTCAGGGTGACATACTAGGGATATTCCCAGTTAGAGGTTGTTCCAACCATCATAGTTTCCTCCATGAGGAACTTTCAAAACTAAAACTTGCTGAACTGCTTAGTTCTGCTCACAAAACATCTGCAGATACTGAACCTGGAAGGGATGTAGGTTTCCCCCAGGAACTATAAACAGTCATTGGGGAAGTCCGTAACTGGGAAGTGTTTATAGCAACTAATGCAGTTTTTAAGCCAGGGATCCTAGGCATACTCACCCGCAACCACTGGAAGGCCAATGTGTGAATAGGGAAAGGAAGGCATGTACAGGAACAGCTCCCTGCCCCAGAGGGGGTTCCAAAAATAAGAAACCAAACCCCTAAAGTTAACTCCTCCTAACTAACTATACTATAAAACTAGCAAATTATGAAAGCTTTTAAAAACTATTTTCAGAGAGAAGCTGAAGTAGTCAGCACAAACACAAAAGCTCCAGTTCTAGAACAATGAGCAGTAAAAACGAACTAAGATGGAGGTGATCCAGCAGCCTCCTTTATTCCCTCAATGCGCAGCATGAGGCAAGTAAGGGCAATGAGCAAACCAGATAGACGTTGCTAGGAAAAAATCTCCAGTCCTAGTCGTATGCGCAATTTGAAATGCACTACACACAGAGACAATCACTCAAAGAAGAAATGAAAATTAGTGGGGCTTATTTTCAGAAGTACTGATCACCTAACAGCTCTATTTTTCCACAATTGAAGTTTTGGGTTCTCAGTACCTTTAAAAATTAAGCCCAACATCAGGAAAATAATGCAATAGAGAGTAGAAATCTGGAAAATAAAGGTTTTGAGAAAGACTAGTTATGTTTACAGGCAGCAAATTAAATAGGAGTTGCCATAAAAAGTACAATTTGTGGGTGCTGCATACTCAGAACTGTGCAGTGTTGTTATACCCTTGTCAGTCCCAGGATATTAGAGAGACAAGGTGGGTGAAGTAATATCTTTTATTCAACCAACTTTTGTTGGTGAGAGCTAGAAAGCTTGTCTCTCTCACCAACAGAAGTTGGTCCTACTCAGAAGCACATCACAAAGTATCCAGATAATAATCTCTCTATATTTATGTACAAACCTGTAATCCTTCACGTAATTCTGGATATCTCATTATCAAATAGGAACACATACTGTAGGGACTTCAGAGAAAAGCATAAAAAATTATCAGGGGGCTGGAAGAGGCAGACTTACAGGGAAAAGAGTAAAAGATAGCATGTCAGCACGATTATACGGTTTTTGAATGAATACAATGTAAATCCATCCAGACTATTGCTAAACTGCATAAAATCAGGGTTGATATTTTGGACTTCTAACCAAAATGCTTTAGGGAGCCAGCTGATCCAGTTCAGATGCTCTGATATAGCTGCTTGTTCGCTCACTTATGAGTTACACAAGTTAAATAGGGCCCTTAACAGGAAAGCAATGTTCTCTCCAGAAATGATCATTTTTAGGGGATGGAAGGGAAGGGAAGTTTGAGAAAATTAAATGTGTTTAACTTTCATCTGTGCCAAAAAGTACATTCTCGCGAACTAGTGATCTTATTCCATTCATAACAATATTGGTTATTTCTCTGAAAACCCAGAACTCAAAGTATAATGTAGACCCTCATTCATTTCTAACTTTTAAATCTTTTCAAAATAATTGCTTGTTTGCATGGAACAATATATATATAATATAAATTATGCTAATATTAGAATCTCTTCTATATCAACAACACAACTAAAATGATCCCTGACAGTGCAATAAGCAGGTGGACACTTAAGCCCATACTGAATCCCTCTGACTTCCATGCTGGTAATGGTGTAAAAGTCCACCCACTAAGATCCCTTTGCAAGATTAGGACTTCTGCTACTTGCATACTGATGTACTCCTAGCATAAGTTACATATGCACTAAATATCTTCTCATGAAAGAGGTCTGCCTGTTAGAGGATTCTGGAAAGAAAATTATGTCAAAGAATGTCTAATGGTGGAGAAATTCCTTTCACCCCAGCAACTGAAGGCAGACCAGATCCTGGCACTAAGTCTAGGTTCAGGACCACGCAAGGAAGAACTCTGCAAAATGATAGTATCTTTAAGCTTCGCAATCTAACTATATACAAGTTAGTATTCTTTAATTCAAAAGATTTGCAACTGATACTTGACAAGAAATTCAAGGATTTCTCTGAAATAGGAATGTTGAGAACAAAATTAATCAAGGAGCCAAAGCACATGAAGAGACAAAATTCTTTAATTGCCTATACATCAGTGCTAGGAATCTGGGTAACCAACAAGAGGAACTGGAATTGCACATTTATGAGCATAAATTTTGATCTAGATTACTGAAACCTGGTGGGATGATTTCCATGACTGGAATGTTACAATCAATGGTTATAACTGCTTTAGGAAATATCAAGTGGGCAAAAGGGGAGCGGGAGTGGCACTCTATGTCACATATGGCATTACCTATTTCTGAGCCACTGATAACTCAGAAGAAAATTATCTTGAATACTTCTGGAACAATGTCCAAAAAGCAAAAAACACAAGATGGGGTATTATTCGTTGGTGTCTGCTACAGACCACTGAATCATACTAGGGAACAGGATGACCAGCTTCTTATGCACTTATCCATAATATGTAGGAAATAAAAGCTGTGTGATCATGGGGAATTTCAATTTGAGTGACGTATGCTGGAGGTCTCATGCTGCTAGTACTAAAACATTCTTAGAATTCCTAAACATTATAGATGACAACTTCCTAACTCAAAAAGTGTTGCATCCAACATGGGGGAATTCTATATTAGTCATCTTGACAGATAAAGAGGCAATCATCACAGAGGCACTAAAAACTAATGGTAACTTAGGTACAAGTAATCATGACTTCTTCACGTTTACAATGTGCAAAAAGAATAAAAGCCAGACCAGTGATAAATATACTGGATGCTTTAAAAACGACTAATTTCACTAAGCTGAAAACAATTATGAGAAATCAGCTGGGAGGAAGAATTTAATCAGAAGATTCTGGTTAGTTCTCTGAAAACATCTGCTCAATATTCACAGCAGTGAAAAAAGCTAACTGAATGTTACGAACCATTAAGAAAGGGATAGATAATAAGACGGGAAAATATCATAATGGCACTACATAAATCCATGGTGCACCCAACACCTTGAATATTGTTTGTAGTTCTGGTTGCCCCATCTCTAAAAAGATATATTAGAATTGGAAAAACATACAAAAACAAACAAAAATGAGTAGGGGTTTGGAACAGCTTTCACATGAGGAGGGATTAAAAAGACTGGGAATGTTCATTTTAGAAAGGAGATGACTAAGGGGGAATATGATAGAGGACTATAAAGTCATGAATGATGTGGAGAAAGTGAAAGTGTTACTTACCCCTTCACATAGCACAAGAAATAGGGGTCACCCAATGAAATTAACAGGCAGGAGGTTTAAAACAAACATCAGTAAATACTTCTTCATGCAATACACGGTCAACCTGTGGAACTCATTGCCACGGGGCATTATGAAGTCCAAAAGTATTACTGGGTTCAAAAAAGAATTAGATAAGATCATGGAGGATAGGTCCATCAATAGCTATCGGCCAAGATGGTCAGGGATAGAACCTCATGCTCTCGGTATCCCTAAATCCCTGACTGCCAGAAGCTGGGACTGGATGGGAGGAGATGGATCACTTGATAACTGCCCTATTCTGTTTATTCCTCTGAAGCATCTTGGTCTGGACACTGTAGGAAGACTGGATACTGGGCTAGATGGTCCATTGGTCTAAGCCAATATGGCCATTCTTATGTCCTTGAGAATGATAATTGGCAGTTGTTGAAGAATACTTTACTGAATACCTCAAAAACCACATTACCAACAGTTGAGGAAGAAGGCTGCACTGGCCAAAAAACTGACCTGGTTCACAGGGGAAGTGAAGGCAGCTATAAAAAAATAAAACAATAATATGTAAAAAATGGAAGAATGGAGAAGTTGACAGCAGTGAATATAAATCAGAGGCTAGAAATTGTGGTAAATTGATAAGGGAAGCAAAGGGACATAAGGAGAAATCTATGGTCAGCAGAGGTAAGGACAATAAGGAGGGTTTTTTTAAGATATTAGAAACAAAAAGAATCCTAACAATGGTACTAGTCCATTACTAGATGGAAATGTTACAATTATTGATAATAATGCAGAAAAGACAGTGGTAATTACCTGGGTAATTATAGGCCTGTCTGACATTGATCATGAGCAACATAATAGAATGACTGATATGGGACTCTATTAATAAAGAACTAAAGGAGGGTAATAAAATTAATGACACTCAATATGGGTTTATGAAAAATAGATTCTGTCAGACTAACGTCATGGTTTTTTTGATGAGATTATAAATTTAGCTGATAAAGATAATAGTGTTGATGTAAAACACTTAAACTTCTGTAATGTATTCAAATTGGTACAAGACAACATTTTTCTTAAAAAACTAGAAAGACTAAAATCAACATGGCATACGCTAAATGCATTAAAAGCTAGCTAACTGATTGGTCTCAAAACATAATTGTAAATGGGGAATAATCATTAAGCAGCTGTGTTTCTAGTAGGGTCTGCAAGGATCGGTACTTTGCCTTATTCTATTTAACATTTTTATCAATGAGCTGGAAGACAACATAACATTATCACTGATAAAGTTTGCAGATAACTAAGGCCCTACCAAATTCATGGTCCATTTTGGTCAATTTCACGGTCATATTTTTAAAATAATAAATTTCATGATTTCAGCTATTTAAATCTGAAATTCCACAGTGTTGTAATTGTAGGGGTCCTGACCCAAAAAGGAATTGTGTGTGTGTGTGTGTGGGGGGGGGTTGCAAGGTTATTGAAGGGGAGGGGGTTGTGGTACTGCTACCCTTACTTCTGCACTGCTGCTGGCAGCAGCTCTGCCTTCAGAGCTGGGCAGCTGGAGAGCTGTGGCTGCTGGCCAGAATCCCAGCTCTGAAGGCAGAGCCACTGCCAACAGCAGCATAGAAGTAAGGAAGGCATGGTATGGTATTACCACCTTTACTTCTACGTGGTTGCCTGCAGAACTCAGCCCTCAGTCAGCAGCCGCCACTCTCCGGCTGCCCAGCTCTGAAGGCAGCAGCGCAGAAGTAAGGGTTGCATGGTATGGTATTGCCACTTCTATTTTTGCACTGCTGCTGTCAGGACGCTGCCTTCAGAGCTGGGTGCTTGGCCAACAGCCGCCGCTCTCTGGCCGCCCAGCTCTGAAGGCAGCGCAGACGTAAGGGTGGCAATACCGCGAACCCTCCCCCCCTAAAATATCCTTGCGACTCCCCTGCAACTCCCTTTAGGGTCAGGACCCCCAACTTGAGAAACACTGGTCTCCTCTGTGAAATCTGTATACTATAGGATAAAAGCACACACAAAATAAACAGATTTCACGGGGGAGAGACCAGATTTCATGGTCTGTGACGCATTTTTCATGGTGGTGAATTTGGTATGGCCCTACAGATGACACGAAAAATGGGGGAGAAGGGATAAATAAGGAAGAGGACAGGTCACTGATACAGAATGATCTGGATCACTTGGTAAGCTGGGCCCAAGTAAACAATCTTCAAGATGCGTGGTCCATATATATTCCATTTCTGGTGCCCTACACGCGCAAGACCAGAATCTTTTTGAGTAGCATCATCAATCGGGGCCATGCCCTGCATCCTACACACCCTCCGGCACTCTGTAGCCGAAGGCGTAAAGGGCAGGCTGCCCACGATTAGTCTCCAGTTTCTTCACTAATCCAGTCTAGGAGATTTACTGAATGGCTTCGTTCAGTTTAAATACTAAGGGAAGCACCTGGCAATGTCCAAGGTATGAAGTTTGGCTTCCCCCAAATAGTATTAGGCTTGGGGAACAAGACAGGTAGTTGAATCCTCTGATTAAGATGAAAATCAGAAACCCCTTTAAGGTAAGACGTTCAGGTTAGGCCTCAGAGTCACTTTGTCCTTATGAAATGCTGTGTAGGGAGGTCCTGCCATCACAGCTTGAATTTCCCTTATTGTTCTGGCCAAGGCAAAGGCAGCTAAAAAAGGTGGTCACTATAGACAGGCGGTACAAAGAACAGGATAACAGTGTCTTGAAGGGAGTACCCATCAGACCTACTAAAACAACACCGAGTTCCCCAGGGAAGTGGGGCCTGTGACTGACGGAATGGCATGAACAAGTGCCTTGAGAAATCTAGTTATGGTGGGGTAGGAGAAGACTGTGTGACCTTCCACTGGAGGGTGGTGGCAGAGATAGCCACAAAGCATACTCTATTGAAGCCAAGGGAAAGACCTGAATATTTGACGGTTAGTAGGTAATTGAAGAGATTGACAACCCTAAAGGACTATCCTGGAGTCTCCAGGAATTAAATATTAACCTTTAATTAAGATGTCATGTGATGAAACCTCCAGGAATATATCCAATCAAAACTGGCAATCCTACTGGAGATGGCAGCAAGTGGAGTGTCAAAGGGAATAACTGGCTCTCTACAGCCAAACAGAGAATCTCTTCCATTTAGTAGCATAGGTGAGTCTAGTGGAGTTCTTTCCTGCTGGAAACTAGAATGTTTTGAACTACTAAGGAACAAGATCCATCAATAGTTGTTAGCAAGCCGACATCCATGCAATGAGATGCAGAGCAGCAGGATCCAGCTGCAGGACTTGTCCTTGTGATTGTGTGATCATGTCTGGGAAGGTCAGAAACATGATTGGAGGTCATATTGACAGGTTCATGAGGTCAGAACTGCCTGGGCTATGCTGGAGCTATCAATATTATCTCGGTACCATCACCGCCACACACAGTGAAGAAGAAACTGTAAAAATTACCTCGGCAACAGAGCATCAGAGAGCATGCAGTGTGCAGGCATAGCCCCAATGTGCACTGCTACTCAAAATAATTCCGGTCTTACATGCATGAGGGACATATGCATCAGAAGTGGAATGCATGTGTACAATCACTCAAAGAAGAATTTATGGGTTACTGACACAAGATGTTCTATAACACCAATGTAGCAACTGCTGTGTCTGCTAAAGTGAAGATGTTGATCTTCCAGACAAAAAAAAAAAAAAAAAATTAAGATGGCACACTGAAGTTACAGAAACATTTTGGTTACCCAAATGACTAGTAGAAGGCCAGTGAAATTCATAATTAAAGCTAATTTAAAGAAAACCCAGACACTGGAATGCAAATAAATTCACTGCTGAAGGAACCCAACCTACTTTTAATTCAATCTGGCTATGTAGACTCTCTCCTCAGGCCCTATGCTACCAGCACTCCCAGCTATCTTCGAGACACCACTGACTTCCTGAGGAAACTACAATCCATCGGTGATCTTCCATAAAACACCATCCTAGCCACTATGGATGTAGAAGCCCTCTACACCAACATTCCACACAAAGATGAACTACAAGTCATCAGGAATAGCAGTCCCAATACCATCACAGCAAACCTGGTGGCTGAACTTTGTGACTTTGCCCTCACCCACAACTATTTCAGATTTGGGGACAATTTAACCTTCAAGTCAGCGGGACTGCTATGGGTACCCGCATGGCCCCTCAGTATGCCAACATTTTTATGGCTGACTTAGAACAACGCTTCCTCAGCTCTCGTCCCCTTACGCCCTTACTCTACTTGCGCTACATTGATGACATCTTCATCATCTGGACCCATGGGAAGGAGACCCTTGAGGAATTCCACCAAGATTTCAACTATTTCCACCCTACCATCAACCTCAGCCTAGACCAGTCCACACAAGAGGTCCACTTCCTAGACACTACAGTGCTAATAAGGGATGGTCACATAAACACTATCCTATTCCGGAAATCTACTGACTGCTATACTTACCTACATGCCTACAGCTTTCATCCAGACCACATCACACGATCCATTGTCTACAGCCAAGCTCTAAGATACAACCACTAAAACTGCAATACCTATCTGGTGAAGTGAAGAAACAGATTGACAGAGCCAGAAGGGTACCAAGAAGTCACCTACTACAAGACAGGCCCAACAAAGAAAGTAACAGAACACCACTAGCCATCACCTACAGCCCCCAACTAAAACCTCTCTAGCGCATCATCAAGGATCTACAACCTATCCTGAAGGACGATCCCTCACTCTCACAGACTTTGGGAGACAGGCCAGTCCTCACCTACAGACAGCCCCCCAGCCTGAAACAAATACTCACCAGCAACTACACACCACACAACAAAAACACCAACCCAGGAACCAAACCCTGCTACAAACCCCAGTGCCAGCTCGATCCACATATCTATTCAAGGCACCCCATCATAGGACCTAACCACATCAGCATACCATCCGGGGCTCGTTCACCTGCACATTTACCAATGTGATATATGCCATCAGGAATCATAACATTCAAAAACCAGTAGAACACTTCAGTCTCTCTGGTCACTCAATAATAGACCCCAAAGTGGCAATAACAGAGAGTTGGTGGGATAACTCACATGACTGGAGTACTGTCAGGGATGGATATAAACTGTTCAGGAAGGACAGGCAGGACAGAAAAGGTGGGGGAGTTGCATTGTATGTAAGAGAGGAGTATGACTGCTCAGAGCTCCAGTATGAAACTGCAGAAAAACCTGAGAGTCTCTGGATTAAGTTTAGAAGTGTGAGCAACAAGGGTGATGTCGTGGTGGGAGTCTGCTATAGACCACCAGACCAGGGGGATGAGGTGGACAAGGCTTTCTTCCGACAACTAGCAGAAGTTACTAGATTGCAGGCCCTGGTTCTCATGGGAGACTTCAATCACCCTGATATCTGCTGGGAGAGCAATACAGCGGTGCACAGACAATCCAGGAAGTTTTTGGTAAGTGTAGGGGACAATTTGCTGGTGCAAGTGCTGGAGGAACCACCTAGGGGCAGAGCTCTTCTAGACCTGCTGCTCACAAACCGGGAAGAATTAGTAGGAGAAGCAAAAGTGGATGGGAACCTGGGCAGCAGTGACAATGAGATGGTCAAGTTCAGGATCCTGACACAAGGAAGAAAGGAGAGCAGCAGAATACGGACCCTGGATTTCAGAAAAGCAGACTGACTCCCTCAGGAAACTGATGGGCAGGATCCCCTGGGAGAATAACATGAAGGGGAAAGGAGTCCAGGAGAGCTGGCTGTATTTTAAAGAATCTTTATTGAGGTTGCAGGAAAAAAACATCCCGATGTGTAGAAAGAATAGTAAATATGGCAGGCGACCAGCTTGGCTTAACAGTGAAATCCTTGCTGATCTTAAACGCAAAAAAGAAGCTTACAAGAAGTGCAAGATTGGACAAATGACCAGGGAGGAGTATAAAAATATTGCTCAGGCATGCAGGAGTGAAATCAGGAAGGCCAAATCACACTTGGAGTTGCAGCTAGCAAGAGATGTTAAGAGTAACAAGAAGGGTTTCTTCAGGTATGTTAGCAACAAGAAGAAAGCCAAGGAAAGTGTGGGCCCCTTACTGAATGAGGGAGGGAACCTAGTGACAGAGGATGTGGAAAAAGCTACTGTTCTCAATGCTTTTTTTGCCTCTGTCTTCACAAACAAGGTCAGCTCCCAGACAGCTGCACCGGGAAGCACAGCATGGGGAGGATGTGACCAGCCCTCTGTGGAGAAAGAAGTGGTTCGGGACTATTTAGAAAAACTGGACGAGCACAAGTCCATGGGGTCGGATGCGCTGCATCCGAGGGTGCTAAAGGATTTGGCGGATGTGATTGCAGAGCCATTGGCCATTATCTTTGAAAATTCATGGCGATCGGGGGAGGTCCCGGATGACTGGAAAAAGGCTAATGTAGTGCCCATCTTTAAAAAAGGGAAGGAGGAGGATCTGGGGAACTACAAGCCAGTCAGCCTCACCTCAGTCCCTGGAAAAATCATGGAGCAGGTCCTCAAGGAATCAATTCTGAAGCACTTAGAGGAGAGGAAAGTGATCAGGAACAGTCAGCATGGATTCACCAAGGGCAAGTCATGCCTGACTAACCTAATTGCCTTCTATGAGGAGATAACTGGCTCTGCGGATGAGGGGAAAGCAGTGGATGTGTTATTCCTTGACTTTAGCAAAGCTTTTGATACGGTCTCCCACAGTATTCTTGCCAGCAAGTTAAAGAAGTATGGGCTGGATGAATGGACTATAAGGTGGATAGAAAGCTGGCTAGATCGTCGAGCTCAACGGGTAGTGATCAACGGCTCCATGTCTAGTTGGCAGCCGGTTTCAAGCGGAGTGCCCCAAGGGTCGGTCCTGGGGCCGGTTTTGTTCAATATCTTCATTAATGATCTGGAGGACGGCGTGGACTGCACTCTCAGCAAGTTTGCAGATGACACTAAACTGGGAGGAGTAGTAGATACGCTGGAGGGTAGGGACAGGATACAGAGGGACCTAGACAAATTAGAGGATTGGGCCAAAAGAAACCTGATGAGGTTCAACAAGGACAAGTGCAGAGTCCTGCACTTAGGACGGAAGAATCCCATTCACTGTTACAGACTAGAGACCGAATGGCTAGGAAGCAGTTCTGCAGAAAAGGACCTAGGGGTTACAGTAGACGAGAAGCTGGACATGAGTCAACAGTGTGCCCTTGTTGACAAGAAGGCTAACGGCATTTTGGGCTGTATAAGTAGGGGCATTGCCAGCAGATCGAGGGACGTGATCATTCCCCTCTATTCGACATTGGTGAGGCCTCATCTGGAGTACTGTGTCCAGTTTTGGGCTCCACACTACAAGAAGGATGTGGAAAAATTGGAAAGAGTCCAGAGGAGGGCAACAAAAATGATTAGGGGGCTGGAGCACATGACTTATGAGGAGAGGCTGAGGGAACTGGGATTGTTTAGTCTGCAGAAGAGAAGAATGAGGGGGGATTTGATAGCTGCTTTCAACTACCTGAAAGGGGGTTCCAAAGAGGATGGATCTAGACTGTTCTCAGCGATACCTGATGACAGAACAAGGAGTAATGGTCTCAAGTTGCAGTTGGGGAGGTTTAGGTTGGATATTAGGAAAATCTTTTTCACTAGGAGGGTGGTGAAGCACTGGACTGGGTTACCTAGGGAGGTGGTGGAATCTCCTTCCTTAGAGGTTTTTAAGGTCAGGCTTGACAAAGCCCTGGCTGGGATGATTTAGTTGGGAATTGGTCCTGCTTTGAGCAGGGGGTTGGACTAGATGACCTCCTGAGGTCCCTTCCAACCCTGATATTCTATGATTCTATAATTCTTCAGCAAAAAAACTTCAAAAACAGACTCCAACGTGAAACTGCAGAACTGGAATTAATTTGCAAACTGGATACCATCAGATTAGGCCTGAATAAAGACTGGGAGTGGTTGGGTCGTTACAACACCTAAACTTAATTTCCCCATTACTAATTTCTCCCTACAGTTACTCTCACCTTCTTGTCAACTGTCTGTAATGGGCCACTCTCTTACCACTTCAAAAGTTATTTTTCCTCCCTTGGTATCCTGCTGTTAATTGATTTATCTCATTAGACTGACCTCACACTTAGTCAAGCAACCCCCTACCTGCTCCTGTGTTTTTCACTTCATGCATCTGATGAAGTGGGCTCTAGCCCACAAAAGCTTATGCCCAAATAAATTTGTTAGTCTCTAAGGTGCCACAAGGACTCATTGTTTTTTCAACCCCCACAGTAACTCCAGCCTCCCATCTTCCCTACCTGCAGTACCTACTGCAAGATATCTTATATTCTGATCAAGCATTTTTTTTTAGTCATTAAGAAATCCAAAGCAAGATTACATTTTGTGAGATTGGCTAACATTCAGAAGGGGATAGCTGTAATTTTTTTTTTTACTTTTGCAAGATCTTGAATTGTTATACACCTCTACCCAGATATAACGCTGTCCTCGGGAGCCAAAAAATCTTACTGTGTTATAGGTGAAACCGCGTTATATCCAACTTGCTTTGATCGACCGGAGCACGCAGCCCCGCCTTCCTGGAGCGCTGCTTTACCGCGTTATATCCGAATTCGTGTTATATCGGGTCACGTTATATCGGGGTAGAGGTGTATTTACATAATTTATCTTGACCTATGTGTTAGAGATTATCCCCCATTTTACAGACTAGTATCTGAGACACAGAAAACTTAAGTAACTTGCCTAAAAAAAAAAAAAAACACAGCGATTTTGTCCTTAAAGCTAAAAATAGAATATAAATTACAGAATAAATTTTCTGTCTGTTGAGCACTTTCCAATTGGATGCATCTGGTGAAAAAAAAACTACATTATAACACATTGTAAAATTAACTTTAAACGGTTAGCATTTTCTGTAACCAAAATGTAATTCTTTGTATACTGGATTTTGGGGGGAGGAAGGGGTCCTTGGATTGACAATCTGGGTGACCAGAAGAGTTTTCATCAATAGAACATAAAGGGTACAAGCTATGCTCCTTAAGCTGCTGGAAGGAAATTACAATGAAGCAGGAGATTTCTAGTTCTGCAGTCGGATCCACATGGGCAGATGCTTGTGCCCATAAAGAGACCCAAATATATCAATGGATGAAATAAATTCTGCAATGAGTGAACTGGGGCTAAAGAAGATCCCAGGCCAAATTTTAGGAAGGGTTCTAATTTCACATGGTGGAGGAGGGGAGGAGAGAGAGAAAAGATATTTAGAAAGCTCATCTCACAGAGAGAGGGGAAACAGATGCTCTTTCATTGATAACAGACAGTAAATGGGGCACCAGGTGACATTACTGCACCACTCCAGAAGGAGGAGCTGAAAGTAAAACAAATATGAATATAAACAAGCTTCTATCTTTCCATTAATGTACCTTCACTTTGAATCTAATGGTGAGAGGGTAGCTCATTTTGCATGTCTAGTCTACCCTTGGCTTCTCTGTTGAGGGACAGATGCATTTTCAGTTGTGCTTTATGTATATATTGCAGTTTGTTGAGCACTTGAGATATTTAGAGGTGAAAAGCACTAAAAAGTAAGAATATTTAATAGTACATATATGCCTTCCTCACTTTCCAGTGGCTATCATTTGTAGCAATGGAGGTGATTTCTCTCTTTTTTTTTTTGTTTGTTTGTTTGTTGAGGTGAAGGTATGAGGAGGGCTAGCTGGTGAAGGAGATAGGACATGGGAGTACGCATTACAGCAGGCCAACTGTTCTGAACAGATTTGCCTACTGCTTTGCTGGGATCAATGGGCTTGCACAGGGGTGCTGGAACTAGAAGTGGGGATGCTGTCTTGAAGTAGTTTCCATCATATATAGTGTTTGCAGTTTTGTCCAATGGCTTTCAGCAACCCCTCCCTCCCCCCTATAAAAATTGTTCTAACACTACTGGGCTTGCATGGTTCAGAATCTGTGAAGGATTTTTAATTTATACAGTCCACAAATTTATTTCAGAAAAGAAAAGGAAAAAGAGAAAGAATAGTCATTTTGAGTTTACTGATTTAAACTGATTACTCTGAAAATATGCTCTTCCAAAACAGCATGTATATTTTTGAAAAATTATTTCTTTTAAAATGATAGAGCGTTTAAATGATTTTATAAACATTAGATATTATTATATAGTTGCCCAAAACATAATACTACATATAATTTGCTAAAAATAATGCATCTGCCACTCAGAATGCTTCTGATTTCTCAGTGCTGTTTTTTAAAGTTAGTTTTTCAAGGGTAATCCACCTGACAAAATAAGCTATCTACAATACCACCACACTGGTATTTTTGTGGTTCTGAAACAATGTTCTAGATCTGTATCTAATCAAACGTGTTTTTGCAATTTTGCCATAAATCCTGACTTTTAAGTCACATAGACAGATGCTATGTTCTCTGTAAGACCCAGAGGGAATAGAACTCATTACAAACATCTTAACATTAACCATATCAGCAAAGTTCAGGTGTAAAAACAAAACCTAAACCAGTTTTTCTTTAAAAAAAACAAAAAACTATAAGTCAGCATATCTGATAAGAAGCTTATAAATGGGTTGTCCTCAAAATGTGCATAGAGGACAGTCATGTGAAATAGAGTGATTTTGTACACAGTCGTGTGAAATAGAATTATTCCGTTATTTTTAGTGAGTTTTAAGCAGAATACATTGGACCTGCATGCAAGAATATTTGCAATCAGAACATGACTTTGAAACAAAGCACAGTTAATACGTGAGAATGAAGAGATTTTCTTTCTATGGATGCTAGTAAGAAAATTTACCTACATACAATAGCACCTTAATTACCAATATAATTCAAAATCAAGTCCACTGTTGAGCTGCAATGTTTGTAGGAACAACAATGTGTGGTCTGGGGGTTAAATAGATGGGATTGTTTTCTAAAATAGGATTAATTTTACAGGAATGTGCTCTCTTACACATAATAAAGATGGTTATGACAAAGTCAATATTACCATCCCACTTCAAAACAATAGTATCTTCCCTGCATTTATAAACCATATATATTTTTCTGTAGTTAAGTAGATGATTGTCCAAACATTTGAAGGCTCTTAGTGTGATGCTATGAAAAAAGTTCTCTTGCAAATTTTTACAGCATCAAACTCCTTATGCAATTTTCAGGCTTAGCCAGACAGACTTATACCTAAGAATATTGGAATGAAACTGAAAACTTAACTTAAATGATGTTACGACAACATTAACTGCTTAGCTATCCAATAGTACAGAGATCTTCTTTTCTGTCAATTCACTTCAAGGAATATTAGCACACAATGCAGCTCAGAAAGCAGGATTCTTTGAAAATGTCCCTTTTCTGCTGGCATACACAAAAAGAGCAGGCAAGTATAGCAGAGAAAAATGCCAATTCCTGAAAAAAAAATATTAATAAATTTGTAAGCATCCAGAGCATAACAGGGTTATAAGGAACAGCCAGCATGGATTTGTCAAGAACAAATTATGCCAAACCAACATAATTTCCTTCTTTGACAGGGTCACTGACCTAGTGGACAGGGAGAAAGCAGTAGATATCTTTATTTTAGTAAGACTTTTGACAGAATCCCACATGACATTCTCATAAGCAAAGTAGGGAAATGTGGTCAAGATGAAATTTCTATAAGGTGAGTGCACAACTGGTTAAAAGAACATGGACCAAGAGTAGTTATCATTGGTTTGTTTTCAAACTGGGAGGACATATCTAGTGGAGTCCTGTAGGGATCAATCCTGGATCTGGTAATATTCAATATTTTAATTAATGACTTGGATAATGGAGCAAGGACTATGCTTGTAAAATTTGCAGATGACACCAAGCTAGGAGCAGTTGCAAGCACTTGGAGGACAGGATTAGATTTCAAAACAATCTTGATCAATTGGAGAATTGGTCTGAAATCAACAAGATGAAATTCAGTAAAGACAAGTGCAAAGTATTTCACTTAGGAAAAATCAAATGAACAGCTACAAAATGAGGAATAACTGGCAAGGTGGTGGTACTGCTGAAAAGGACATGGGGGTTACAGTGAATCACAAAGTGAAGTAAATGGGATGAAATTCAATAAGGACAAATGCAAAGGAAGGAACAAATCAGTTGCACACATACAAAATGGGAAATGACTGCCTAGGAAGGAGTACTTGGAAAGGGATCCAATTCTGAGCATCACAATTTGAGAAAGATGTGGACAAACTGGAAAGAGTCCATAGGAGAGCAACAGAAAAGATAAAAGGTTTAGAAAACCTGACCTATGAGGAAAGGTAAAAAAATTGGGCATGTTTTGTCTTCAGAATAGAAGACTCAGGGGGGACCTGATAACAGTCTTCGGATATGTTAAGGACTGTGATCAATTGTTCTCCAGGTCCACTGGAAGTAACATAAGTAACGGGCTTAAGCTGCAGGAAGGGATATTTAGGTTACATAAAGGGGAAACTTGCTAACTATAAAGATAGTTAAGCTCTCAAAGGAGGTTGTGAAATTGCCATCATAGGAGGTTTTGAAAAACAGGCTGGACAAACACCTGCCAGGGATGGTCTAGGTTTACTCAGTCGTGCCTTGGTCCTGGGGGCTGGACTTGATGTCTTGTTGAGGTCCCTTCCAGCCCTACATTACGTGCATATGCGCTTTCACTACATTCTGTACAAGAATGCAACTAAAAACCGTGACTGACTCTCACCTTGGCCTACCAGTCTCAAGAGTGTCCTGTTTAACATTTTGCTGAAATAATTTTGTATACTACATCAAAAAAATAAGTTATATGTTTATCAAGAGTGAGGGTTACTTCCTTTTTTTTTTTTTTTTAAGTTTCATAATTTCTACATGGTTCTGATGACTCGTTTTGCATCATTTAACCTTAAAATAATCAATTCCAGAGACAAAATATTTTCACTATGAAAAAGGAAAAACTGACAAAATGACCTTAGAAATTAGCACTGGCAAAATAAAAGCAAAAAATGAACAAGTGACTATAATCTCAAGTAATGAATGAAGTCTTATGAACAAAAATATTTTCTTAGTATTGGCGAAAACACCCATGAAGCTATGTAGAAAGCACTGCTGACAGTGTAATTTTCCCATAGGCTATCACTGATTCAGATAACATACAAACAATAGAAACTTTTTCAAAACCAAAAATGAATAGAATCCTTGGACGCCAGATTTTTTTTTTTAAATTACAAGTTTAATTTTACTTTCATCTGTTGCCCCCAAACTAAATATCAAATAATGTATTGTTGCACACGATCATAGTGTGCATGTCTGCATATAAGACACTAATTTACAATATGTTCAAAATAAACTACATAAACTTGTATGAAAAGTCAACTACACTATTTTTCTTCAATGAAACTCATGATCCTTTGGCACAAGAAGTAGTCTCTAGAGACAGCAAGTATCTCACTGTGGATCTCTAACCTGCATTTACTATACAGTAAAATATCCAAGCACTAGTTTATATATGCTTTAAATGGTGATAACTGTGATGAAGCAATTGGGCTGTCCAAAAATCAGTCGCACACTTTCACTATCCAAAAGTTCTACAAGGTTCAGGGCAAGTCAAGGACCATTTAATAGGTTTCAATTGAATACATATATGTTATCAGTTAAATCTGACTCAGTAAATAAGGGCACATCATATTCCAACTGACTTCCAAAGGCCTAACTGGGACCACATTCATGCCCTAAAGTATTAGCATTTTTTCCAGAACAGACTAAATATTAGTATTGCCTACTGAAACCAAAAACTTACCCTGTAAATTATAATATTGCACAGAATCTACAGTGTCAAGGAGTGAAGTAAAATATGAGTTTGTGTACTTTCAAAAGGGAGTTACTGCTCATTATGAACCAACATTTGATGCAATATTGTTACAGCTTATAATAATTTAGAATCTCATCATCTCTTACTATGTCAACTATAATAGGACTTACACAGTTTATTCAGCCACCTCTTTCAATGTTCAATCAACAACTTTTCACAAACTACTGTATTTTTTAAATATTATTGTAGAAACACTGTTTCCCAGGCAACAAGCCAACACAGTACATAACAAGTGTCTACTGAGGCAGTTTCAATAAGGCACCCAGACAAACTACAAAATACACTGGAACTCACTCTGTTCTCTTTGATTCATATCTACGTGGGAAATCAAATGTTAATCTGAGTCATACACATGCAAGTCAAAGGAATAATAGAACCCTCTACTGATTAGTTAAAGATGAGCCAAAAAGGTGAAGGGACTTGCCCGATGCCATACAATGGCAAAGATATGATTAGAACTCAGGATATCCTGAGTTCCAATCCTGTGTTCATTCATCCTGACTACACAGCCTTAAAACACCTTTTCTGTGCAAGGTTAAAAGATGCAGTGATGCAAAACACCTGTGCCCTGTTTACATTAGGGCTTCCACCTTTGGTAGCACTGGTAGAGGTGCATCGGTTCAAAGAAATGCTTACACATTTTCCCAGTAAAGATGGACTCGTGTATGACAGTCTGCAAAAGTGAACAATCCTTTCCTATGAAATGACTCCCAACGTTGGCCTCTAAATCAAGGCATTGGTGGTATAGAGAGAATGGGTAGCATCAGAAACCTAATCTCCTGCAAGTCTTTCTAAATCTTTTAGAATACATCTTCACTGTAGTTAGACCTGGCTAGCATAACACTGCTGGAGTATTCCCAAATGCAAGGTGGGGCAAACTGACATTCCCTATGCCAGATACATTTAACTGTTTCCACAGAGGTGCTGTACTAAGCCATGTGCTGGGATAGCCCATGATTTTTAGCAGTATATAAAACTGGGCTGCTACATGAATTAATTAATACGGTGCTCTCTCTCACCTATTATTGAGCTCCTATCTGTAGCAGTGACATGAGAACAATACATTATGTAAATAACTTCCAAGGGGAATTTATGTTATTAATGCAGATAATTCTGACAGCAAAAGCATTTGGCAGCAAGAACTTTTAATGAGAATGTCATTAAGGAATTCAGTCTGAAAACCACAAAATGATTTGTAGCACACCTGACTTTTCTGCTTCTCCATTGCTTTCCCATTCACTAAGATAAAAATGTAATTTTGGGTACATTTCCTCAAATCATGGGTCTTAGTGTTATTACACCACCAGTTTACCAGAAGGCTGGTGTCAACTCCTGACAAACTGGCAGCATAGGAGGAGGATTTCTTGGATGGCATCTCTGTTCAAATGCTGTGGAAACATAGCAGAAATGGAGCAGGCAAACATGGGGTTAAAATGCAGTGCAGAAGAAGGGACAAGAGTTGGACAAGAAAAAACAGCCCATATGGAATTATGGGATAGGACTGGAAGACTAACAGCCATGGAAGGCACACACTTCTTTTTTTAAAACTAGAATTGGCATTTGGGAGCCATGTCTGGTTATATTCTCCAAGTATAATCAAGGAGCCTATCAGAATTTGTGCAATGTCCTCAAATCTTTCCGATTCCATGGCAATGCAAAGATCATTTGGTTAAATGAATCTTCGCACACTGGGGAATTCCGGTTGGCCATTTGTGTAAATATTAAACATCAAGGATGACTGCATGGAACCTTGAGACAATCCATTTTGTTGAGTACTCCATCAACTTTTCGGATCAAGTAAGACACAAGTGTGTTCCTTCCCCCTGAAAGGCCGCGAGGCCAAGCACAAACTCCAGATATCAGGAGATGGTAAAATCCTTAACCACTATGAACATCCAGTGTACCCTGGGGTCACATAAGATCAAACACTGACAATCAAAGAGCACATCAAGAAGCTGGAAAAGAAAGTGAACACCAGGAATTGTGTACTCAAGAAACTGGCCAACACAAAAAGGGGAGCTGATCCCAAAACACTCAGAAACCTGTCTCATCCTGTGTTACTCAGCTGCCCCAATATGGTGAAGCTCAAGCTGTGCACACAAAATCGATACTGAACTTAATCAGTCATGCAGGATCATCAGATGGATCTTGAAACCGATTCTCATGCTGTTGCTCTACCATCTCACAGGGACTGCACCATCATCAGTGAGGCAGGATGCCTTCAGAAAAAAGGCGAGACAAAAACAGGTGCATGATCCAAGACACACACCCCATGGACACATTCCACCACCCAAGAAATGGAAGTCCAGAAAGACCTTCGCCTCTGAAAATACCTATCCCCAAAATACCATTGGCAAAGGCTACAGAGTAAAAAAATGGCAGGAAATGCCAAAGATATTGGAGAACCTGATTTTTTCATAACAATGCTCTTCCAGCATTGACTCTGAATGAAAACACCAGTGTACTCTAAATCGAATATTTGGGTGGCAAAGGCTGGTGACAATATGATCAAGTGGAAGCTGAGGAATAACCCAGATGTGAATGTGGGGAGCTTAAGCAAACATTTGAACACTGATGCAGTACCCTCAGTCAATACTATACCCTATACTCCCAAGAAACTATTAGAGGCAAGTGATAAAACCAGATCTTGTCTACAGTTTTGGAGCAATAAACCATAATGATGACAAACACCCATGCTCAATTAGCCTACCTTCTCACTGCAAAGTAGGCTGGTTGCCAACCTGGACTGAAATGAAACCTGAGTTCAAGCCTATACCCTCAGGACTAGAGGTTTTTCAGTGTGCATAGAAGGGAGATTAGGACAACACTTGGGCTACAGGTTAGGACAACTACGGACTAATTCAGCACTGAAGACATACCCTACAGGCTCTCAATCTTTTAATTAAAAAATGCTACATTTCTTTCAAAGGACTCCAAGTTTCACTGAAACAATTTGCAACTACTGAGTCCACTTTGGGGACAGACCTCCTAAATTTGTATTATTATTATTACAGAAACGTTTACAGATTAGACATGCAGGTAGGCAAGATAAATTCACTATAGGATGCCTAACAGAAACTGCTGAGTAGGGAAGAGAGGAGAGGAGGAAAAGACAGTTACCTTTTCCGTAACTGGTATTCTTCGAGATGTGTTGCTCATGTCCATTCAATGTTAGGTATGTGCTTGCCACATGCACCAGTGCTGGAAGTTTTTCCCTCAGTGGTATCTGTAGGGGACCGGCTCTGGTGCCCCCTGGAGTGGCGCGCATATGCCGCAGTATAAGGGGCGCGGCTGACCCACCCTCACCCCTTGTTCATTCTTGCCAGGAACTTCGACAGTGGGGAAGGAGGAAGGGTCATGGAATGGACATGAGCAACACATCTCGAAGAACACCAGTTATGGAAAAGGTAACTGACTTTTCTTCTTCGAGTGCTTGCTCATGTCCATTCTGTTAGGTGATTTCCAAGCAGTACCAACAGAGGTGGGTAGGAGTTCATGGACATGTAGCTTGTAACACAGCTCTGCCAAACCCAGCGTCATCTCTGGCCTGCTGGGTGATGGTGTAGTGTGCTGTGAACCAAAGACCATGTTGTGGCGCTGTAAAAGTCCTGGATGGGGACATGCACCAGGAAGGCCTCCGAGGACACTTGCGCTGTCATTGAGTGGTCCCTCACCAGAGGCGGCAATTGGACCTGCGCCAGCTCATAACAGGTCTGGATGCAGGAGGTAATCCAGTTGGAGATCCTTTGAGAGGACAACGGAAGGCCCTTCATCCTGTCCACTGTTGCGATGAAGAGCTGCGTCAACCTGCGAAAGGGCTTGGTACGCTCTAGGTTAAATGCCAAGGCACGGCAAACATCCAGCTGCCTCTCCTGATTGATCTTGTGCGGCTTAGGACAGAACACTGGGAGGAAGATGTCCTGGTTGATATGGAAGGAAGACACCACCTTCAGCAGGAAGGCCGGATGGAGTCGCAACTGTACCTTGCCTTTGTAGAAGACCTCATAAGGTGGTTCCGAGGTCAGGGTTTTAATCGCCGACACTCGTCTAGCCAACGTTACTGCCACAAGGAAGGCAACTTTCCAAGATAGGTGGGAAAGGGAACAAGAGCCCAAGGGTTCAAATGGCGGACCCGTAAGTCTGGAGAGAACCAGATTGAGGTCCAATTGTGGGACAGGATCCCTAACAGGAGAGAAGAGCCTTTCACGAACCTGATGCACACCTCGTGCGAGAATACTGATCTACCCTGGATCGGCGGATGAAAAGCCGAGATGGCAGCTAGATGAACCTTGATAGAAGAGAGGGCCAGGCCCTGATTCTTCAGGAGGAGCAGGTTGTGATGGTGCACCCCATAAGGCTTTATGAAAATATGCTTATGAATGTATATATGACATAACTGAAATGTTTTATGTTACATATGCCATGTAACATATCTCTGTAAAGGTTATGACCTACTGAATCTATTCATCCTATTTGCATGCATGTATCATTTTTGAATGCAAAGTTATGAATATTGGCTGTGTACTTGCTTGATTTTTTTAAGTAAAGCATTTGGTCAGCTTCTTGAGACAGGAATGTGCAAATTAAGTGCCCAAACAAGAAACACTTAACGAACAATGGATCTTGGAAGGCTCCAATCTACATAAGAAGTCTTCCTGGAGACATTCAAGATAGCATGTGGGCAATCGCTGCTGCCTGTAAAAACTGAGTCATGCATGAACATGTGACTTGCCCATGTGACTCCAAAACACCATCTTGGAGCTGGACTTTGCATAGGAGAGAGGAGGGGGTCTCTACCCACAAGAGAAAGTCTATTTAAGCCCGTGGGAGACCCCTTCATTTTGTCTTCAGCTGGCTCAAGATATAGCCTCTCCACCCCCCCGAGGATACCTGAAAGAAACTGGAACAAAGGACAGTGACTACAGGGGGGGTGAGTGATTGCTGGACCCAGACTAGAAGGAGACTAGTCTGTAAAAGGAAGCTTACTGGAACACTTCTGAGGGTGAGGTTTTATCTGTATTCAGTTTTCTCACTATATTAGGCATAGGCTTGCGTGTTTTATTTTATTTTGCTTGGTAATTCACTTCGTTCTGTCTGCTATTACTTGGAACCACTTAAATCCTACTTTCTGTATTTAATAAAATCACTTTTCACTTATTAATTAACCCAGAGTATGTATTAATACCGGGGAGAGGAGGGGCAAAAGCTGTACATCTCTCTCTATCAGTGTTATAGAGGGCGAACAATTTATGAGTTTACCCTGTATAAGCTTTATACAGGGTAAAACAGATTTATTTGGGGTTTGGACCCCATTGGGAGTTGGGCATCTGAGTGTTACAGACAGGAACACTTCTTAAGCTGCTTTCAATTAAGCTTGCAGTTCGTGGGACGTGGTTCAGACCTGGGTCTGTGTTTGTGGCCGGCAAGCGTGTCTGGCACAGCCAGGCAGGGCTCTGGAGTGCCAAGCTGGCAGGGAAAGCAGGGGCAGAAGTAGTCTTGGCGCATCAGCTGGCAGCCCCAAGGGGATTTCTGTGATCCAACCCGTCACAGTGGCGTAGTCGAGCAGGATCTGTGCACAGCTGATTGCTTTGAGATACTGGTAGTGATTTTAAGTGAGTTTTGGGTGTGGTGGCTGAAGAACAGACAAAGTGGTTACTGGTTTGTTATCTTCTGTTTGCTTATTTCGGGGAAGGGAAGAGAGGCATCTGGACCACTTCTGAGTGGAGTGACCACTCATGGTGAAAAAAGCAGGACTTGCTGAGGTGATCTGCCAGAGTGTTCCTGATGCCTGGAAGGTGATAGGCCTCCAGGTGGATCGCATGCTGGATGCAGAAATCCCATAGGCGGAGTGCCTCTTGACAGAGGGCCGATGAGCATGCTCCCCCTGGCCTATTGATGTAAAACACTACGGCCATGTTGTCCATCAGCACTCGAACCACTCAGCCAGATAACCGCCCTGAGTTCTTTGACATTTATATGCAACGTCAACTCCTCTGTGGGCCACGTACCTTGTGTCCGCATCGCACCGAGGTGCGCTCCCCAGCCAAGGGCTGAAGCATCCGATATCAGCGACACCGAAGGACGCAGGCTGTCGAACGGGACTTCATCGAAGACTGTTCTGGAGTCGGTCCACCACTGCAACGTGGTGAGTACCTCTGGTGGGATGGTGATGACCTTATCCAGGTGATCCCTGGACGGGGCATAAACCATAGCCAGCCACTGCTGGAGGGGTCGCATCCGGAGCCTTGCATGGCGGACGATGTACATGCACGCCACCATGTGGCCCAGCAACTATAGGCAGATCCTGGCCATCATGAGAGGAAACGCAGAGACTCCGGCGATGAGTTCCCTCATCATCTGGAAGCTGTCGTGCGGTAGAAACGCGTTTGCCCTAGTGGAGTCGAGGACTGCCTCAATAAACGCTATTCTTTTTACAGGGACTAATGTTGATTTTTTTTCTCATTTATCAATAGGCCCAGTCTCCTGCACATGGTCAGCAGCATCGCGACAGCGTCCTAGACCTGGGATGACCCTTGACCAGCCAGTCGTCAAGGTACAGGTACATCAGGATACTCCGACGACTGAGGTAAGCCGCCACCACCGACATGCATTTTGTAAGCACCCTCGGTGCCATTGCCAGGCCGAAGGGGAGCACCGTGAACTGGTAGTGCACGGATCCCACCGTGAAGTGGAGGAAGCGTCTGTGTCCTTGAAAGATCACTATATGAAAGTACGCGTCCTTCAAGTTGAGGGCGGCATACTAGTCTCCCAGATCCAGGGAGACGGATGATGGAGGCCAGGGAGATCATGCAAAACCTCAACTTCTTGAGATACTTCTTGAGGTCTTGCAGGTCCAGGATGGGCCTTAAGCCCCCTTTGGCCGTCGGGATCAGAAAGTAATGCGAGTAGAACCCCTTGCCCCTGATGTCTAGGCAAGAGAACCCCTTGCCCCCGTCTGTACCAGGCATTGCTCCTCCTGATGCAGTAGACTCTCGTGATAGGGATCCCCGAAGGAGGACGGCGAGGGAGGCTGGGATGGGGGTAGAAACAAATTGGAGGGTATAGCCTTGCGCCACAGTATTGAGGACCCAACCGTTATAGACACCCAGGTCGGGAGAATAAAGAAAGGTGGTTGGAGAACCAGGGGGGAGGAGGGAGGCAGGATCCAGGACAGTGGCTGGAATGTCGCCCTCAGGCGCACCCTCAAAATGCCTGCTTCGACCCGTGCTGGGAGCGGGTACAGCCAGCCTGTGCTGAGGTACAGGGCTGCTGGCTCTGATGGCATTTGTAGCCCTTGACCTTCTTCTGGAAGGGCTCTTGTGTAGGCTGGCTACGCTGCTGGTGGGGAGGCTGCAGCGAGTCCTTCAGCCTGTGTAGCTTATCGTCTGTTTTCTCCACAAACAGAGCTTGGCCATTGAAGGGGAGGTCCTGGATGGACTGTTGGACCTCCACAAAAAGCCCAAGGACTGCAGCCACGCTGCCCTCCTCATTGTTATGGCTGAAGCCATGGTCCGCATCGCAGAATCAACCGCATCCGAGGCTGCCTGCAGTGCACCCTCACCACTCCCTGCCCCTCTTCCAGGATGGCCTGGAACTCTTTTCGGGGTCCCCCAGGAAGGAATCAACAAATTTGGCCATGGATTGCCAAATATTAAAATCATAGCGGCCCAATAGGGCCTGATGATTTGCCACCCTCAGCTGTAGGCTTGATGACGAACAAACCTTTCTCCCAAGAAGGTCCAGTTTCTTCGCCCATTTATTTTTGGCAGTAGCCCCTGGTTGTCCCTGCCTTTCCCGCTCGTTTACTGCAAACACCATTAACGAGTTCGGGGCAGGGTGGGTATAGAGATATTCATGCCCTCTTGTGGGCACACAGTACTTGCACTCCACATGCTTGGAAATTGGGGGTAACAATGAGGGGGTCTGCCAGAGGGCCTTGGTAATCTTTGCCACCCCTTCACGCACTGGCAGCGCGACTCTAGCTGGGACTGTCAAGTTGAGGACATTGAAGAGGATTCTGAGGGCTCCTCTAGCTCCTCAGTTTCGAGGCTACCCTCCTCAAAAGCTCCTGATGAGCTTTGGCACCATCACGGGGGACTATAGGCAGGGGCCCGATGATCTCCTCATCCCTTGATGAGGCTGACACCTGTTGCCCCTGCATCGTCACCACCTCTGTGACCTGCTCGGCAGGGCCTTCTTCCCCCATCTGTTACATCTGGGGAGGTTCCAGGCACGGTGGCCTCCATCTCAGGCAGGCAGAAGACTGTGACCAAAGGCTTGTCGGAGCTTCTCAACACCAATGTATGCCCTTGGGATGACTGCAGGAACCCCCAAGGTTTCCAAGGGTGCCACGGCACAGGTCATTGGCCCTGGGGCCACGATAATACTGGCGGTGCCGCAGGGAGGACCAGTCCTGTCAGCGGATGACCTTGACCTGCCTGCAGGGGTTCTTGGTCTGACTCTGAGCCCTGAGCTGGAAGGCCATGTTCCAGAGACCAGGATCGTATCAAGACCGACCAGGTGATCCGGTCCCGGCTGTGTCCACCGCCATGCTCCAAAGGGGATCTGTAAATGGGCGATGATCCACCGCGTTGAGATCCCAGTGACTGGCATTTGGCAGATCTGTGACAGTACCCCGGCAATCTACGCTGAATGCTTCCTGACCGGTGCCAAATAGTAGAGCGGGAGCGAGAGCGCAACCGACACTGGTGCAGCAACCTATGTCTGTAGGCCGGTGACCAGTACCGAGAGTCCCGGCAGAGGCTTTCGCAGGATCAGTGTCGTACTGAAGGGGAGCGGCTATGCTGCTCCTGATACTGGGGTCACGTGTGCCATAGTAGGTCTATGCCATACTACTGATGCGTCGAGCCCACAGATCGATGGCCGAAATCCGGAGACCAGTGCCTAGGACCCTGACTATTAGGCAGCCCTATGTCCAAGGGGTGGTGGCTCTGAGCAGGCAAGCACCGGTGGGACATTCTCTGAGGTGGTGAGTGGAGCCGCACTGATGGGGACAGAGGGGGTGGTCCAAGGGCAGGCTTACCCCTTGATTTGGGAGCTGCCATTGCCGGTGTGGGAAGCAGCAGGAGGGACAAGATATCCTGCACCGCCTGCAGGGCCTTTGGGGTTGACGGCATCTCCAGGTGCCGGACTCCCGTGCTGCTGTCCGGGGTGGTGGGCACATCCAGGGATGGGCTAACCTGCTCAACCGAAGCTGGGGCCCAACTTCCACTTGGAGGTGATGAGCCGTCCTTCATAGGTCTAGGCTCGCCTCCTCCCCTCTCCTTGCCCTTGCGAGCAGGAGACCGACCTCTCCCGGTCTTCCTCTTCTCACTGGCCAGTGCTGTGGAGGTGGATTTTCACCTGTCCAACGACGGTACCAGTGGGGCGCTCTGCACTGAAGCCGCGGTGCTGTGCCCGGAATCTGACCGCGGCTGCTCTGGTGCCGGTGTCAGCGCCGACTCCATAAGGAATGCTTTAAGTCGGATACCCCGTTCTTTCTTAGTGCGAGGCTTAAAGCTCTTGTAGGTGCGACACCTGTCACTAATATGCAACTCCCCTAAGAACCTTTAACAACTGGTGTGGGGCATCGGCTTTTTACACTGGTTACAGTTCTTAAACCTTGGGGAGCGGGGCATGTCCTATCCCGAGGCTAAGTCCTGTCTGGGACACTATAACTAACAACATACTAAGGGAACGAATACTAACTGATATAACTATTTACAACAGAAAGTTCGCAACAAACAGTTCTGGAGAAGGAAAGGTTTGCTGAAGCAAAGGAACATTCCAGCACCATCACTGGCGGTAAGAAGTAACTGGGGGGAGAGGGGGTGCGACTGCAGCACCCATTATACCGCAGCATATGTGTGCCACTCCACAGGGCACCAGAGCCGGTCCCCTACTGAGGGAAAAACTTCCGTCACATGCACTGGTGCATGTGGCGAGCACACCCCCCTAATATGGAACGGACATGAGCAAGCACTCGAAGAAGTATCTTGTCTGGCAGCTCTTTTCAACTATCAAGAGAAGCTCACCAATTTATTATTATACTATTATAAGAGCCAGGGAACTGGCCAGAATCTCTTTGTTTATGGGAATGTACACTAGACTACGGAAAGTATACTAGTGTAAAATGCTAGGAAATATCAGAATCAGCATCCTCTTCTGCAGTAATAGCAATGTACCTCCCTTGGTGACTGAGTCAAGGGGTTGGGATGTCTTTCCCCGCTTTCTCTCCCCATCTCCCCGCCCTCCTCCCCACCCTCCGGCTTAGTGGGCTATGACAGAGTGCTGTGAGACCACTTCCAACGTTCTGAGTGATCTACACATTTCGGCCACACAAATTCAAAAATGTGGTTTTACGTGCTCTGATACCTTAACCATCAGAAGCAGAGTAGAAAGACCAAATTTTCAAGAGAATGACTGGGCTATTGCTACTTGATGCCAAAAATTATTCATGTTGCAGCTTGCCAATCAAGAATCAAAATCTTCCACTCATCAGTACTGAATGTTGAAGTGGGTAATGCCAAGTAATTTCATAATCTGAAACTGATGTATCATCTTAAATTTTTAACTCCCATCCTTACCAGAAATATTATGTCTTACAATTAATACTATTATGGGCAAAATTTGCCCTTAAACACAGTTACAAAACTCCCATTCATGTCCATGGGAGTTGCACAAACATCTGAGGGCTGCATTTGTCTCTAAAAGAATACTACATCCAGGCTACCTGCATTTATTAAATATCTTATGGCATTTTTTGTAAGAGTATAAGAGGAAAGATGCCCTGCAGTTCAGGCACTGGAATGAGACTCAGGAAATTTGGGACATTGAAGCCTTGAATATCTCTCAGTTCCACCATGCCTTAGTTCCCTATATGTAAAATGTATATAACACTTCCTTATTTCACAAAGGTATAGTAAGGATAGATTCACTTATATTGTGAGGAATGCAGACGTGTGTTGAGGTGGGGACCACCAGAATTTAAATAAATAAATAAATCTATAAATGAACCAAAAAAACCCCCTACAAGACGTGTGTTGATTTAAATATACTGGCCAACTTTCAGTTCTACTAATGACACTTTGAGCAATAAACACTTCAAAATATACTTTAAGCTTTACTGTGTCTCCATTTCAGTGCACATGACAGTACTGCTAGGTGAGACAAGGTTTGTGAAACCATACAGAATCAGGTATCTGGCAAGCTTTGGCCCGAATGACCAGTCCCCTGAAACGTCAATATTTTACATGCTTCCCATGCCCTCCTAGCCAAACTAGACATTGTGTCAACAACAATGTCAATATTTTAGCCACACATTCAAATTTTTCAGCTACATACAAGCTATTAGATTTTTACTTTGTAAAAAAGTTGCCTTTAGACTTGGAGCTCTGTCTCATTTGAGAAATCAGTGTCTATCTCGATATGTTACTTATCTAGAATGTAATAGGAGGATAATACTCAGACCTATCGTCTTAATATAGTTTTCCTTCTTAAAAAACGGTAAGAAAAAATCAATTTTATATCCTGACCTACAGAAAAAGTAGTGATACAGTCTTATTTTAGGTTTCCTCACATGTTATTCTGGATGTTTACACAAAGGTGATATCTCAGAAACAATTTGTGCTCATTTTCAGAGTAAGGTGCTGATAAACTTTAGCCTTTTCTTCTTACATAACAGCCTCATGGATAATATTCTTATGAAATTCAAGTTTGCATTGAATTTCTATCATAATCCTTTATATTTTTAAAAAAAAGATATAAGCAGAATTTACAGTTTGTGTTCAGCGCAATAGAAACTGTGACCCCCCTCCCCCCCAAATTTATGAAGTATTTGAAAGAGTAAAGTAATTAAGTTGAACCAACAGAAGGTTAAATATGATTTCAAATTAGAATACAATTCTGGTTTGCACAAACTGTATACTAAGATTTTTTGCCCATTAAAAGGCCTAATTTAAAACAGTAAATCATATTCCTTTTTTTTAGAACAGTGAAATGGACCTACTCTGCTCTCCATCTCACACAGAGGCCTTAAATGTCTAAAAAAAATATTTGGAGCTACTTTCAAATTGTATTTACACAGCCCTAAAGCCAGAACGTCTGCATTTTGCTGAAATCTGAAATAAAATCAGAGGCTTAAGAATGGGAAAATATATTGTTTTAATACGAAATATTCTCTGTTCTAGTGGGTTGAACACTGGCTGGCTTTAAGGAAAACACTGGGTTTCATCATCCGCTTACTCAAACTGGAGTAAATCAAGAATAATTCCCCTAAAGTCAATGGTGTTACCCTGGTTGCACAGGAGAACTGGTCCAAATGAAAGGGGAAAAAAATCAGGTTCATTATCTTTAAGAAATCAAAATATTGGATTATTACAACTCAATTCAGCACAGTTAGTTAATTCACACTCCTTTCGCTGCATCAAATCAACATTTTAGGTAACTAAATTTGAGATGATGATGTTACTTGCTGCTGGAAAGACAGATTTTTTTGTATATAGATTTGAAAACCCACAACTGTACCTTGTCATCCCTAAAATCTAATTAAGGCTACAACAGCATGTTGCTTTCGTAACAACCAGTCAAGGAAAATATTGTCCACAACAGGTAATACAAATTATAAATCATGCATACACTATGACTACTATGTTACCCAAGTCACTATATAATCTTTCCTTTTAAAGCATTATTTTAAACAATACACCGTATTTAAGCAATAAGGCACAATAAGGTGTGCATATGATATAATGACAACACGCCTTGCTGGTTAATAATCCACAGGCATGTCATTATTAGCCCATAATAAAAACACGCTGGAGTTTCTTATCAAGATATAAAATATTAATTCAAAAGGCAATAAATATGAAAAAAATACTTCTAACACGTGTATACGTTCAAACAAAGATACACCTCAGCTATTACTAATCCACAAGGCATATTTTTATCAATCTGGAACACATACCTTAGAGTGTTCTTCCTGGGATTAGAAAAAAATATATAATTTATAAAGAAAACAATATTTCTAAAATGAAGAAATAAACTTCCCTAATTAAGCAAAAGATTTTGTCTAGAGAAAACAGTCTCAAACATTTTAAGAATTGGGCCTTAATCCTGCAAACATTTCAAACACTTATCCACATGTTTAACTTTAAAAAAATGGTGGGAAATCATCTACCTTTTTCATTATTATTTAGAAGCACTTTTGTGAGTTTATAGGGGGCTTTTGGCAAATATGATACAACTAAAAAACACCCAAATGTAATCATACTCCAATAACGACCAGTCAAAATGACCAATTAGCTTATCAGCTTGATTGTTCTCTCCTGCCCATTTTATTACTTAATAGGACAACAAAAATGTGGATTCGTACAACCAACCATCCTCCACCACTGCATCTAACCTTTTAATCCATTTATCCAAGGAGTCGAGAGTTAAGTGATTTTAGTTAAACTCTTGGATATGAGTACTATATTTCTCTCAGTCTACGGCCAAAATCAGTACCATATCTAAATGGCTTTTGACAAAAACAAGACACACAATGTTATATTTGCTTTATTATCGTTCATCTTGGGAATAATTGAAACAATTGGAAAAGTACAGAGGATAATTGACTTCAGTGCTGAGAATTGGCATGCAAACCCACCATTTATCCTTCACCACATGGAACTAAAGTGAAAGTATTCTAGTGGTAGCCAAGATCAAAAAATTAAACACAATACCTTCATTTTCTATATTCAAATCCAATACAATGTGCAGGCTTATACAGCATAGAATTTGTGTGTTTTATTTTTGTGATCAAGAAACATTTATATTATTAGTCACTTTTGCCGGCATAAGTGAAACGATAGTATTTTACTGTTCCTCTCCTCATGATTCAGATGGTAGTGGTCTGATTATCACAGACAGCTAACATTGCTGCTCTCATGACAACCAGCTTGATCAGACTAGTTTTTGGCAAAACAATTGTCATCTTAGATTTTCTTCTTAATCCTTCCAGTGTTTCAAAGGTTATATGAACATTCCAGCCATTTAGATTGGGGAGAGGGGTGTTTGCTGGAGGTGGTTGTTATTTGAGCTGGAAGTGGTTTCCCAGTTCATGTTACTTTTCACAATTCCATTGCCCAGGAAAATAGAAAATTCTAGATTTTATTAACTATTTTTATTACAATATGTTCCAGAAAAGTTTCCTGTTTATACTATACTGCAGCTGACCCCTTTTAGCTGCACCCCAAACCAGATAACCATGAAATTATGAAAACCAGTCATTTTAAATTGTTCCACTGCTGAAAGTGAAATGCTTACAAGAAAAACAGAGAAAAATATCTTCATTTTCCAAGAATTATCTTCAGAAACACTAATTTTAATGGTTTAAACTGCAGCCAAAGAATTGATTTTCAAACAAACAGGTCTTGTTACTCACTACAAATGTGACAACATACTTGAGATATTCAACAGCTTCTTCCATAGAAATTGTTGCTGTTAGAACACTGTCCCCATAAGGAAGATGTCTAAATATGGAAAAAAATATGTACTACCCACTCCACCTCCTGAGCTGTCTTGCCAATTCTACTATTATTTGGGATGAGGAGCTCAAATTTAATACAAGGGTCATGAAACAGATATGAACAGGGCCCAACCACAGATCTTAGAAACATATAAATGCCAGCAAGTCCCTGCAAGGTACATTACTACTGCCAGAATGAAAAAAAACCATTGTGAACTAAGCTTTTCTAGTATGTAGCTATAGCAAACACTCATGAGGTAATGCTGAGAACTAGACAAATCTGGCATTTGAGGAATGTTAAAACAAACAGAGGCCACAAACGGTTTGTAACTCTAGTACCCACTTCTTGACCCATTATTATGATAGTGAGAATATGTTCTTTAATTCATTGCCCAATTCTAAGCTTCCATTGCATCATGTTAGTAAGTGCCTGTTTCCCTTTTCTATGTATTATGATGCAGGTGTTAAAGAAGGCAACATTGTAAAAAAGTCAAAGGAAAGGGTTGTTGATTTGGGTTTTTTGTTTTTTTAAAGGTAGCCCATCTTATATCCTTTGGAGTAGTCTATACAAATACATGTTCTGCCTCTCAGAAACACAAATTTCACTCTACACACACTTTTAACATGGATTTGTGGCAGAGCACACTTCACATTGAGGTACATATTTCTGATCTACAAGCAAACTATGGACACATGAGCAAAAATTTATGGCTCTGGTACCCATTCTAATCCTAAAACACTTTCTCTCAGAATTGGCACATATGTTATACAACACACTTTTTTGATGCGAGGATAGGTTAGCAGTTTTCAACCCGCGGCCCAATCAGAACACAGCTGTGGCCCATGTGACATCCTCAGGGCCATAAAGGTAGTACATATATTGTGTGGATGTGGCCCACATAACACAGAGAACTGCATACACGGCCCACAATGGCAAATAGGTTGAGAACCACTGGGGTAGGTGAATGAGAGTTCTCGCTTAAGATTTTTGTGTGGCTTGTTCTCTTTTTCATATTTTCTTTTTGCTGGTATGAATGGGGGAGATGGCTTGCCCTGAGAAGATTATGGGACAGGTGAACTGCATGTTGGAGTGAGATGGGCAAAAGGGTTTCAAGACACCCGTAAAAAGAATTCTGCAGGGGAAACTAGCTTCAGAGATGGCAGATGGCATATTTCTCTTAGGTTCATTTGGCAAATCCAAAAAGGTGAAATAAGTATCTCATAATCCTTCTGCTCAAGTTTTTGGTTGGGTGACTCCAGATGTGTGGTAAATAAAGGTTACACTCTTCATGAGTGCTGCAGAAAATCATCTAGTTTTGACATACATCACTGAGACTTCGCTGAATGATGATACAGGCCGTTTTAATATTAGTTTTTTCCGCAGTTTCTAGTGATAGCTTAACCTCATGCAAACAGAGTAGGGGAAGAACATTTTTATGCTGCTTGCAATACATGAACTGTGCAGAGACCTTTTTTTAAAATAAAAGACAGTTACCTTTTCTGTAACTGGTGTTCTTTGAGATGTGTTGTTCATGTCCATTCCATATTAGGTGTGTGCTCGCCACATGCATCAGTGCCGGAAGATTTTCTCTCAGCAAAATCTGTAGGGGACCGACTCTGGTGCCCAATGGAGTGGCACCCATATGGCGCAGTATAAGGGGTGCCACCAGCACCCCACACCCTCAGTTCCTTCTTGCCAGAAACTCTGGCAGTGAGGAAGGAGGGCAGGTCATGGAATGGACATGAGCAACACATCTCGAAGAGCACCAGTTACTAAAAAGGTAACTGTCTTTCCTTCTTTGAGTGCTTGCTCAGGTCCACTCCGTATTAGGTGACTCCCAAGCAGTACCATCGGCGGCGGGTAGGAGTTCATGGTTGTATAGCTTGTAACACAGCTCAGTGTCATCTCTGGCCTGCTGAATGAAGGCATAATGCGCCGTGAACGTGTGAACAGAGGATCACGTCACAGCTCTACAGATGTCCTGGATAGAGATGTGCACCAGGAAGGCCACCAAGGACCCCTGAGCTCTAGTCGAGCGGGCTCTGACAATCGGCAACAGCAGGACCCCCACCAGGTCATAATAGGTCCTTATGCAAGAGGTGATCCAATTGGAAATCCTCTGCAAGGACTCAGAAGGCCCTTCATCCTATCCGCTGTAGCAATGAAGAGCGGAGTCGATTTACAGAAAAGGCTTGGTATGTTCTAGGTAAAAAGCCAAAGCCCTTTGGACGTCCAGTGCATGAAGATGCCTCTCTTTGTTGATCTTGCACGGTTTAGGGCAAAATACTGTCAGGTTCATGAGTATGCCGAACCAGTTCTGGCGAGGCCACGCCAGGGTGATCATGATAACCTGCTCCCTGTCTCTCTCAATCTTTGCTAAGACCTTGCTGATGAGTGGAATCGGAGGGAACGTGTACATCAGGCTCCCTGACCACAACAGGAGGAAGGCATCAGAGAGGGAGTCTTTGCCCAGACCTTGTTGAGAACAAAACTGATGACATTTGCCATTTTGCCTGGTGGCAAACAGGTCCACTTGGGGAGTTCCCCATCTCTGGAAGATCATGCACACTACCTCCAGATGGAGCGACCACTCATGGTGAGAGGAGAAGGCCCTGCTGAGGTGATCCGCTAGCGTGTTCTTGATGCCAGGGAGGTGACAAGCCTCTGGGTGGATCTCATGGTCGATGCAGAAGTTCCTCTTGGCAGAGAGCCAATGAGCGCGCTCCCACTTGCCTGTTGATGTAGAACATCAAGGCTGTGTTGTCCATCAGGAATCTCATGACCTTGCCCAACAGGTGAGGTAGGAAGACCCTGCATGCCAAGCGGACTGCTCTGAGTTCTTTGACGTTTGTGTGTAGTGTCATCTTCTCCGGGGACCACATACCTTGAGTCTGGAGATCTCCGAGGTGCGCATCCCAGCCGAGGTCCGAGGCGTCCAAAACCAACTCGAAGTGAGGGAGGGTGTCGAACAGAACTCCCTCTAGGACCTTCTCATGATTGGTCCACCATCGCAGTAAGGTGAGTGTTGCCAGGGGAATGGTAACCATCTTTTCCAGGGGATCTCTGGACTGGGAATAGACCATTGTCAGCCATTGCTGCAGGGACTGCATCCGCAGCCTGGCATGGCGGACAATGTATGTGCAAGCTGCCATGTGGCCCAGCAGACGCAGGCAAACCCTAGCTGTAGTCACGAGGAACTCGGACACCTCCGCAATAAGGTCTGTCAATGTCCAAAACCTTTCTAGCAGCAGGAATGCTCTTGCGCAGGTCAAGTTGAGCACCACTCCGATTAATTCTATTCTTTGCATTGTCATTCACCAGTAGGCCCAGGGAGTGGCATGTGGCTTGCAGTACCACGACATCCTTTTGGATCTGGAGTGGCCTTTGATCAGCCAGTTGTCAAGGTACAGGTAGATCTGGATACCCTGGCGCGGGAGGTAAGCCGCCATCACCTTTCAGTGCTGTCACCAGGCAAACGGGAGGATCGTAAATTAGTTCTACAAAGTTCGCAAGAACGGAGAACAAAACAATGCTAGCTGAAGCAGCAGACGTTCCAGCACAGTCACTGGCAGCAAGAAGGAACTGAAGGTGGGGGGGGAGCCGGTGGCGCCCTTTATACCGCACCATACGGGTGCCACTCCAGAAGGGGCAGAGCTGGTCCCCTATGGATACCACTGGGGAAAAAACTTCCGGCACCAGTGCATGTGGCGAGCACACACACCTAATATGGAATGGACATGAGCAAGCACTCAAAGAAGAACTGGAGGTTATTTTTGTGCTTATGGAGCAAGTACCAAAATGATGATTCTGGTCTATAGATTACCAGATTATAAAGAAGATCTAACTTGTGAGTTCTCCGAGTTAATATCAGTGCTGCCATTGGAGTTTTTGCAGATTATTACCCTTAGGTATATACCTCTCTCCAACAACTGAAATGAGCAGCTATGTCTCATTCTGGAAGCAATGGATTTATGGGTTTTATTCAGCAAATCAGATAGAGTTTCTTAATGTTGAGGAAGATGAGCAGACCAAATACTCAAATCACCCCAGTTTTGTTGAAATAAGTAATTATTCAGCATTTATACTGTGGTAGCACCTAGAGGCCTCATCCAGGTTGGACCCTATTGTGCAAGGTACTGTACAAACATACAGAAAGTGACAGTCCCCACCCCAAAGAGTTTACCATCTAAAAGACAAGACATAACAGTGGATGAGACAAACAAGGGGTCACGTGGGTGAGAGACGTGGTCATAAAACAAAGTTTGAGGTTCAGGGCATTTTAATCTGCAAAGAGAAATGAAATGAATCTCAAGGTTCTATCTTATCAATATCCTTCTTGTTCAATTTACATCACATGCAAAAAGCTTGCCATATCCTGTTACGGGAAGTGACTGAGAGCCTGGAGTTCCAGTAAAATAGTATTAAATGAGTCTTGGCTGTGGATCAACCTTCTTTCGATTTGTTTATTTAGTTTCTTTCCATAACTGGGATCCATTGCAATTCTGACAGAGGAGGAACTAAAGATCTACCATGGAACATCAATACAGAAATATTGAGACCATGAGGAGCTTAAAACTGAATTGTTTTTTATTACAAATCTGAAAAATGAAGAAAGCCAAGAAACAGACTCCCTCTAACTAGTTTAGGATACATGTCTACCCAGTGAGTTCATCCAAAGCTTTTTGATGTCTGTCAGGTAACTAGCATTATGTGAGTTCACATCAACAGCATGCACATGGAATACTTGCTGTTTTAAATTTGCATGATGTGAACACACAACAGCTTACTGCAAACTGAGGGCATAGCATTCTCCAGGAGTATCCCATGGTCCTTTTCATGGCTGAGCAATATGCATTATGGGATTGTTTTAGCTGTGAATTGTGGGAAGCTAAGTGGGTTCAATTTTTTTTTAAATCCCATGTTTCTGCTGACTCCACACCATACTTCCTCTTCACCTGCCAGGATGCAGAATTTATAATTAGAAAGAGGTATTTTTCCATGAAATGGTTGACTGAGTGGCAGGTTTACAGATATAATTTCAGGGTGGTCTGGAAGGGTCCATGATGCAAGGATCTTTCAGAATTCAGTTCTATTTAAATGAATGGAGAAAGGACTGTTTGTCCCCAGGACCACTGCAGACATTAATAGTGTGGAGGTGGTCCAGTTATTCTGAGAGATCCCACTTATCTTCTGATGCCCTCATTAATGAAGCTATACACAGGCTGCTTGGACAGAAGGAAGGAACATTTTAACTATCATCTGAGTAGCTGCAGAACGGATGACAAGTGTGCATTTGGCCATTTGAGATTGTGCTGCTTATGGAATAGGTTGGAAGCATCAGAAAAAAAGTTTTGGCCATTATAGCTGCATTTGGTATTCTGCACACTATTTGTGAGAACCAGGAAGAAAGCTTTAACAATGGGTGGGAAGCTGAGGTTCAGAGATGTGCCTGACAATTTGAGCAGCCAACAAGGCACCCACAGAAAATGCTAACACCTGCAGAAATATTGTCAAGGTTGCCTGTTGTTCATATTTTGAGTCTCATGCCTGAATATGTGCAGCTGTTAGCCCGTGGAGGAGTCTGTTGGGACAGATACATTGCAAGTACTGAGGTACTGTGTATGGTTGGTGGAAGTGGAGAGTTCCCTAGGTCCTTCGGTAAAACCATATGAATTATTACAGCTTTACTTAAAGGATTTTTTGAATTAACTGCAATAATGTTTCACGATTATAAACAGTTTTTATTATGAAAGAACAAAAAAAACAAAAAAGTTTTAATTGAACCAATGGAAAAATAATGTATTTTCAAATATAGAAACATTTAACTGAACAATTTACTACCTAATCAACTATAAACAAACCTTAATTAAAGCAACAGTAGAATACAAAATGTGTAAACAGAACAAGATGGGGTGTGTGAGGGTGGGTTTAAAGTCCCAGGCAACTATATACCTTTCCAATTATATACCTGTCTCTTTTAGTCTGAGTGGGCTCTGGGGTTAAGTCCTGCAGCTCAAAATTGCTGAAGGGCTCAAAAGTGCTGGGCTCTTGATGCCGAGAAGTTAGTTCTTAAAAGGGAATAGTCGCTCGTAGCACTGCCGGAAGAGTTCCTGCTGATCCCAGTAGCCAATATTGTCCAAGGGCTGAAGGACATGGCTAGGTCACAAATTACAGGACTGCAGGGTCTGCTGGCCTAGCAGGAGTATGTTTTGGAGCAGAGCATTCTGGCTCAGGATAGCATCCATAAGCTGCCTCTGCATCTCCTCTTTCCATGCTCTCCTTGGCAATGGTGATACAGTCATTGGCCACTGCCACACTGTCCCTGGCCACTAGGACAGAGTGCTTGGCCACTGCCACAATCTCCTGTGAGAGCTGCATTTCTTACTCCCTCTGGGTCCTTATATACTCCCTCCACTTCCTAGCCAGTCTGATTTTTCTCTGAGACTCCACCACAAGTTCTGCAAACATCTCATCCGGGTCTTCCTTTTTTACCCCCTACGGCTGGCCTGCCTCTCAACAGTACACAGAGACCCCATCCTTAATGGTTTGACTGATGCAGATGCTGTGGCTGTGGGAGTATAGGGAAAAAGTGACTTATTGTTCATATTCCAAACAGGCAAATATATGCATATTTTAAAAATGATAAGGTACTTTACCTCCTTGCGACTCTTCACAGTCTTCGGGGGAACCTGAGAGCTGCTAAGTGGTCCGAATGTGAGAACAGTGCTAAGTGCATTGGGATTTCTGTCTGTTGTACATGCTGTTCAGAAGGTTGCAGGGGTAGGGTGGGGTGGAATTATGTTTCCGTTTTGGTTTTGCAGTATTGTTTGTACCTTTACCATTTATACCCATATAACCAAACTTCTTTTCCTGTAACCATGTCTCAAACTGCTGAATTCCACACAAATAAATGCATCGGGAGGAGATGCAAGGTAGAGACATCAGCTGCACTATGCTGGAGGCTGCTATTTTGAGATGGCAAAAAGGGGGGAAAAGAGGGGTTTTGCTGGTCAGGACAATTTGAGAAGGGGAAAGAAAAATAGGCAGATGGGCAAATGCCTTCCATGCTGCAGTTCTAAAAACTGTCAGTAGTCGTGGCTTTAGCGTGCCACAGAGGCCAACTGTCCAGGAAGAGCAGCTGTCATTTGTCAAACAAGTACAAAAGGGCCCAACGGATAACATGGGCCAAGCGAGGAAAGAAGAGAGGTGAGGGCTGGATACTTGGAAGGGCTCCTAGCTCACATCCACCTACAACAGCTGTAGCCACCGGAAGCCAGAATGTCAGTATAGCATGATGTTAATTAATTGTAAAGATAGGTACATACATGCTTAAGTTCCCTCCAAGAGATCTGACTCTTCAGTCCTAGCATTGGGTTTCTGGCTCATCTGATGCAGGACAGGAATTGGGAGTCTGTTGCAGCAGGGCAAGACTGGGGCTGGTTTTCCAGCTGCCTGGAGTCAGAGTCCTGACTTCTCTTGGTTCCCAGGGGATTTCTCCTCTCCACCATTCTCCAATAGATCTTGCCAGTCATCCCCAGTGAGGTGGAGAGTGTGAGCAGCAGGCTCCAAATGGTGTCTAGGATGGGTTGTGTTATAATTGTGCCATATCCTATCAGTTCATCGTAAAATGTCCAGGTCACATATCCATTGCCAGATTGTCTCCTTTTCTCTCTTGTATCCATGTACTTTCTCCTGGGCAGCTTGCTTTTTATCTGGTACTGTTCACCATCCCGGGTGTAACCCTTCATGGGCATCTGCTTTGCAATGTTCAAAAAAGATCTTTATTCCAGTGGCTGGCCACGAGAGCTTCCTGAACTGACAATTCTCCCCAGATGGAAACAAAATGTAAGCTCACAGCACAGCCCCAAGCAGCTGCATGAGATATGTTGTGGGGCTTCTGGAGTGTTATCGCGGTTGTTAAGAATGCTAATACAGTGGGATCCAGGATCAAATGGGAAAAATCTAGCTCTAGGCCAGCTTTTAAAGTGGGGGGGCGGGGAAGGCATCATCCTGGAAACTTGATATCACAGCATGGGAGAGCACACAAGTCAAGAGACAGGTCAGTAATGGTCAAGCTTCAAAGCACTGTAGAATAGCCATTTGGAGCATGTAAAAAGCAGTGCTCAGCAATTGCATCCTCATGAACAATATACCAAACTAATTAAATTCAAAGCAAACTTTGTCCACTTTGCAAGAAGACTCCAAGGTTCATGATAAATGAGGAGATAGCGCACAGTGATGGACTGCATAATTTGTACACAAGCGTTTTAAACCAGATTAACTTGATTTGATCTAGTTTAAAACAAAAACAAACAAACAAAAAAACCACAAGCGGACAAATCTTCAGTGTCATCTACCATGGTGTCCTCAAACAAAAACGACACTCTTGCAGGTTTATCCTGGCATGCATAACATGTAAGGCTATGTATACACTATAGCTTACATTGGTATAAGTTATGTCGCTCAGGGCTGTGAATAAGCCACGCCCCCGAGCGACGTAAGTTATACCGACCTAGGCGCCGGTGTGGACAGTGCTATGTCAATGGGAGAGCTTCTCCTGCTGACATAGCTATCACTGCTCCCAGGGGCTGCAGTAATTAAGCCAACGGACAGCTCTCTCCCCTCAGCTCAGAACATCTGCACTAGCAGCACGGCATCAATGCAGATGCACCACTGTAAGCTCTGTAATGTAGCCATAGCCTTAGTCTCTCTTAAAAAGATCCTCTGAAAGCCTGACTACTTCCAAGGCAGTCAAGAAGTTTTCATCTAAAGACTCTTAACTGATCCGGAAAAAATTCTTTATGACATTAAAGAATAAAGTTGTGTCACTTGAAGGACTCAACATATGTATAGAATTCTGTGTTTTTCTTTGGCAATGTTCTAACTAGCAGGTCATCAAGATAAGCATAAATCCTGTTATCCCCACACCATTTGCCTCTAACATAGAAATGAATTTTTGAGTTAAAACAGCTAGTGACATATAAAAGCAAGCTTCTCCGAGATATATCTTTCTGAAACTTTCCTTAATTAAGGCTGATTCTACACACGTATTGGGTATTAACCGTAAATAGTTATATCTTTTTCTTAAAGTTATTTCTATTTTGTGAACCTGTCTTTTCAGAAGCTTTCTTGTCTGCGTTATTTTGTTTCAAATTCACAAAATGATGGAGACATGGAAGAAGACAAAGATCTTTCGCTCCTACATACTGGGGCAGTTTCAAGTGAACTGCAGGTGATAATATTAGCTCCTCAGCTACCAGAAGTACATATCTCAAATATTAAAATACAAAGTGACATAAGGGACATAGGAGGAAGAAGCATAGAGTTCTGTAAGTAGAGGCTTCTGTATAAATGAAAACAATATGCTGTAAGAATTTCTTATAAGTAGATAGCTGACCAGGAAAAAGATTTGGCAAAGGCTGCTTAATACAAACTCAACAGGTCTAAGAAGGGTTTTGTTGCTTTGCAATAGCTATTTCAATCAACAGTAGCTGCTTCACAGTTCATATTTGGTAAAAAAGCCCTTATTAAAAATTCACAAGCCATGCTATTTATAAGTAGTACAAGGATTACAAATCTATTTTTGATTCAAAAAGAAACCAATAAATGGACTAGATTTTCTACCCAATGTGCTTCTTTGAACCATTCACATGGCACACAAGGAGGTAAAATCCTTTCCTCAAGTTGCCTGCTGGCATTGGTGCAAGGGACATGCCAGAGGTGAGAAGGGGCTAGAACACAATACAGCTCAAACCTGTGCTTTGGCCAGGATACAGAATCAGGGAGCCACACACCCTGGATACACCAAAAATGTGCCCCAAAGCTCCCTTTTAGACTTTGTTCCTACCCTTTGTTGGTCTACCTCATACTAATTTTATAGCAAGGTTAAATATTGTTAATTATGGTAAATAAATATTGCATGTCAATAATGCAAGTGCATGGGAATGAAACTCATCGAGGCATTGATTTTCAAAGTCAGCTATAACACTGTATATATTTCACCATAATATGGGCTAGCTATGTGTAAAAGACAGTTACCTTTTCCGTAACTGGTATTCTTCAAAATGTGTTGCTCATGTCTATTCCACAGTAGGTGTGCGTGCTTGCCACGTGCACCGGTGCCAGAAGTTTTTCCCCTAGCAGTACCCATAGGAGGAGAGCGTCCCCCGCGACCCCTGGAGTGGCGCCTGCCTGGCACAGTATGAGGGGAGCTGCACGCTCCCCCCACCCTCAGTTCCTTCTTGCCAGACAACTCCAGCAGCAGGGAAGGAGGGCGGGATGTGGAATAGACATGAGCAACACATCTCAAAGAACATCAGTTACGGAAAAAGTAACTGTCTTTTCTTCTTTGAGTGATTGCTCATGTGTATTTCACAGTAGGTGATTCCAAGCTGTATCTGCTGGAGGTGGGTAGGAGTTCACAAGTTCTCGGGACGGAGTACCGCCCTGCCGAACCCGGCGTCACCCCTGGTTTGGGAGACTATCGCATAGTGCGAGGTGAACGTGTGAACCAAAGACCACGTGGCGGCCCTACAAATGTCCTGAATAGGGACGTGGGCCACAAAGGCAGCCGACGAGGCCTGTGCCCACGTCGAGTGTGCCCTAACAATAGGCAGCAGGGGAACACCCGGCAGCAAATAACAGGAGTGGATACATGAAGTGATCCAGTTGGACAGTCACTGAGTGGAAATTGGCTGGCCTCTCGCGCGCTCAGCTGAGGCAACAAACAGCTGTGAGGACTTTCTGAATGGCTTGGTTCGCTCGAGGTAGAAAAATTCTGGATCGGGGCAGCCGTTGGGGATACACCTTGGTCCGTCGCCCACCTAGCAAAACGAGACCACTTCGCCATGTAAAAGCGGCGAGTGGAGAGCCGTCTACTCTCAAGGAGAACGCGCTGAACTGAAGCTGAGCATGTCCTCTCCTCGCCACCTAGCCACTGAGCAACCACGCCGTGAGGTGAAGAGCTGCCAGGTTGGGGTGGAGGAGACGGCCCCGGTCCTGAGAGAGCAGGTCCAGGCGGAGCGGCAACGGCCACGGTGGAGCCACCGCCAGGCCCAAGAGGGTCCTGTACCAGTGCTGCCTGGGCAACGCCGGGGCAATGAGGAGGATCCTGGCCTTGTCAGTCTTTATTTTCTCTATGATCCTGCAGATCAGCGGGAATGGGGGGGGAAGGCATATAGGAGTTGGCCTGACCAAGGCAGAATAAAAGCATCGGAGATAGCGCCCCTCCCCAGGCCCCCCTGGAGCAGAACCAGGGGCATCGTCGGTTCTGTCGGGTCGCGAATAGGTCCACCTAGGGAGTTCCCCACCTCCAGAAAAGCTGGAAGGCCACTTCCGGGTGTAGGGACCACTCGTGCTGAGAGGAAAAGTCCCTGCTCAAGCGATCTGCCCTCACGTTCCGGGCGCCCGGTAGGTGAAAGGCTTTTAGGTGGATGTCGTGGGCTATACAGAAGTCCCACAGGCTGAGGGCTTCGTGGCAGAGGGCGGAGGATGGGACCCCGCCGTGCTTGTTGATATAGAACATCGAGGCCGTGTTGTCCATGAGAACCCTGACTACCTTGCCCTTCAGGTGCGAGCGGAAGGCCGTACACGCCAGCCGCACCGCCCTGAGTTCCTTGACGTTTATGTGAAAGGTCAGGTCTTGCAGAGACCACAGGCCTTGGGTCTGAAAACTCCCCACATGGGCTCCCCATCCCAGGTCCGATGCATTGGACACCAGCTCCACGGACAGGGCCCCGTCCCTGAACGGGACCCCTCGGATCATGTTGCTCGGTATGGACCACCAGCGTAGGGAGGCGGTCACCGAGTTCGGCATGGTGAGGACGTTGTCCAACCTGTCCATGGCTTGGGAGAACTGCGAGGCCAGCCAGAGTTGTAGGGGCCTCATCCTGAGCCTCGCGTGGCGGACCACATATGTGCACGCTGACATGTGACCTAGCAGCTGTAGGCAGGACCTGGCTGTCGTCACCGGGAACCTTACGATCGAGTCGATGAGCCCTTTCAGGGTCTCGAACCGGTCTGGGGGGAGAGAGGCCCTGGCCGACATTGCATCCAGGAGCGCCCCGATAAACTCTATGCAGTGGACCGGGACGAACGTGGACTTGGTGTTGTTTACCAACAGGCCCAGGGCGGTGCATGTGGACAGGAGGAGCTCCACATGAGCCCTCACCTGAGACTGGGAGGTGCCCTTGACCAGCCAGTCATCCAGATAGGGGAATATCTGGACCCCCCCGGCGCCTGAGGTAGGCCGCTACTACCGACATGCACTTTGAAAAGACCCTGGGGGCAGTGGACAGAGCAAACAGGAGGACCGTGAATTGGTAGTGATTCTGTCCCACCACAAAATGGAGGAAGCGGCTGTGCCCCTCAAATATGTGGATATGGAAGTACGCATCCTGTAGATCGAAGGCTGTGTACCAGTCCCTGGGATCCAGGGAGGGGATGATGGAGGCCAGGGAAACCATGCAAAACTTGAGTTTTACCAAGTACTGGTTCAGACCTTGCAGGTCCAGTATGGGTCTGAGCCCCCCTTTAGCCTTTGGGAGAAGGAAATACTGGGAGTAATACCCCTTGCCCAGGAACTCCTTGGGCACCGCCTCTATCGCCCCTAGTTCCAGGAGCCTCCTGACCTCCTGCTCGAGCAGAGCCTCGTGCAATGGGTCCCCCAAGAGGGATGGGGGCGGGAGGTGGTTGGGTGGGTAGGAGGTAAACAGGAGGGTGTAACCTCGGGAGATGGTGTTGAGGACCCAACGGTCTGAGGTGAGCTGGAGGAGGTCCAGGAGGAACGCACACAATTGATTGGAAAAAGGGAGCTTTATGGGGGTGGATACCTGCCGAAAACTGACGGGGTACCCCCGAGCGTCCCATCAAAACCGCCTTTTACCCACCTGCTTGCCCTTAGAGGACCCAGGCTGTGGGGCAGGCTGGTATTGTCTTTGCGGGCGTTTCTTATAGTCCCTTCTTAGGGGTGGCCTCCTATTTAGGCAGAGAGGCTTGGGCGGGAGCCTGCTGTGGCTTGAACTTGGGTTTTGCCGGAGCAGGGACATAGAGGCCCAGAGGCTGGAGTGTCGTACGGGAGTCTTTCAAGCCGTGTAGCCTTGTGTCCGTTTCCTCCACAAACAGCGCCTTCCCGTCAAAAGGGAGATCCTGCATCAACGACTGCGCTTTGCTGGATAACCCGGAGAGCAGAAGCCAGGACACCTGTCTCATGGACACCGCCGAGGCCATGGACCGTGCGGCCGTGTTGGCTGCATTTGAAGCAGCCTGCAGAGATACCCTTGAGGCGGCTGCCCCTTCCTCCACTAGCGCCTTAATCTCCTTTCAATCGCGCTCCCGGAGGGAGTCCTCGAACTTGGGGAGGAATCCCCAGAGATTAAACTAGTAGAGACCCAGGAGAGCCTGATGGTTGGCTACCCTCAGTTGGAAGCTTGACGACGAATAAATTTTTCTCCCAAAAGCATCCAGCCTCTGAGAGTCTTTGTTCTTTAGGGTCAGGGCTGGCTCCCCCTGTCGCTCCCTGTGGTTGACCGACTCGACCACCAATGAGTTGGGCGCCGGGTGGGTATACAGATATTCGTGCCCCTTAGTGGGTACGAAGTACTTGCGCTCTGCCTTCTTAGAGATGGGAGCCAACAAGGCTGGTGTTTGCCACAGGGCATTTGAAATTTTCGCCACCCCTTCATGGAACAGCAAGGCCACCCTGCCCGGTGCCGAGGGGGACAGCACATTGAACAGGGAGTCTGAGGGCTCTTCCATTTCCTCAGCCTGGAGATGGAGGCTCGCTGCCACCCTTTTTAGTAAGTCTTGATGGGCCCGATAGTCCTCCTGTGGGATGGAGGAGGCGGGGCCGCAATCAGCTCCTCCAGACGGGGTGAGGAGACCAGAGTGGTGCTTTGGGTGTCGGCCGGCACCAGAGGATCCACCACCTGGTCGGACTCCGGGCACGGCACTGAGGCAGTGGGGCCCATCGACTCTTTTCTTGGCGGTCTAGAGATGGAGGCTGATGGTGCTTCTGATGCCCCCGCCACTGAGCGAGCCCCCACCGGGGGCTGCGCTGGAGGCCGTGCCGGAGGCCACGGTGCCCAGTGGTACCACTGGGCCGGCCACGAAGCACGGTGCCATTGCACTTGCTGAGGCACCAGCGGGGCTGGCCGATCAGGCTGGCTAGCCTGGCCTGTAGACGGGCGACTGTGAGTGGAGGTCGGGCTGGTGTACGACACGCTGCTGCCTCCGGACCGGGAGTGGCGACAGTGCCGGGATCTAGGTCGACCACAGGACCGCGATCTTGAGAAGGGAGAACGGCACTGACGGTAGTAGCTGCTCCGCTAGCGATCTCAACGGGCGGGCCCACGACGGCGAGGATCCGGCGATCGACGCCAGGAGCTACAGTGCCTTGGTGGAGACTCTGAACAGGATTCCGAGCAGGAATGGTGTCGATGGTCATGCCGCGACTGACTGCGGTACCGCCTTCAAGGCGAGGACCGTTGGCAATGTCCGCCACGGTCCCATCTGAGCTCGCTCCGTGAAGGCGAGCAGTGCCGGGAGTCCCAATCGGATGGCACCCATCCAGACAGTCTGGCCGGCGTCGAGGGCGATCCACATGGACTGAGCCCTGAATGGTCACTGGGCGGTGAGCAGTGTCGGGAACGTTCCCTCGACCAAGACTGGTACCGAGCCGGCAGTGACTGCGACGATCCCAGCAGCGGCTTGCCTCTGGAGCATGGGGCCGACAACGACGGCGCTTCCAGCACGGGCATGGACATGACGTCCTTAGCTTCCTGCTAAGGACGTCATCCGGACAGGCCTGCTCCAAAGGAGCCAGGCTACTCCACTCCGCATGAGTCGGAGGCCTAGGGCCCGATGGGGACCGAGGATTACCCGATATGGGTCTAATCTCTGTCCCAGACTTCCCTCGGTGCCGTTGCAAAGAGGGAGTCTTTCCAGTCCTCTAAAAGAAGACATTCAAGATTTATAACGGGACTGCTGAAAAATCCATAAGAAAACATACACATACACAGACTGTTTATAACTTATAAAATTGTTCAAGTTTATAAAAGCATAATTTAGTTGCACTTAATTTGCTTTTCCCTGAATTATTAGAAAACATTTCAAACTAATTCATAATCATAGGAATTAGCTTGCCATGTAAATCATTTCAGGATTCCTATACTGCATATATTGCCCTGGTTCAATTTTCATAATCTTATGTTTAGGACAATAGACTACTAGATAAGAAACAAGTTATTCATTTCTCTTCCTCCTCCCATTTACACAGCCTTGAAGATTACAGCTTCTAATTTCTAACCAAGAAGAAACAACAAACCAGCTCCTGAAACATTTAAATAAATTGTTTACACTGCAGTGTACCACTAACAGCCTAGAATAGTTTAGTGTTTAATCCTTAGCTGACAATGCATTACCTACTCTCTGTATATATAAAATATAAAATCCCACATCAAAGTTTAAAGGAACACCATCAACTTGAAATCTAGTCTATTTAAAAAAAAAAAAAAAGAGTAAAAAGAGTTAAAAAGTAATTTCATGGTACTATATAGTATATATACACACTATATACCTTCCTAAGACCACACCATAGTGGTTACAATTTTCCTATTTTGTTTCTTTATCTCCTCCTCTGTGGCTGTGTGAGAGACTCACACAAACAACGAGGGAAATGACTATATAGGCAAAACCATGTAACTGTGTTTTTGACAGCACTGTGTATCCTCCTATACCTCTATCTCTTTCTAAGTTCTCTGAGGTTGTCATGCCTCCTGTCTTTGCTTATCCCAGGATGGAATTTTGCATTTCTCCCACTGACGGACCAGGACCTGGGCTACACTGCCCTGAACATCAACTGTTCTTATCTTGCAGCTTCGACTGGGTTCAGACACCTGTTGTTCATATGTTCAGGTGTTTGTGACCAGTATATAGAGCAGGGGTCGGCAACCTTTCAGAAGTGGTGCGCTGACCCAGAATCCTAAGAGACAATGGTTCTGACACTGTCTCTTACAACTCTGAAGTGAGTCAGTTGATGGTTATCTATCTGCAGCCATCTCCTCCTTCCTGCCTGCATTCCAGAGAAACCCCTATTGAGTTAAACCAATACAGTCATACAAAAACCACCTCAATAACCAGTATTAGCTCCAAATCCATCAGAGTATGTAGAATCAAAGGCAAATGAACTGTAAAAATAGAGAAGGGATAATCGCTCACTTGTAACACTCCTTCTCTGAAGATCCCGTATCACCAGGATTCCTGCTCTTGGGTCTCAGCTCCCTAACACAAGACAGGCTGCAGCTTCCCAAGCTCTTAAAGATCTCTAGCCCTTGGAGGCAGCCCCAATCTGAGACCCACTGCTTATGCTTCAATGACCTTTCCTAGAGCATTCCAGAGCTCCTCCGATTCTAAATGTAACTCTCATTCTGAGCTAGGACAAGATTAGCTGAAAAAAATTAACTACTGGCTTTAAAATTTATGAGTCTATGAAAGATATTAGAAGCAGAACTATAGGTAAATTATCCCTTCTCTCAGCATATCATATTTACTGGACTTTTACCCTGTGAAACTAAAAAGCACAAGGAGTCTCCACAAACCCACATATTTTCCAATCTTTTCCTAATAAAAAACAAAACAAAACAAGCACACAGACTGCATAAGGCAATTTTATACAACAGGGAAGTGCCTACCCACAACAGGAAGATGTGAAGTTGTGGGAAACATTGGAGCAACTGTTAAGAGCCAAAGGGAAATGTGTCCAGAAGGAAAGAGGTACAAGATCATTCCTCCTGGATATGCAGAAAGACATCAGTGGATGAGTGTCGATTGTTGATTCCAATCTGATTTCATGCATCAGCTCACTACTTAGCACACAAAGGATATATGTTATACTTTATTCAACTATTCCCTTCTGCTGCAGACAAAAACAGAGATGCAGTGAGTCACTGCAGTTGTTAGACACAAAACAATGTAGAACAAGCAACGTGATATACCTAGAAAAATATATCTTTCAAAAAATGCCATTAAGACTTTAAAGTTCCTTCTTCCATGAGCAACAATGAATGTTTAAAGCCATTAAGACTTTAAAAGCAGAGACGCAAAGCTGAACTTTAGATACTGGATCAAGCATCTGCCTCAAGGCAACTCCTACCCAATATGTAGGCCAAACTGAAAGGAGTCTCATGTGCAGGCTCCAGGAGATACCACTTCAGTTTGTATCTCCTGAAGTTGGTCCTAAGGGGGTTAGCCTGCCTGCACCTCAAATGGCCAAAAATCTTTGATAACTAGGGAAGTTCCAGACTGTTCTGTGCTGGGGAACAGACTCAAGAGTAAGAATTCAGTCCATATGGTAAATTCAGAGTTTAAAATCATTTTCTTTCAGTTCTTTTAATGCTAGGTGTTATCTGTAGCAACAGTTGTATTGCAATCCTTACTGCAATTTAAATTTGCACTCTCAAAGTCTGAGATATAAACTGCCATAATGGTGCATAAGAACGTGATTAACACTCTCTTCCAATCTGTAGTAAAAATATAGTCTTTACAGTTCAACATGGTTTATAGGCTTGTTTATTTCATTGCCTGATTTGAAGCACAGGATCCCTGCCATTAAAGCAAAAGATTGAATATCAGCATTAGAAAACAACTGTAGAGCTATTGCATAATTCAGAATATCATGTTGGTTCCTTACAGTACTATAATCCTTTATATCATTTCTAAAACAAATATCCTGGCTGCTTTTGGAACCTTGTTTCTAGTGAACACATGCCATAAGTAGTAGGCAACCCATAAAGAAGTGAAGGGACTTTTTCTAGTTTGTACTGTCTATTCATATTTCAAAGTTAAACAAAAGAAAAAAGGAATGCAATAGGAAATAAGATATACCACAATTACACATTAAAATCTCATTAATCTGTACTTTGTTTAAGTGCACACTTTATAATCTGTACAAAAACATTGTTGCTTTTCCTCATCTTTCAGGGAAGGTCTAAAACAGGGGTTCTCAATCTTTTTCTTACTGAGGCCCCCTCAACATGCTATAAAAATTCCACAGCCCACCTGTGCCACAACTGTTTTTCTGCATATCCAGTAGATTGAAAGCCAGGGCCGGCATTAGGGGGCAGCAAGCAGGACAATTGTCCAGAGCCCCATGCCACAGGGGGCCCGCAAAGCTTAGTTGCTCAGGCTTTGGCTTTCTGCCCTGGGCCCCAGCAAGTCTAACACTGGCCCCTCTCTGGCTTATTTTGGAAGACACCCTGAAACCTGCTCACGGCCCCCCAGGGAGCCCCAGACTTCTGGTTGAGAACCGCTCTTCTAAAAGATGTTGTAGTGGTCATAAATGTTTCCGTATATTTACTTAATACACTACATTTAATAGTATATTATGAAATATCCTAAATAATTTAAACCAGCGGTTCTCAAACTTCATTGCACCGTGACCCCCTTCTGACAACAAAAATTACTACACAACCCCATGCATAGGGACCGAAGCCTGAGCTTGCTGCCCGGGGTTGGGGGCCCAAAGCCCAAGCCCCACCACACCAGGGGAAGGGATAGCTCAGTGGTTTGAGCATTGGCCTGCTAAACCTAGGGTTGTGAGTTCAATCCTTGAGGGGGCCACTTAGGGATCTGGGGCAAAAATCTGTCTGGGGATTGGCCCTGCTTTGAGCAGGGGGTTGGACTAGATGACCTCCTGAGGTCCCTTCCAACCCTGATATTCTATGATATGTAACCTGAGCCCTGAAGCTCTTGGGCTTCGGCTTCATCCTCAGGCAGTAAGGCTCGGGCTTCAGCCCCAGGTGGTGGGCTTGGGCTCCAACTTCAGCCCTGGGCCCCAGCAAGTCTAATGCCAGCCCTGGTGACCACATTAAAAGTGGGTCACAGCCCACTTTTGGGTCCCGACCCACAGTTTGAGAATCCCTGATTTAAACTAAACCACAATTGACACAACAAGAGAACAAAGTACATTTTGTGTAGCATTACTTCTTAATTTATGGTTTAAGCCACTTAATCAAGTCTCGAGAAGTGCTAAGCACATGCAACTCCTATTGACATCAATGTACATGGAAGGTGTTCAGTGCCTCTTAAGATATGCCCTCACTAATTTGCAAAATTCAGTGGTTTACAATGGTCTCCCAGTCAGTGTGAATTAGTGAGGTTCTTAAACCAGATTATGAACTCCTTCTGGCAGGGACTTTGCATGTTGTTTTACACACAAACAAAATGTAATGTTGATGGGGCTGTAGAACAGTATCTAGGGCTAAAGATGGACACCTTACAAGTAACTAAGTAATAAATAAAATTACTAATATAGCTATAGAACAGAACAACAGCACCAGAAAACAGACTATTTTTCCAAACATATATTACGTTCTCCACATGTATGTTTGTTTTATATACTACAGTAAAAATAATTTGTTCATAAAGAAGGCCTAGCTCAAATAAATCCAATTAGAAAGTTAATTGCTACTAAATCTTCTTTCTTCTGTCTACAATATCACATCAGCATTCCTCCTAGTGTTGTAATATATTAATGCTTTGCCTTTTAAGGCATTTATTAAACAATGATATCACCTAAATTATTGAACTCGTCTAGAAACACGTGCATTTTTGTACTTGCACATACTTGATCTAACTGCAAATTACAAGTCCATGACTGTAGTATAGTTACACCCACTTATTTTTCCCTACAGTGCACATGTATACCTGCACCTAGATTAAATTTAGCATAAGCACCTATTTCAATGTGTGACTGTCTCATTATGTGAATTCTCATTCATTTCTCAAATTAGTCATGCAGATGCCATGCAATTCAACTGAGTTAGCTCAAGGACAAAAATGAATACCCAGTATAGCATTAGGCATCAAAGCCTCCTTCTTTGATCCCTAACAAATGACACCATCTGGGAGGGTAAGAAGCAGAGTTAAAATCTGCTTATAAATGATAAAAATATGCAGAGATGAGTAAAGCTAACTCGTCCTATCTACACACTCTCCTTTTAAAAGTTCTTTCTACAAGCAAGAACAGGCAGCTGGTTGTCTTGCAACTTTCCTAATATTAAACTGCTTTATATTGCTTCAGTGATCATTTATTTTATTTATTTATACAACAGATGCCAGTCCCACAGATTTAGAGGGTCAAATTTTAACACAAGTCACTCCTGTGGGAGTAACTCCACTGAAGCTAATAACATATTTACACAAGTGTAACAGCAGCATTTGATCAAAGGTACCCAATACAAATGTAAATAAGATTTTTGTTTTTTACGCTGCAAGATAGCCATGTGGTCACATCATTTTTTTAAAGGAAATAAATTGAATATAAATTACACACACACACATGGACATACCAGTCATCATCCAGAATTAAAAAAATAAATCAGCAAAGAGAGTTGAATGAGATTTTCTAATGTTATCATCTACTTAGATTATTCTTTTTCTGCCAACAACTGAAAACAACATGGCGAAGAGCTGTGGAAGCCGAGCTGAAAAACCTGGGGCACAGCTGGGGAACCATTGAAAGACTTGCCAGAAGCAGACAGGAGTGGAGGACTTCATCACTGCCCTAAACGCCAGATGATGATGATGATGATGATAGAAATATTAAAATGTAATTTCATTTTGAAGACATTTTAAAGTGTGCAAAATGCAATATATTCCTTTGCAATGGCATGAAGCTCTCTGACTTTGGTTTATGTGGGTGCAGACTGGATCCTTCTTTTCAAAACTGGAGGCCCTGATTCAGCAAAGCACTTAAGTATGTGCTTAAATCCATCCCTATTCAACAAAGCAGTTGCATGTCCATGAAGCTTAAGCACATGCTTCAGTGATCTGCAGAACTGAGTTCTTACTGGACCAATGTAAATTTCCTATTTTTAAGATTAGCACAGTCTCTCTGTATTATGTTTTATTTTGAAAGCTTTAAAGTTTCATAACACAGAAAAACAAAATATGCATTTGTCATAGTCCGAGCCAAAGGCAAAGCACTCTGGAATTTTGCTAGGCACTGTGTTGATGATCTGCTGATGTTGAGGTGTTGAAATAAAAAGCATTTCCAACTTTACCTTATAAGCAGTCCAAATGAGGGTCTGGAAAACCAGAAAAGAACACTGCAAAATTTTTACTGCTCTTTGAAATAATGAAAAAAGTCAACTCAGATGTAGAATATTGGTGATTTTTATTCTATACCTTGTTTTCAGTTATGTCAAAACAAATAGCTTGCCAAATGGAGAAACTATCATGCTAGTAGTAGTGAGTAACGTTCTTAATAAGTACACAGAATATATTATTCAGGAAGGGAGGTTTTCAAGAGTTTTCCCAATCATTTGCAGGGGGTTCACATTTTATAGTTTCTACATTCAACTACAAACAGTATGTGTGGTTAAATTCCATGCACCACTTCAGGTGGATGTGTGGGGGAGTAAATAAGAAGGGGAAATTTCCCCATTTCCCTTATAAGTAACATGAGAGATTTCAGAAGCATAATTAGGTTAGAATTTGGTCCAATATATCTACTATATAAAATATCCACTTGATAGGACATTTTAGCAGAGGTATGTATCATTCATTCCTCAGAGATTTCATGGCCTTTTTCATGCATTCTTCAGGTCCAGAAAACATATAATTCATTGCACAGATAGAGAAATTCTGCTTTTAACTCAAACCCTTTTGACTTCAACCGGTTTTCACAGAGTGCAAGTCCTGGTTGAATTTGGTCCAATATATCTGCTATATAAATGTACTAAATGTACATTTAAAAAAACAGAGTATACATAAAAGTAGAAACAATTTAAATAAACTTTCCAATCATATTTATACATAGCTCAACACCATAATGACACTGTATAATGTCCAAACCTTTTTCTAGCAGAGACTGGTAAAATCTTTTAAACAAGGAACATACTCAAGGTGGTGACAAAGCTTCAATATTAATGGACTAGGAGATGGATGATGAACTATTGCAAATTAAGATACAAGGTTAAACAAACAAATTTGTGCCAATTAGTAAAACTATGATGGCAACAATAGCTGAAAATGAAGGTTGAATTAGTGTCACCAACTTTCCTAAGTGAGTGGCTCTCCAAATGATCTTGGAATAGTTCCTTTTGCTCAGTAAAGTGTAAACTTATTACACAATTCTTTACATATTGGTCCATCATTTAAAACTAGACTGGGCAAGGCAAAAGGAAAAATATTATTGGTAACACAAGATGACCTAACAGACATTTTCAAACTCAAAGTATTAGGACCCTCTTATGAAACAGCCATAGGTCTTTCCCATCTTTAAATTTCTGTTACTTTGTTTCATAAAATACCAAAAAGAGGAATGAAAAAGACCTGTTAAATCAGCTAATTCATCTCTCGCACAAAGCACAATTATTCACTGCAGTATATATTTTCTGGCCAAGTCATTTAGATTGTCTATAAAACATTGAATGTCAAGCTTAACTCAGATCTTCACATTTCTTTTTGCATAGAAAGAATTAAACCTAGTAAAGTTCTGCAGGTATTACTTTTGGGCACAGTTTAATCAGTTTCAATTATCAGTATATGAAAGACAACATATATAACCAATTTGGGCAGGGTCCCTATTTACATTGTCCATGTGTACTAAAATGCTGTAATATAGCCAAGAAAAAGTTAATTTTAGGTTCTGTACAAAATAAAGTACAAAGATAAGGAAAATATTATGGGCGGAGGGGAAGTGAGGGTATAATTCCTTTCCCACTGACCAACAGTCTAATTCATATTATTTGCTAAAGATATAATATAAAATTGATTTATATTAAGTATATACATAAAACTAGGTTATCATTCATCCCTTACTTCTCTTCAATTTTCCTGTCTATAGTCCTATCCTTTTTATCTTTTATCTCCTTCACACATTGTAGTACAATTTTCTGTTGTGTAGTTACTGACAGTTTTTCCAAGATCAATGCTGCCCTCAAGATAGTTACCAAAACATGTTAAAACAGCATAATCTTATCCTTTCCCTTCAAAGAACTGCCAGTGCTGCTTCTTCACTGCTGACATGTTACACTAGCCCAAGAACTGCAAAAACAATATTGTTCCCAAACCTGAATTTCCTGGATGATGTACCAAAGACGTCATCTTCACGATAGCTCTAACTCTTCAATCCTAATAAGTTTCACATTTTTAATTTACCAAGTTTGGATGGCAATCAGAATTCAGCTGATCTTTAAAGCGGTTTAAACTGTTGTCCTTAATTCAACCTCTGAATAGCTGGTTTTTATAGTTTATTTTGGAAGTTCAAACTTGAAATGGTTTAGCTTAATGGATCGTTTGGAAAAAAAAAAGAACATTTTGTTCAAGCACTACATAGGCTTTCCTCCAGAAAAAGAACATTTGTAGCATGAATATGTGAAAATACCTCAATTATTATTGTATATTTTAATTGAAATCTGTGTATTTAGTAGAGAATTCTAGTGTGCCTTTAAATCTGTTTGTTGACTGTAATAGTTTAACTAAAATTCCAAATATAATTAGAAATCAGATAGCGCCATTATTTTGTCTGTAATATTTATTTACCTAAAAATAAGGAAACTTTTGGTGTGATAAATAGTACAATAGTGTAACAATCTCCATTTCTTGAGACAAAATTAGATATAGTCCTACCGTTTGGCTCAGTAACAGACAACCTTTCCAGTTCAAATTATTCTATTCCCTCTCTTTGTACTGAGGCAAGAGAGTGACTTAAGACAAGGTTTGTTTAGGAATAATTAAGGTATATCCCGTGCAGAGGAAACTATGACAAAGAAGTCCTTGCCATTTGTTCAGACAACAAAAACAAAATTAAAAAGATGAGACCTCCTCCAATGTAATCATCCCAAACTGATGGATGGATATTCAGCGTATTAGTTAAACCTTGTTAAGGAAGAAGCAGCAATCACACACCTAAAGAGTAGGGTTACCATCCCTCCAGGATTGACCTGGAGTCTTCAGGAATTAAAGATTCATCTTAAATTAAAGATTAGGTCATGTGATGAAATCTCCAGGAATACATCCAACCGAAATCGGCAACCCTACTAAAGAGCATTGTAGAAATTCAAAATTCTTCCATAATCATCAACCTCAAAGACACTTGACTGAGGACTCAGGAAGGTTGTATCTCTACATTTTCAATCAACTACCATAATTATCCCAAATTTGTATTGAGCAGGAGGATGGCTTTGTGGTTCCCATTCTTCATTGTTAATTAAATGAAGTCAAATTTCTTCTGATGCTGCATTAGTAGAGTTATCAGCCTGTAATCTGTCAATTCTTTGAAAACTCCTCCTTCAATTGCTTTTGTGAATTTAGTGCCTCTGTAGAATCCCTTGTGCAAAACCTGTGCTGTGTTTTTTGATCAAAGCCATCATCCATCAATGTGTTCAGTGTTCAAGATAAAAGGTCAGGAGAGACACTGATAAGCATATATACAAAGGCATATTTTTAAAAAGAAAATTGGCTGATTTAAGAAGAAAAGTTCAAGTACTTATCTTACAGATGGTCACTAGCGTCCAGGTAGAGATGACATTGTTTCTTTAGAAACAGTTCAAAAACAAAAACCCAAATCCTTTAGAATTTCCAAGCAATTAATGGTTTTTGGAGGAAAAAATACTCTAGTACTACTCAACCTAATATTTATAGTATTTAAAACACTAATATACGTATTCCCCATTTTCTTCAGTACGCTAACATAATATTACACTATGAGAAACATTTTTAACTCAAATGTCTAGGCTTGTATTTCAGTGGATCATACAATACGGATTAGGAAGCTGGACTGCATTTCAGTGATTAGAAGTTACTCAAAGGAACCACTTAAAGAATAGCCATGGGAGAAAGGCAGTGCTCCAAAATAATAAAAAAAACTAAAACCAATGTATTTTTCAAAACGATATGTCTCTCCAAAACATACCTACATCACATCATTTAAAAAAAATGTAGTGTCTTGGTTACTTCTCACAAACAAAATGTATTTTTTCCAAAAACAATATATTTTCTCTTTCAATGAGTAGATGACAATGGGAAATAATATAGTATAAAATCTAAATCAAAGCAATGGAGTAAACAAAAGCAAAAAGTTACAATGTATTGCATTTATGCATCTCCAGGTTTATTATCATGTAACATTAAAGAAGGCCACAGAATGACTTTGCAATATTATTCTTGTATTTTGTGTGTCTGTCACTAAAATTAACTCTGATTAATTTGTGTGTCTGTCTGTGGGTATCTCATTGGCCTATTATGTTAAAAAAAACCTGACAAAAATAACTATAATGAGTTCAAAGAAGAGTGATTGTGCCAAGCCTAGTTTATTTTTCCATTTTATTTATTTCTAAATACTATCAACTGAATTTTCCTTTGTTGAACAACGGTGATATTTAAAAACGGAAACATACCTTTTTTACTCGGGTAAAAAGAACAGAACCCAGTACTATGTTTCGTTATTCTTCATTAATTAAGCAGAAAATTACACAGAAATGCTTCATATTAAATAAAATTTCTTCTAGTAGAACTCTTTAAATATCAACTAACCTTTCATCAAACAATTACCACCACTTAATTTACCAAAGCTGGTGTGTTAAAGTACAATACATATACTCCATTTTTACTTTATTATTATTATTATTATTATTATTAGGTATACATCAAAAGACTAGCCAGAATATAGTGTTTGTTGACTTAAGGCCAAATCTTGGTTTCATGATCAAATTTAAAAAGAAAAGGCATTGCCTATGGAGACAATTCAGAGGACTTCGAGGGGGGGAGGGAGGAACCTTCCCTTCCTCCAATACACAAATAGAAACAGGAGCATCCATACAGCTAGGTCATGGCCACTACAGACGCTCCCTGTGTTACGTAAACCCGATGTACGCAAATCCGAGCTTACGGAAAAAGTTCCGTAAACTAGAAATAGGAGGGCTTTGTTTTGTTTTGGGGGTTTTTTTGGTGTAATAGTTGGAGATACGTTTCCGACTTACGCAAAATCCGAGTTACGGAACGCTTGCATAAGTCAGGGAGCATCTGTATTAAAATATGAGGAGGTGCAACAAACCTGGCCTTCTCTCTTCCCTGTATGTAGGGCTTTGGATGTGTCTGTGTCTATGGCTGTGCATGTGTCTGTGTTTTAAAGTGTTTTAGCAATCCTTGTCTTTTTCTCCTGAAAGCCTGACAGAAGTCTCACTAATTTTCCTCAGTAAAATATAAATATCATTATACTTCATATTATATAAACTTTTTGGATGGACCATAATGTATCCCAATCCTGACTGTGCCCTCTGGGTGCTACAGCAACATTAGATAGTAAAAAGCAGAAATATTTCCATCACTTAAATGCCAACTTAAAGATCAGAAGCCTGAAGATGGCTATAATAACCAAGATACAAGTTAACTTGCCTTTCTCTTTCAATGGACTCCCAAGTATGGTTGTGCAAAAGGTGTTCCAGTAAAAAGCCAATCACTTCTCATTTATCTTAGCCTTCAGAACAGGTAATCTTTTTCAAGCTTAGCTCTTCTCATATGTCATTGTCATATGCCTAACTTTTATTTTCTTTATATACACTTTTGTACTTATACAGCACTTTTCACACACAGATGTTTAAGTTCTTTACAAAACTGAGCAAGCAATTTTCTGTTTTCCAGATGGGAGAAACTTATGCACAAAAAAGTTAAGCATCTCACCAAAGATCACACAGCAAATTAATGGGACAGTTAGGAAAATAACTCAGTTCCCCTGATTTGTAGCCTTTTTGCTCAAGCCTCTATACAAATGCTCGATGTTCTATTCACTATTTCTTTCATTTAACTACTTCATTTAATAGGCTAGTGAAGAGGGGACTATATTATGTCACAATAAAAAGAATTGTATATCAGCTTTTCTTTTAGGTTTTTTTCCAAAACATACAAAAAAAATTATTTCCATGCATAAACACTTTGAAAAGATTAGAGTTGTCATCCACCCTAGTTACATCAACAAATCCTTAAAACTTTCAGAACCCACATTGTCACACTGCAACATCACATTGTGAGACACAAGCTTTCCCTATCAGACAATTTTATAAAAGTGACAAACCCAAATGAGACATTTTCAAGAGTTTTACTGCTACAAAAATCAGGCTACCTTGTAATTCCCAAATTACCAGATCAAGCTACAATGTCTAGTATCTACAGGCAAAACACTTTTCATTCTACCCTAAACAGAATATTTCTAAACCCATAACTACTTACCTAATTAATCCAGCCTATACTTTTTCCATTACTGTCACAGTTCCAGGACTAAATGCACCTCTGACCCCTTGCATAGTTTATGTTTAGAGGTCTCTGGCCTCAAGCCATCACCTCTCTGTGAGCAGAAATTTGCATCCCCCTTCTTCCAGAGCAGGGATTTAGGCTTGTAGTCCCCCTGCAATTCACTGTGACTATCCCAAAAGGTATGACCTCAATATCTAGAACCTGCTATTCTGTTCTCTCCCAAGGCTATGACAGTGGTTACCAGATTTCACAAAGCACAGTACATTTATTTAATACAAAAGCATTACAAAGAAAACATATAATAAAACAATAAACATTCTACCTGGTTGCTAAGCTTACCAAGTGTCGCCCATCTTCCACAGAGAGACACTGGCAGCTTCCAGGTGCTTCAAACCCTTCCAGCAGGGTTTTTGGCCTCTTGGGTTACAATCTCATGTCAGTTTCTGGATCATGAGGGACTCTGAGTCAGTTTGTGATGACCCATTATACCAAACACCCTTTCTTTGTCTCTTAGCCTTTTGAACCCTATCTGAACCCGTATATGCAATTCTCCTAGGGGGTGGTACTGCTTTTGAATTGTTTATCTGTCCAGGAATTTGCAGGGATTCACCAATGATTTTAGCTGTTGGGGGAAACTAGGTAACCTTCCCCCCATGGAGCTAGAATACAATCCCTAGCTCACAAGGATACATATAACATTTAAAAGATACACATGCTTATGAATAATCCCTTTGCCTATAGCATCTGCACCTCTCAATATAACAGACTTCTGAAATTTCCACGCTTCTCTCATCTGTCAGTTATGTCAGTAACAATTCCTGCAATAAATGCAAAGGAAAATGTATTTGCTTGTCACTATTCCACACTTGCTATCTAACCTCTTTTGGCCAAGACTTCCCTGAAATTATATTTTCAGTCCTAGATGTTTCATTCCCAACAAGAATCTTGGATTGTCTAAGGATTTATTTAAAAAGAAAAAGATAAGAGGAGGAAAAAAGGTTGATCACTATGCAGTCACTATGCAGAGTAAGTAGAAAGTCTATGGTTGAATGCATACTCCTCCCTGCCTCAGCCACTCTCCATACCCAGACATTAGTGGAGCAGCTAAGGCAGGGGAGGGAGAAGAGCAGAGTCAGCCAGAGTCAACATAGCCACATCAGGGGCATCAACATTCTCTGAGCAGGGCAATGACGGAACAGCATCAAAACAGAAAAAACAGACAAATGGAAAGCAAAGATGAGAGGGGGGAGAAGAGAGAAATGGGAGAATTTCAGAAAGCAGAAAACAGTGGGAATGTCTACAGAGGGAAGAAAAAAGTGGGAAGAGGAGGAGAAAAGCCCTACATCATTCCCCCCTTCATTATGTCAGATGAAAGAGAAAGAGCCCTATACTCTTCAAAAGGGGAACCTCACGTTATCACCCTAACACACCAATGAAGTCCTCACCCCAAGAAGACAGCTACAAGTAGAGAGAGAAAGTTGAAATAAAGCATTTTGTGAAGGATGGAAGAATGCTGAGCCTCATAAAGGGCTTCCAAAAATTTGGAGAAGTTTTCAGACTTCTGGACATTTATCTAAACTCCAAATATCTTTTGAGGTCCTGAATAAATAAATTATCCATATTAAAATAACCCAAAATCACCAGCAGCACTCATGACCCTCCAGCAGCTGACTACCTATTTAAATAATGGCCAAGACAGACTGCAGAATTGTCCCTAGAAAATTTTCAAATGTTGAGAACTATAAAAATCTGATTTACATGAGAAGTCTTTTTTTCACATGTACTGTGTTTGCAGACTGGACTGTTTTTACTGTATTGTATTCTCATGAATTCAATACAATTTATGCTCAAGCCAAGTAATCATTAGACTAGATTCTTGGATCACACCTATGAAAATGTTTTTCTGGCAGTGAGACTTTTACAAGACACAGAAAATATGTTCTCAGAGAATATCGTCTACTATATTCAAAATCAGTGAGTTATAGTTACACCACTGAAAGATACTTAAATTTGACACAATGCAGAAACAGACCATTGAGACTAAGTGCTCTTGACTATCACCAATGAACCAAGGAAAACATTTTCTTAGTTGTATTAACATGATCTCAAAAGCAGCATGTTACAATGGTGCCGGCTGTAGCTATATTGGTAAAATAAGGAATAGTCAATGGTGGTTCTTAGCCCTGGTGTACACAACAGGGTTAGGTCGAATTTAGCCAAGTTAGGTCAATTTTATAATGAATGCGTCTACACAAGCAACCCCGTTCCGTCGACCTAAAGGGCTCTTAAAATCGACTTCTGTACTCCTCCGCGGTAAGGAGAGCAGCGCTAAAATCAACCTTGCTGGGTCGAATTTGGGGTAATGCGGACACAAATCGACGTTATTGGCCTCCAGGAGCTATCCCAGAGTGCTCCAATGTGACCGCTCTGGACAGCACTTTCAACTCCAATGCACAAGCCAGGTACACAGGAAAAGCTCCAGGAACTTTTGAATTTCATTTCCTGTTTGGTCAGCGTGGCGAGCTCAGCAGCACAGGTGACCATGCAGTCCCCCCAGAATAGCAAACGAGCTACAGCATGGAGCGAACGGGAGACACTGGATCTGATTGCTGTATAGGGAGAAGAATCTGTGCACGCAGAACTCCGATCAAAAAGAAGAAATGCTAATATATATGCCAAAATCGCACAGGACATGATGGACAGACGCTACAACAAGAATATTCAGCAGTGCCGCGTGAAAGTCAAGGAGCTCAGGCAAGCCTAACAAAAGACAAAGAAGGCAAACAATCACTCTGGGTCAGAGTCCCATTCATGCCGCTTCTATGATCAGCTGCATGACATTCTAGGGGGGGATTCTACCACTACCCCACCACTGTCCATGGACACTTGCAAGGGGGGAGTCTCACGCAACACGGAGGATGATTTTGTGGATGAGGAAGAGGAGGAGAATGCGCAGCAGGCAAGTGGTGAATCCATTCTCCCCGGCAGCCAGGACCTTTTCATCACCCTGGAGCCAATACCCTCCCAAGGTGGGATCTCCGACCCTGAAGCCGGAGAAGGCACCTCTGGTGAGTGCACATTTGTAACTACAATACAGGGTTTAAAAGCAACAATGTTTAATGTTTGATTTGCCCTGAAGACTTGGGATGCATTCACGGCCAGTACAGCTACTGGAAAAGTCTGTTAACGTGTCTGGGGATGGAGCGGGAATCCTCCAGGGACATCTCCATGAGGCTCTCCTGGAGGGACTCTGAAAGCCTTTGCAGAAGGTTTCTGGGGAGGGCTGCCTTATTTCGTCCTCCACGGTAGGATACTTTACCACACCAAACCAGTAGCAAGTAGTCTGGAATCACTGCAGCACCAAGCATGGCAGCGAATGGTCCTGGGTTTGGTCACATTCAAGCAACATTCAGTCTATATCTGTTAGCCTCATTCATGGTCACCTGGTTGAAATAAGGGAATTTTTGTAAGGGAACAGTAAAAGGACCCCATTCATGCTGGGCTGTTTGCGCTTGGTGAAAAGGGTTCATCCCTGAGAATAGCCACGCGGCGGGGGGAGGGGTAAAGGGATCATCCCAAATAGCCACGCGGAGGGGTGGCGGGAGGTGTGTGCTGCACATCCACCCGAAAACTGCAGCCCCTCCTTTTAAATGGCAAACCCAGCCGGCATTGCTTGCTATGGGAAAGAAGGATGCTGCAGTTTGAAAACATTCCCACATGTTATGAAGGCGTTAGAAGCCAAACCCGCATACCCTTTGGCTTACCATGGCTGCCTGGAAACCGAATTCTGTTGCCCAGCCGTGTGTGATGTGTCACCATACCAGCAGGCGCTCAATATAAAAGGCAAAATGCGACCTTGTACCTAAAGCACATGTGCTGTCTGCTGTGAATTGCTTGATTCACTATGAAAGAGTCTCCCTTTTGTTCTCAGAATGTACCACCTTAAATTTTACTCTCTGTTTTTATCCCCCCGCAGGTACAAATGATTCTATGCTCCCCCTATCATCTCTGTCCCTGAGGTTATCGCAGATTAGAAGGCGGAAAAAAAACGCACTCGCGATGACATGTTTTCCGAGCTCATGCAGTCCTCCCGCACTGATAGGGCACAGCTGAATGCATGGAGGCATTCAGTGGCAGAGTCCAGGAAAGCATTAAGTGACCGCGATGAGAAGAGGCAGGATGCAATGCTGAGGCTAATGGGGGAGCAAACGGACATGCTCAGGCATCTGGTGGAGCTGCAGGAAAGCCAACAAGAGCACAGACTGCCGCTGCATCAACTGTACAACCACCTGCCCTCCTCCCCAAGTTCCATATCCTCCTCATCCAGACACCCAAGAACACGGGGGGGGCAGGCTCCGGGCACCCAGCCACTCCACTCCAGAGGATGGCCCAAGCAACGGAAAGCTGTCATTCAAACAGTTTTGATTTGTAGTGTGGCTACAATAAGCAATGTGGCCTTGTCCTTCCCTCCTCCCCTGCTCTCCCACCCCACCCCACCCGGGCTACCTTATTGGTTATCTCCCTTTTTTAAAAAAAATTAATAACGAAAGAATGCATGGTTTCAAAACAATAGTGACTTTATTTCCTTTGCCAGCTGTGATCGAAGGGGGGAGGGTGGTTGGCTTACAGGGAATTAAAATCAACAAAGGGGGCGGGTTTGCATCAAGGAGAAACACACGCAACTGTCACACCGTAGCCTCGCCAGTCATGAAACTGGTTTTCAAAGCCTCTCTGATGCGCAGTGCGCCTATCTGTGCTCTTCTAATCGCCAGGCGATTTGCCTCAATCTCCGCGCCATAAACATCTCCCCCTTACTCTCACAGATATTATGAAGCACACAGCAAGCAGTAATAACAATGGGAATATTGGTTGTGCTGAGGTCTAACCTAGTCAGCAAACAGCACCAGCGAGTTTTTAAATGTCCAAAGGCACATTCTACCACCATTCTACACTTGCTCAGCCTATCGATGAACTGTTCCTTACTACTGTCCAGGTTGCCTGTGTATGGCTTCATGAGCCATGGGAGCAAGGGGTAGGCTGGGTCTCCAAGGATAACTATTGGCATTTCAACATCCCCAACAGTAATTTTCTGGTCTGGGAAGTAAGTCCCTTCTTGCAGCTGCTCAAACAGCCCGGAGTTCCTAAAGATGCGAGCGTCATGCACCTTTCCCGGCCATCCCATGTTGATGTCGGTGAAACATCCCTTGTGATCCACCAGTGCTTGCAGCACCATTGAGAAGTACCCCTTGCGGTTTATGTACTGGTTGGCAAGGTGGTCGGGTGCCAAGATAGGGATATGCGTTCCATCTATTGCCCCACCACAGTTAGGGAAACCCATTGCAGCAAAGCCATCCACTATGACCTGCACATTTCCCAGAGTCACTATCCTTGATAGCAGAACGTCAGTGATTGCATTGGCTACTTGAATCACAGCAGTCCCCACAGTAGATCTGCCCGCTCCAAATTGATTCCTGACTGACCGGTAGCAGTCAGGCGTTGCAAGCTTCCACAGGGCTATCGCCACTTGCTTCTCAACTGTCAGGGCAGCTCTCATCTTGGTATTCCTACGCTTCAGACTGGGGGAAAGCAACTCACAGAGTTCCAGGAAAGTGACCTCACGCATGCGAAAGTTTCACAGCCACTGGGAATCATCCCATACCTGCAACACTATGCGGTCCCACCAGTCTGTGCTTGTTTGCCAGGCCCAGAATTGGCATTCCACTGTATCAACCAGCCCCACTGCTGCCCTGATGTCCCAATTGCCACATCCCGTGCTTTCAGGAACGTCTGTGTCCATGTCCTCCTCACAATCATCCTTGTGCTGCCGTCTCTTAGCCAGGTTCTGCACATACTGCAGTATAATGCATGAGGTGTTAAACAAACTGATCGGGGGGGAGGGGGAATCTTAACATTTTTCAACATGTGAATGGCTAGAACAGAGTTAGTACAATGTTAATGAAGTTAGCAGTTCAAATTCCGAGCAGATGTATTACTATTTCATTGATATTTTATAACTAATGCTGAGTGGAAAGAAAAGAGAGAAGACAACTTTGCTGCAACTGCCTGCTATTGGTATTCCAGGAGATATGCATAGAGACTAAGAGAAAGTGATTTGGGGGACATGTGATGCTAATAATAGAAAAGAGACTGTAGTCCAAGAATCAGAGAAGAGACAGAAATTATACTACTACTCTAACAACCAATTTACAGAATATCATTTGGATTGCTTTACAGGGAAATTTTCAACACAATGAAAACAACATAAAACCATTAATTTTAGACTTTTGCACACATGGAAAGATATTACAGCCTTGCTTCTCTATGACTGAGCATTTTCATATCTATTTCAAATTTGGTTAGAAAGCTCATATTTCAGCCTATGATATTCCAGAATATGCATTTCTTACTCTCCTAAAATTTCTCATGATAGAATATAGTTTTTATTCTGGTGAAGGGCTAGGGAGGGGAGGAAGGAGAGAGATTGCTTGGACAAATATATCCATTATTTTATCTCAAGCTATAGTTCATCTATTAAACTTCCTTAAGCACTTTATAATGCACCAGTCTTAAATGTTATTGAATAGATACCAATGTTTCATACCATCATGACCGCAAAAAATTCTCTTTTCTGTTCCACAACAAAATTCCATGGATAACTTGCTTTCAGCGTATGCTCTAGCTCCAACAAAATCATAATACATTTATCAAATAATCTAACTCGCCATCTCCCCTAAAAAACCCACACAAATACTTGTGTAATCGTCTATCTGTAGCTCTTAAAGCAACTCAGTATGTTTAAGTCTGGATTTCAATTGCATGTATGTACTGAATTTTAAATTAACAAATAACTTCTATCAGCAGTAGATATTAAAGGGTAAAAAAAAGTTTGTACTGGTAAGCACTATCACAAGACAAGTCATGCAGTTGTACCAGATAACAGCATGCCATGTTTGTTCAGCCACCATAGAAATGCAGTCAGACATATATCTTACTAATAAGTTTTTGTTACATTTTAGTAATAATTTGTTAATAAGATCTCCCTGCACAGTTACATTGTACATCCTAAATTTGTATTTTTATTACTGAATGAACCTCTTTTCATAATTCTTTTTCATACATAAAAACAACAATGTTCTGCAATGGTTAAAGATGAAAATTAAATCTAAAATTATTCATATTTTATTCTGCATATTAGACACACATTCATTTTACCAAAAAAAATACTGACATTTCTTATTAAATTTTCCAACTATTTTTTTTTAAATTGTTTTAAACTTTCAAGCAACCATATTTAGAAATCATTTTTCTACTTCTTACATTTCAGTTACATCTGTGAACGGAAAGAATATTTTTTCCTGTATCTTCTGCTAACCGAAAACGAATCTCAAAGACATTATCTACATCCCACTAACATGATCTTGTTCAATACCATGTCAGGCTAGATGAATGCACCCAGGGAACTACATTTTCCGGCTCCTTCTCTAAGAAGTTTATAAAATACAAGTTAATATGAACTTACCAACTCTATTCCCTGTGGAAAGGGAGTGTCATCCCAATCCTTCTGAGGAAACCTCTGAATTATTTTCCCCAAACCTTCTGCTGAGCCTGTAGAAAGACAAAAATCACAGCATGAAACTTTCCCCCATTCAACAAATTTACAAGTAACAACACTGTAGCTTATGCTGTGATAAATATCACAGTGTAAACTATTACATTTACACATCAGGACAGACAAATCCTACAATGGTCTGAATGAAACTTGCGAGTGGATTTCTATTTTTATTAAAATAAAATACAATAGAGACCCCCATATAATCAAGAGCCAATTTCAAAATTTGTCAATGACATTAAAATGTTATGGATTATAAAATTCCTTTAAAAAATTTTGTAGCTCAAAAGTTTACTGGATTTGAGTTAAAATAGCATTTTTGCTTTATCCAGGGCATAAATTACTAATGCACTCCAGTATTCCTTGCCAGAATTCTTATTTCATTTCCTTGTATACCATAGTGAGATTAGAGACTCCTTAGGAAGCAGAATATGTATTTCTTAGATGTAGGAATAATGAAAATGAAATAGGAGTAGTTTAATAATATAGCTATGTCCATGGCTTACTCTCAATCCTAAAAATTATTTTTGCCTGGTCATATTACTACACTCTACAAGCATCTTAACCACCAGAGAAATTCCATTCCCCAAGCATTCTGTACAACTGAAAAAGTCTCAATTGGAGAGTCCATTATTTCCTTTCTTCGCCAATGATTTAAATGATTCATACATAAAAACTCTTCTGTTTAGGCGGCTTACTTGACAACAGCTAGGACCATTCTGGAGTTAGCCACTACATTGTTAAGAGCATAGTCAGTGCCTCCAGTTAACACCCTCCTCTAAGAAGACAGCAGTGTCATCATCTTGCAGGTGGAAAAAGGATCATCTGCAGTTTATGCACAGGACTCAGATGAAAAAGACTTTCCTGGATCTGCTACTGTCTGACTTCTTTGGACAAGTCAATTAGATTAAGGCAGCAATTTTCAAAGGGACCTAAAAGAAATAAAATTCAATTTCCATGGATATTGAGCACTGTCCTCTTTTAGGTCACTTTAAAAATCCCAACCTTAACTCATCTCTGCTTCTATTTCCCTAGTTGTAAAATGGGGATAATATTTTCCTATCTTGCAAGGATATTAAGGGGCTTAATTTTTTAATTTCTATAAAATGCATTTTATTTTCAGAAGCAAGATGCTGTAAGAGTACAAAGTATTTCATATGCACAAAGACTTTTCCAATATTCTTAACATACTTGCTTTACAACAGGAGATGTAAATCGCAGAACCATTTGAATCCTTTATTTAACAGGGTCCAATACTGAAAAATATTTAAAATCTATATTGATCTAAAATTCAATAGCTAGTTGTGTTATACTTCCACACTATACTCTGGACACTTAACACCTACTTGCAATGTTAAAATCATGCTAGTGTGAAAAGATTAAAGTAAAGTATATCCTTGTAGAATTTTCAGAGAATACATTTAAACATTAAGAAATAAGAAGAAAGGTGTTAATATTGGAGAGAGTTAAGAGTGATGTTCTTTGTGTCTGATTCACTACAGATAATCAAACAGCAACAGAGAATAAATTATTATATTGTTTGTACTGCTACAAAAAATAATATTTAATTTGATACAGCAGATGTCTAATAGCATAAATCAATTCACAATAATATTGTTTCACCTTTTATTGTGCAATCTAAACAGATGTGCCCTTTACACCACCACTGACTAATTTATAGTTTGAATTTGCTTTAGTCCTTTGAAATCTATAATAAAAGCAGCTAAAAGTTGTTTTGAGGCAATCAGGATGGCAATTTACTTTGCTCTATTTAGTCTATTTTAAAATATTTACTCACAAAACTAGTTCTACCACTGGCCTTCTGTAATCTGTAATAATTCTTGAAAATAGCATAGTAACAGAATATGTTATAATACAGCAGTGACTCTTCCCTATAGAGAACAGCTTCACCCCTAAATAGGGCACAGTGATTACTATTCCTAGCCTACAACTTTAATTAGTATTCACGTAAACAGGACAGCACATTGGAGAACTGCAATCAGATTAGGGCAGAACCAGGAAGGAAGAATGGGGTAAGAGATGTGGCAGCCATGATGGCGAGTCACAGGCTGGACGAAACACAGTTTAGAAGCTATAAGTGCATCTGTAAATACACCAGCATGAAACTGGAGAAAAGCCTGTTGAGAGTCTTTGGGTTATGTTTAGAGACAAGAGCAACAAAAGTGATGTTGTGGTGGGCATCTGCTATAGACCACCAGACCAGGAGGATGAGGTAGACGAGGTTTTCCTCGGACAACTAAGAGAAGTTTCCAGATCACAGGCCCTGGTTCTCATGAGGGACTTCAATCACCCTGACATCTGCTGGGAGAGAAATACAGCAGTGCACTGACAACCCAGGAAGTTTTTTGGAGAGTGTTGGGGACAACTTCTTGGTGCAAGTGCTGAAGGAACCAACGAGGGGCCATGCTCCTCTTGACCTGCTGCTCACAAACAGGGAAGAATTGGTAGGGGAAGTAGAAGTGGGTGGCAACCTGGGCAACGGTGACCCTGAGCTGGTCAAGTTCAGGATCCTGACAAAAGGAAGAAAGGATAACAGCAGAATATGGACCCTGGACTTCAGAAAACCAGACTTTGGCTCCTCCGGGGAACTGATGGGCAGGATTCCCTGGGAGGCTAATATAAGGGGGAAAGGAGTCCAGGACAGCTGGCTGTATTTTAAAGAAGCCTTACTGAGGGCGCAGGAACAAACCAGCCCAACGTGCAGAAAGAATAGCAAATATGGCAGGCGACCAGCTTGGCTTAACAGAGAAATCTTCGGTGATATTAAACACAAAAAGGAAGCTTACAAGTGGAAACTTGGACAGATGACTAGGAAGGAATATAAAAATATTGCTCAAGCATGCAGGGGTATAATCAGGAAGGCCAAAGCATAACTGGAGTTGCAGCTAGCAAGGGGTCTGAAGGGTAACAAGGTGGGTTTCTACAGGTATGTTAGCAACAAGAAGATGGTCAGGGAAAGTGTGGGACTCTTACTGAATAGGCGAGGCAAACTAGTGACAGATCATGTGGAAAAAGCTGAAGTACTCAATGCTTTTTTTTGCCTCGGTCTTCACAGACAAGGTCAGCTCCCAGACTGCTCCACTGGACAGCATAGTATGGGGAGGAGGTGAGCAGCCCTCAGTGGTAAAAGAACAGGTTAAGGACTATTTAGAAAAGCTGGACATGCACAAGTCCATGGGTCCGGATCTAGTGCATCCGAGGGTGCTGAGGGAGCTGGCTGATGTGACTGCAGAGCCATTATCTTTGAAAACTCATGGCTATCAGGGGAGGTCCCTGATGATTGGAAAGAGGCAAAAAATAGTGCTCATCTTAAAAAAAGTGAAGAAGGAGAATCTGGGGAACTACGGACAGGTCAGCCTCACCTCGGTCCCTGGAAAAATCATGGAGCAGGTCCTAAAGGAATCCATTTTGAAGCTCTTGGAGGAGAGGAAAATGATCAGGAACAGTCAACATGGATTCACCAAGGGCAAGTCATGCCTGACCAACCTGATTGCATTCTATGATGAAATAACTGGCTCTGTGGCTATGGAGAAAGCGGTGGACATGATATACCTTGACTTTAGCAAAGCTTTTGATACGGTCTCCCACAGTATTCTTGCCAGCAAGTTAAAAAAGGATGGATTGGATGAATGGACTATAAGGTGGATAGAAAGCCCGCTAGATCGTCAGGCTCAACAGGTAGTGACCAATGGCTCGATGTCTAATTGGCAGATGGGATCAAGAGGAGTGCCCCAGGGGTCTGTCCTGGGGGCGGTTTTGTTCAACATCTTCATTAATGATCTAGAGAATGGGATGGATTGCACCCTCAGCAAGTTCGCGGATGACACTGGGGCCTGGTCTACACTATGAGTTTAATTCGAATTTAGCAGCATTAAATCGAATTAACCCTGCACCCGTCCACACAACAAAGCCATTTATTTCGAAATAAAAGGCTCTTAAAATCGATTTCTGTACTCCTCCCTGACGAGCAGAGTAGCTCAGAAATCGATATTGTCATTTCGAATTAGGGTTAGTGTGGCCGCAATTCGATGGTATTGACCTCCGGGAGCTATCCCACAGTGCACCATTGCGACCGCTCTGGACAGCAATCTGAACTCAGATGCACTGGCCAGGTAGACAGGAAAAGCCCCGCGAACATTTGAATTTTATTTCCTGTTTGCCCAGCACAGGAGAGCATAGGTGACCACAGAGAGCTTATCAGCACAGGTAACCATGCAGGCCGATAATCGAAAAAGAGCACCAG